>NC_140207.1:2460112-2627612 GCF_965226575.1 Pagrus pagrus
TTCCACCTGTTACTGCTGGGCACTACTCAACTGAAAACCCTTTGTATTTCGACTCTCCCGATAAGCTGACTCACCCTAACCTGTCAGATTTTTCCTCTTTTGTCTTGCCTTCATCTAACTGGAATGTAAGAAGTTCATATGACCCATCAAATGAAATGTCAGGCAGAGGACATTTTCTGCCGGGCTCTGGTTCAACACAAAGACCTTACGTGCAAAGGTCATGGGTGCACAAGGGTGCAACATTTCGAACCCCTGCTACCTCCCCTCAGTTTCCACCTGTTATTGGTAAGAAACATGAAAGAAAACTCAAAATCCACAGCTCCAGATGGAAGAAGAAAACTGAGGAATCTTCCCCCGGTGTTGCTTCTACTGCTGATTCCTCTGACTACACGTTAGATCGACCTTCACCTGGTCCACTCAGAGAAACAGGACTGATAAAGACTCCCTCCACTGCACCAGATGCTACACAAAGACACAGTCAGGATAATACCAGGGAAAGTCAGCTGCATGCAACAGCTGGTCCATCCACCCTTCATCCCTTCACCAACGACAACAAAGATTCAGACTCTGCTGCCTTTTATGACAGAGAAAAGGGAGATGAGTTATCTGGTAGCACAGTGGGCTTTCACGATACACTGCCAGGAAGGATCACCTTGCTTTCTCCCATCTCTCTTGGATCTTGGATACGTCCTGACCTTCCGCTTCTTTCTCCTGAACTACAACAACAACGAAACAAGCACATCACCTCAACTCAGTCTGCACAAAACTATGTCAGACCTCAACATCAACAATCACTTGAACCACCTGGCCTCTCATACAACCAGTTGTCAAACATGTTCCCTGTCTACAGCAGGAGAATGGAAGGTGAGATTGTGGAGAAAATGGATCAGACTGAACACACACCAACAGTCCATCGTCCGCACAGACGATATTCTGCTTGGTCTGACCCCCTTTCCTCTTATTATTCAAATCAGACTGCGCTCACCACAATGCCAGGAAGCATGGCCCTCAATTCTACGACCTCTGGATCTCAGACTTCTGTAGAGGGAACTCCACATCCAGAAAAAAACCCATGGGTTGGTAGGAGCTTCAGGTGGACTGGTGAAAGCAAAAAACGTGGCTTGGTGGGACAGGAACAAAGCGAGCCTGGAGGAGACGGTAGTGCCCAAGAAGAAAGGTTTCCACCTGTTACTGCTGGGCACTACTCAACTGAAAACCCTTTGTATTTCGACTCTCCCAACAAGCTGACTCACCTTAACCTGTCCGATTTTACCTCTTCTGTCTCGCCTTCATCTTACTGGAATGTAAGAAGTACATATGACCCATCAAATGAAATGTCAGGCAGAGGACATTTTCTGCCTGGCCTCGGTTCAACACAAAGACCTTACGTGCAAAGGTCAAGGGTGCACAAGGGTGCATCATTTCGAACCCCTGCTACCTCTCCTCAGTTTCCACCTGTTATTGGTAAGAAACATCAAAGAAAACTTAAAAGGCGCAGCTCCAGATGGAAGAAGAAAACTGAGGAATCTTCCCCTGGTGTTGCTTCTACTGCTGATTCCTCTGACTACACGTTAGATCGACCTTCACCTGGTCCACTCAGAGAAACAGTGATAAAGACTCCCTCCACTGCACCAGATGCTACACCAGGACCCAGTCAAGATAATACCAGGGCAATTGAGCTGCATGCAACAGCTGGTCCATCCACCCGTCATTACTTCATGGATCTCGATGACTCTCTTTATGATACTCAATTATTATTATTATTAGACCTGATCAGAGAGCATCATGACAGCCTCAGCTGCAGCCCTCCTGTCTACACTGCAGGAAGTGGAGAAAATAGATCTGAGATAATGTCTGTGCAGTCTGAAAACCCCTCAGGAGCTAAAAGTGATGCAAAGATGGAAAGAGATACATCTCTAACAGCTGTGAAGTCCTTAGTCACAAACACCTGGCCAACTGAGTCAGCTGGTCCGTTCACCCTTCAACTACCAGACTTCAGGGTTCAGTCTCCTGCAGAATTGTCCGACTTATATCAGGAGTTAGAACCTCTGGATGATCTTGTCTCGAGCTACAGCTCTGCTGTCCACACTGCAGGAAGTGGAGAAAATATAAATGACACGTCTCAGCTGTTGTCTGTGCCGTCTGAATGTGAGTCAGCAGGTGACAGTGACCCCCTGGTTAAAATGGAGGCACCTGTTACAGCTGTGAAGTCTTCAGTCACAAACACCCAGCCAACCCGTCCTCACCTCCAACTGTCCTCAGATCCTGGTTGGAGTCAAAGAGGCTCCAGCTGTTTACCTCGTTCTCACAGCGTTCCCTCACTGAGTCAGATCAGCTCTGCAGAGAACAAGACCATCAGACCATCAGAGAGCTTACCTGACCTGCTGTTAAAAAGCAGCTTTGAGGAGTTTACACCTGATATCACTGTTGATGAGAACGATGAAACCTACCGGTTCCTGTGCTCCTGCCCAGGCCTGTACCAGTGCAGTGTGACAGGCCTGGTGTTCCACATGGAGGGAGAAGGAGACGTGGTTTACAGGATTGTCTCTTGGGACAGGAGGCTACTGGCCCAACATCACAAGAAGCCTGCAGGACCCCTGTTTGACATCAAGTGTCTGCAGCAGTCTGTGTGTCGGCTTCATCTCCCACACTGTGAGATCCGCTCCACAGCTGGATGTGAATGCTTGTCAGTTGCTCACGTGAATGATGAGGGCATCGAGTTCATCCTCCCTCATAAGATAACAGAAACTCACGTGATCATCAACATCACAGGGTTTTCTGGTTTTGGTAACGTCAAGGATGAAGACTCACCTCCTGAGCCGGTCCGAGCGCTGGTTCTGCTGTTCTACAGGTCTCTGTCTGATCAAAATCTCACATCCTTCCTCAATGTGTTGATGCTACCGAGGAACGTTGTGCTCCGGGATGTGCGACGCACCAGGAAGAAATTAGTTGGAGATGAGCTCTACATAGAGACATCCTCACACTGTAAACTGCTTCCAAAGCAGGAATACACACTGTCCACTTGTCCTGAAGACGACTCAGTTCTAGTTCAACCAAAAGAAGCTGAATTTGATGAGGAGTCCTCTGATAATTATTTCCCATCATTCCAGGTGACATTAAAAACTGTCATTTTAAATATGAAGACGTTTCTGAGAGACACCAACAGCTCTCACATTGTTTGGGAAAGAGAGGTTTGTCTTCCGTCTGCTGGAGTAAAAAGACCCTGTGTGCAGGGCAGTTCAGACCAGATTCTGAAGGACGTCCGGAGCAGCTTCATCGAGGGGATATCAGGACCTGTTCTCAAAAGTCTGCTGGACAAACTGTTTGAGAAAAAGGTGCTGACTGATGCTGAGAGGGAGTCAGCGGACGAGGAGCACAACAGAGGAGATAAAGCTCGTTTTGTTATCGACACAGTGAGGAGGAAAGGTGACGCTGCCAGTTCAGAGATGATTGAGTTCCTCTGTGAGCTTGACCCCTTCCTCTGTAAACATCTTGGGCTGATGGTCACCTGAATGAACAGGTGATGCCATCAGAACATGATCATCAAAGTGAAAAAGACAAAAAGAGAAAAAAATGTCTTCCAAAACTCTGACTTCTTTCCCACAACTCCGACCCCAAACCCATTTTCACAGAACTCTGACCCTCCTCCCAGAACTCCAACCCCAATCCCAGAACCCTGAGTTCAAAGACAGAATTTGGAGGAAAAAGTCAGAACACCAAGTCCAAAACCTGAACTCTGACTTCAAGCCTAAAACTTGGACCCTTTTTCAGGAACTCCGAACTCAACCCCAGAACTCCGACTTCGAGAACTCTGAGACCCAAACCAGAACCCTGACCTTAAACTCATACTCTGACCCCCCCTCCAAGAATTCCAACCCCAATCCCAGAACCCTGAGTTCAAATTAAGAATTTGGAGAAAAGGTCAGAAATCCTGAACTCAAATACAGAGCTCCGGCTTCGATCTCAGAACTCCAACCCTTTTCTCAGTACTCCAGCCTTTTTCCTAGAACTCTGACCTTCCTCCCAGAATTCCGAGCCTAATCCCAGAACCCAGATTTCAAAGTCAGAATTTGGAGGAAAAAGTCAGAACTCCAAGTCCAAAACCAGAACTCTGACTTCTGTCCTTCAATCCCAGGACCCTGAGTCCAAAGTCAGAACTCTGAGTAAAGAGGCAGAATTGTAGATATGGACAGTTTTTAAATGTTGAATCTATTTAATATTTTTTAACTCATGAATCTTTGTAACATTTTTAACCAGATATCTTGAATACAGTTGTTATGACGTCTATCAGCTGATTCTTATCGATCACTGACGCTTCGTTTGTTTGATTTCAGCACTTTTGTCTGTTTATTTTCTTACATTCTGTGTTTGTTGCTGTCGTGTTGCTTTCTGTAAAGTCCCCAACAGGAACCAGGTGTCATTCAATTGACCTCCAACTAAAAATGAATGGACTTCTCAGGTACAGCAGGTAGAGTGTCTGTATTCAGGTGGCCCTTTTGTTTAGATGTCACTTATGGTCAGTAGTGTCAGTAACACTGTGACTCTGCAGCTGACGCACATTTATTCCAGGTGAGATCATGACCTCATGTGGGTGAAGAGAAACAACACTTTCCAGCCTGGTGTGAATCTTTCAATTAATCTTAGAGGCACTTAGTTTCCCTCCTCTTATTTTATTGTACAGTAAATGATCTCATCTTACTGTATCTCAAAATAACACCTGTCTTTAGTTGATGTTGTACCTTCATCAGCCAGCAGGGGGAGGCACCTTATTAATAATGTGAGCGAGCTGTTGGGACTCAAGTCACAACTTTACTGTCGTGAAACAAGATGAGAAGCTTCTGTTTAAAACGCTGCTCTGACAAATAATCACGTTTCTGGTTTTATATCATGAATGTTTATGTATGAATGTAAAACTACTTTGATGTTGTTTAAGTCTCAGGTGTTGGATGATTTGTTTCCAGTGGGTGAAACAGGAACCACAAAAAAAAGAAGGAAAACATGATTTATACTGTTTATCATTGTTACTGTTTATCATTGTTACTGTATCATTGAATATTCATGTCAATAAAATACTGATTGGAGTTCTGCTACAGCCCGGCTCGGACTTCCTCACTTTCCTGTTCCTGTTAATGCCCCACCTGCTGCTGACACACCTGCACCAACAGGGCCCATCCATCAGAACATGTTGAGGACTGTAGTATGCATTTCTCTGCATTTTGACAGAACCAATGAACCATGAGGAAATACCATCAGCGCCAGCAAATAGATGAAAATTGGACTCAAATTCTGGCAGAAGTCAAACAAGAAGTTACAAATATGACCAATGTTGATTTAAATGTATTAAACTAATTTAAACTTATTTCTATGCTAAAAAGAACTTACCTACGACGGAGTATTAGGGCCACATTGAGGGGGGAAAAAAATCACAAACTTCGAGAATAAAGTCGTAATTTATGAGAATAAAGTCACAATATTACGAGAATAAAGTCGTAATTTATGAGAATAAAGTCACAATATTACGAGAATAAAGTCGTAATTTATGAGAATAAAGTCATAATATTCTAACCTGTTGTTTTAGAGGAAGACAGTTGGTAAAATGAGGGCCGTGGAGGATTTTGTGGAGTTGTACTTTAGGATAGGTTTCACAAACAAGGAGATACTTAATCTTTTGGCACATCAGCATCATATCATCATAAGTATTAGGACTTTAAAAAGACTATGCAAGAAAATGCATCTTTTCCAGAGACATATCTTTTAATAACTTCACAAGTAAGTAAACAGTCAGAATAAAATCTCTTCATACAAAGATCTGCAAGTGACCTCAAGAAATCCAATGTCTTTGGCTTACTTTTGTAATCCATGACAACTTGATCACAAATGATCAACACATATGTTCTGTAAACAATAATAACCTTGCTTTGATCACAACAGATCAATACATTTTCTGTAAACAATAAAAACTTTGGTTTGATGCAAACACATCAATACATTTTTCTGTAAACAATAAGGAACCTGTCAAGATCAACATACTTCTGTAAACAATCTGATCACCTGTTTGTCACAACCATTCAATCGACCTACTTCCGTTTTAGGTACTTCGACTTTTTTCTCATAAATTACGACTTTATTCTCGTAAATTACGACTTTATTCTCATAAATTACGACTTTATTCTCGTAAATTACGACTTTATTCTCATAAATTACGACTTTATTCTCGTAATATTATGACTTTATTCTCGTAAATTACGACTTTATTCTCGTAAATTACGACTTTATTCTCATAAATTACGACTTTATTCTCGTAAATTACGACTTTATTCTCATAAATTACGACTTTATTCTCGAAGTTTGTGATTTTTTTCCCCACTCAATGTGGCCCTAATACTCCGTCGTACTTACTGACATGATTAACACTTTATAATAACCATCATTAATAAATGGTAGATTTATAGTTAATCAAACTTGAGTTAACAGTTATTTCACTGTTAAGGAGCAACAACATGCTTTAAAAAACATTTATTTGCAATTATTTATTGGAAAGTTGCAATTTATGTTTATAAAACTGTGAATGGTTAATCAATACTGTGTAGGTCTTTTATAAACATGATTTGGATGAGTTGCAGCGGATGTTTTTACTTGTTACAATTACTTAATAAATGTTTTATGGATCATTTATTTGTTTCTTAACAGGAAATGATTTAACTAAGTCTAATTAACTATAAATTTCAGTATGTCTCAGATCCTGGCTACAGCCCTGGTTGTATTGTTGGTGCTGTGTGGGCGATTGAGACAAAAGTGATTTGTGATTTTTTTTTTTTACATTTTTGATTTAATCACCTTTCAGGACTTTAGAGGCTCTGTGTTCATATTGTCAAGTCGATACTTATACAATATGTTGAGGCTTTTTAAGTGACGTTTGAAAGTCATAATCTAAACTAAAGGAGAGTTTATGGTATAACAGATAATAACACCATGTGTAACCTCAGCACTGTCTCACTGTAACACACAGAAGTCTGATCATTGTGGTCCATCTGAAAACTCACAGCAAAATAACCCGCCGGCAGGAAAACGAAACCGAAAGTGTAGATGTAGTGTTACCAGGCCCGCCCCCTTCACAGACACCCACCGTCCGCTGTGGAAACGTGTCAGCCACAGAGACACATGGACATCAATGATGGACGGATCTGTGCGTAAAAGTCCGCCTGCGTCCTCCGACCAGATCCAATGAGGGACCACAGCTGTCAGAACCGACCGGTGAAGACAACACACCGACCCGGAGACACTCCTGAAGACAGTAAGAGACAACACCGATGTCTACACACACTGAACCACACACAGCTCAACACACACACACACACACACACACACACACACACAGGACGAAATATCTTCACAGACTTTTATTTTTAAAGGATGACTTTGTCTGTGGTCTTATGACAGATGAGAGTAAATCGGTGTTCCGGATTAACTAGTGACCGTCAGTTGAACGTGTCTGTGGTTGTGATTGATTTTCCTGTTTACAACTTCTTCCGTAACAACCAGCAACGTTGACACTGAGGGTCAGACATGTTTCCTCAAACAGGAGCCCAACCACGGATCAGTTATGTTTGGCACAGAGAAAAGCTGAACAAAGAGGCATATCCGAGGACAGCTTCGTCTTCTCTTCCTGTTTTCAACATCTGTTGTAGCTATGACAAACACAGACTCACTCAGCTGACAGTAATAACAGTAGTCAGCTGACTACTGAATACATTTTATTGAAGTGTATCCATAGAGTCACTGAGTTCTGAAATAGTGTGGCTGTGTTCAAAAAAATGTAAATGTTAAAAAAGGAGTCATTTTCAGACGTCTTGCTCCTTTTTAAATTGGACGTTTCTGTAGAATGACAGAAAACATAAATGTAATGTAACAAAACATCTCTTCTCTCTGCATTCAGGAGTGTCCATGATCATTATGTTATGATTATTATGATTATCAACTGTGTTATATGTGGAAAACATGTAAGATGTGTTTTTAAAATCTAAAACAACTTTAAAATTATTTTAATTTTCAATCCTCTGTTTTATTTTAGGTTCTGGGACCAGAAGAAAAACACAAAGTTTCTGTTTGAGATCAAGTTGGCAAACAAAAAAAGAGGATATGGAGCGAACAGAGGGAACACCTCGTCCTCCCCTCTCTGCTGAGCGCGACGCAGACTGTAGTCAGAAGGCAGATGACTCACCAGAGACTGAGGAGAGAGAGCTGCATGAAGAGGGAGAGGAGTCGTTACACAAAAATCAAGGAGGTCAAACTTCCGTCTCAGAAAAACAGAAGACTGCAGATGAGAAGTGTTCAGAGGAGGTTGTTCAAGATGAACTGACAAGAAAAGAAGTCATCAGTTTGCCTCGCAAATCTGCCCCCAGCTCTCCAGAGTTCATCGTTAATACTCATTCGGCCAACCAATATGGTGAGACCTTAATACCAGCTGAAGGTTTGTTATATGTGCTATTACAATCTGCAAAGTGTAATATGACTGCTTATACTGACTCAGATTGGAGAAAGGAAACGGTAACAGGAGCTTCCTCTAGTTTTGATTCTCCTGATGAGTTCAGCCTTAGAGAGAGTAAGAAAAGGTTTCCCGCCACTGCAGCAGATGCTACACCAGGTCACAGTCAGGATAATACCTGGGGAACGGCGCTGTATGCAACGGCTGGTCCGTCCACCGTTCCGCTCTCCACCAAAGACGACAAAGATTCAGACCCTTTTCAGAGATTTTATGACAGAGAAAAAGCAGTTGAGTTATCTGGTAGCACAGCGGGTGTTCATTATAAACTGTCAAGAACGATCATCAACAGTTTGCCTCATCTACACAGACCATGGACTAAAAACAGCGCCCAGGATCTCCAAGGATCCAGCACTACAGAAAAACAGACAGAACAAGCAACCCCCAATAAACTAACTTACCCAGGCCTGTTAGATGTTTCCCCCTTATACCCGCATACCTCAAACTGGAATGATTTTCAAATGCCATTTGTAAAATCAGGTGAAAGGTTACTCCCAGAATATTGTCCTCCTTATCACTTCCCATCCTTTGACAATCCACTTACCAGCTCTCAGTCCATCCTCAATTGTCATTCAGCTCGACAATATGGCGGGACCTTTACACCAGCTGAAAGTTGTTCGGACATGCCAGTACAATCTGCAAAGTGTGCACCTAATGTGACTGCTGATACTGACTCAGAGTGTGACACTAAACACAAGATCAGCTTTGGGAGAAAGAAAAAAAATATTCTTATTAATATTATTGAGTTTATCTGTAGAAAGAGTAAGGAAATGCACTCCGTCACTGCAGCATATGCTAGGCCAGGTCAGAGTCAGGATAATACCAGGGAAGCAGCCAGTCCAGAGTCTGACTCTGATTGTGACACTTCTGAACGCAGCAAAATGAAGTCAGCTGTGAAACATAAAAGAAAATCCAAAAGCCACAGCTCCAGAAGGAAGAAGAAATCAAAGAAATCTTCCACTGGTGTTGCTTCTACTGCTGATTCCTCTGACTACACGTTAGATCGACCTCCACCTGGTCCACTCAGAGAAACAGTGATAAAGACTCCCTCCACTGCAGCAGATGCTCCACCAGGACACAGTCAGGATAATACCAGGGAAAGTGAGCTGCATGCTACAGCTGGTCCATCCATCCTCGAACACGTCGCGGCTCTCGATGGCTCTCTTTCTGATTCTGATATATTATTAGAGGACAGATGGAGCTGCAGCCCTCCTGTCTACACTGCAGAAAGTGGAGAAAATAGATCTGTGCAGTCTGAAAACGCGTCAGGAGCTGAAAGTGATGCACAGTTGGAAATGGAGACATCTCTAACAGATGTGAAGTCCTCAGTCACAAACACCTGGCCAACTGAGTCGGCTGGTCCGTTCAACCTTCAACAACCAGACTTCAGGGTTCAGTCTCCTGTAGAATTATCCGACTTCCATCTAGACTTTGAACTTCTTGATGATTTCTTCTCGAGCTACAGCTCTGCTGTCCACACTGCAGGAAGTGGAGAAGATATAAACCTTCAGATGTTGTCTGTGCCGTCTGAATGTGAGGCAGGAGGTGACGCTGACGCCTTGGCAATATTGGAGGCACCTGTTACAGCTGTGAGCTCCTCAGTCACAAACACCCAGCCAACCCGTCCTCACCTCCAACTGTCCTCAGATCCTGGTCGGAGTCAAAGAGGCTCCAGCTGTTTGCCTCGTTCTCACAGCGTTCCCTCACTGAGTCAGATCAGCTCTGCAGAGAACAAGACCTTCAGACCATCAGAGAGCTTACCTGACCTGCTGTTAAAAAGCAGCTTTGAGGAGTTTACACCTGATATCACTGTTGATGAGAACGATGAAACCTACCGGTTCCTGTGCTCCTGCCCAGGCCTGTACCAGTGCAGTGTGACAGGCCTGGTGTTCCACATGGAGGGAGAAGGACACGTGGTTTACAGGATTGTCTCTTGGGACAGGAGGCTACTGGCCCAACATCACAAGAAGCCTGCAGGACCCCTGTTTGACATCAAATGTCTGCAGCAGTCTGTGTGTCGGCTTCATCTCCCACACTGTGAGATCAGCTCCACAGCTGGATGTGGATTCTTGTCAGTTGCTCACGTGAAGGATGAGGGCATCGAGTTCATCCCCCCTCAGAAGATAACAGAAACTCACGTGATCATCAACATCACAGGGTTTTCTGGTTTCGGTAACGTCAAGGATGAAGACTCACCACTTGTCCCGGTCCGAGCGCTGGTTCTGCTGTTCTACAGGCCTCCGGATGATCAAGATCTTGAATCTCTCCTCAATGTGTTGATGCTACCGGGTAATGTCATGCTCCGGGATGTGCAGCGCACCAGGAAGAAATTAGTTGGAGATGAGCTCTACATAGAGACATCCCCACATTGTAAACTGCTGCCAAAGCAGGAATACACACTGTCCACTTGTCCTGAAGACGACTCAGTTCTGGTTCAACCACCAACAGCAGAATTTGACTGTGACAACTATGACAACTACTTTACATCATTCCAGGTGGATTTGGAGAAAATCCTGAAACATATTAAACTGTTTTTGAGAGACACCAACAGACACAGTGTCTGGGAGAGACGAGTCTGTCTTTCATCTGCTGGACTAAAGAAGTCCTGTGGGCAGAGCGCTCTGAATCTGCCTCCAAACAAGAGGCTGTTTGAGATACGGAGCAGCTTCATCGAGGGGATATCAGGACCTGTTCTCAAAAGTCTGCTGGACAAACTGTTTGAGAAAAAGGTGCTGACTGATTCTGAGAGGGAGTCAGCGGACGAGATGCAGAACAAAAGAGACAAAGCTCGTTTTGTTATCGACACAGTGAGGAGGAAAGGTGACGCTGCCAGTTCAGAGATGATTGAGTTCCTCTGTGAGCTCGACCCCTTCCTCTGTGAACATCTTGGGCTGGTCTGAAGCTAAATGAACAAGTGATTCAGGCAGAACATGTCGACCGGTGTTTACAGAGAAGAGTTTCCCAAGAACTCTTTTCCACAACTTATTTTCCAGAACTCTGATCCCTCTCCCAAAACTCGGAGCTCAATCCCAGAACTCCGACTCCAAACCCAGAACTATAAGAACCAAAATCAGAACTCTGACTTAAAAGTTAGAATTAGGAGGAAAAAGTCATAAGTCCAAGCCTATAACCAGAACTCTGACCCTTTTTCCAGACCTCCAACTTCTTTCCCAGAATTTTGACCTGAAACCCAGAACCCCAGCTTTTTTTTTCAGAACTCTGATCTTCGTCCCAGAACTCCGACCCCAATCCCAGAACCCTGAGTCCAAAGTCAGAACTCTGAGTAAAAAGCCAGAATTGTAGATATGGACAGTTTTTAAATGTTGAATCTATTTAATATTTTTTAACTCATCTTGAATCTTTATGACATGTTTAACCAGATATCTTGAATACAGTTGTTATGACGTCTATCAGCTGATTCTTATCGATCACTGACGCTTCGTGTGTTTGATTTCAGCACTTTTGTCTGTTTATTTTCTTACATTCTGTGTTTGTTGCTGTCGTGTTGCTTTCTGTAAAGTCCCCAACAAGAACCAGGTGTCATTCAATTGAACTCCAACTAAAAATGAATGGCACTTCTCAGGTACAGCAGGTAGAGTGTCTGTATTCAGGTGGCCCTTTTGTTTAGATGTCACTTATGGTCAGTAGTGTCGGTAACACTGTGACTCTGCAGCTGACTCACATTTATTCCAGGTGAGATCATGACCTCATGTGGGTGAAGAGAAACAACACTTTCCAGCCTGGTGTGAATCTTTCAATTAATCTTAGAGGCACTTAGTTTCCCTCCTCTTATTTTATTGTACAGTAAATGATCTCATCTTACTGTATCTCAAAATAACAACTGTCTTTAGTTGATGTTGTACCTTCATCAGCCAGCAGGGGGAGTCACCTTATTAATAATGTGAGCGAGCTGTTGGGACTCAAGTCACAACTTTACTGTCGTGAAACAAGATGAGAAGCAGTGGCGGATTTAAGAAATTTGGGGCCCAAGGCAAAGGCAGGCATCGGGCCCTCTGAAATGAGAAGACAACACACAAAACAACAGGTCAATTACACAGATACATATGTTTTAACAGAATACACATGTATTATTTGTTTTACCTTTTGTCCCTCTCTTCCTGTCCCTTTTTCACGTTGTCTCTCTCCCTCATTCTGAAAACAGTACTAGGATTTCATGCAACTTCAGTTTTGTCTGCTCCGCTGTATCTCAGAGGCAAATACTGCACTTTCTACTCCACTACTGTACATCATTTACGTGGCTGGTTACATATTTCAAACCCTTCCTGCCCAGTGAAAACCATGTACCCTCAAAATGATGATTTAATGCTAATATTTGTGATAAACTGAAAGAGTCTTCCTTTGTGGGGCGACTTCTTCAGCCAAAACTCTTTAAAAAATCGTCTTGGGCCAGCTGGAAAATACATCATGACAAGACTTCAGTGAAGTTAGTTTTAAGTTGGATATTCGACATTCGCAGCCACTCCAACATTTTAAGTGCACCCGTATTGCAGACTTTACAGTAAACACACGGAGAAGACGGCTACAGCGTGTACCGACTTCCTGTTTTCAAAATAAAAATGTGGGATATTTAAAGCAGAGATACTGTGTTTAAAGCTATTGAGAAGCTATTGAGCTGAGATGCTAATATTTACATATAGCCTAAAAATTAATAAAAAATTATGAACAGATGAAAAATGTAAAAACAAGAGGCGTATCTCATGCAGCCAGTGTAGTTACATGATCCCACACTGATTTTGAGTCCATTGGTCACATGACCTGGGAGCTATTGAGCTAACATGCTAATATTTACATACAAAAATTAATAAAAAATAATAGAAATTACTAAAAAATATTTGGAGATGTAAAATGTAAAAACAAGAGGCGTATCTCATGCAGCCAGTGTAGTTACATGATCCCAACATGATTTTGAGTCGATTGATCACATGACCTGTGAGCTATTGAGCTAACATGCTAATATGTACATACAAAAAATAATATAAATTAATAAAATAAAATTTAAAATATTTAAAGATGTAAAACGTAAAAACAAGAGGTGTATCTCATGCAGCCAGTGTAGTTACATGATCCCAACATGATTTTGAGTCAATTGATCATATGACCTGGAAGCTATTGAGCTAAAATGCTAATATTTACATACATGCTGCTAGCCACTGCTGCTGCCGAGGCTGCTGCCGCTGCCGCTGCTAGCCTCTGCTGACAGTAGTCACTTTCTTAACTTGGAGATCAGCTTTCTGTTTTCCTCCTTCTCTCTCCTCTTGTCAGCTCGGCTGGGGTAGCTTCTTTTCATCTGTCTCTTTTCTTTACTTTTCTCTTCTATACTCTCCTCTTCTTCTCTCGCCACTTCGCGCCGTTTGTTTTCGTTTTGCTGCTGTCTTCCTGGATCCGTTCTGCACATGCGCAGTAAGATGGACTGATCCAATGTAGTGGAGACTGAAGGGGGGGCCCGACACACACATAATATGATTAGCATTCTGCTGGCATTTCAGCGAGAGGCTTTTAATCAAAAACATAATTAATGTGCGCAAATAAGTAATAACTGTATTAACCATAAGTGTATGAGGATTTTTATGGGGCCCTCAGGAACGTGGGGCCCTAGGCAACCGCCTATTTTTGCCTAATGGTAAGTCCGCCCCTGATGAGAAGCTTCTGTTTAAAACGCTGCTCTGACAAATAATCACATGTTTCTGGTTTTATATCATGAATGTTTATGTGTGAATGTAAAACTTAAGATCATTTGGTACTTTGATGTTGTTTAAGTCTCAGGTGTTGGATGATTTGTTTCCAGTGGGTGAAAAAGGAACCACAAAAAAATGAAGGAAAACATGTTTTATACTGTTTATCATTGTTACTGTTTATCATTGTTACTGTATCATTGAATATTCATATCAATAAAATACTGATTGGAGTTCTGCTACAGCCCGGCTCGGACTTCCTCACTTTCCTGTTCCTGTTAATGCCCCACCTGCTGCTGACACACCTGCACCAACAGGGCCCATCCATCAGAACATGTTGAGGACTGTAGTATAAATCTATGCATTTCTCTGCTTTTGACAGAACCAATGAACCATGAGGAAATACTATCAGCGCCAGCAAATAGATGAAAATTGGACTCAAATTCTGGCGGAAGACAAAGAAGAAGTTACAAATATGGCCAATGTTGATTTAAATGTATTAAACTTATTTAAACTTATTTCTATGCTAAAAAGAACTTACCGACATGAGTAACACTTTATAATAACCATCATTAATAAATGGTAGATTTATAGTTAATCAAACTTTAGTTAACAGTTATTTCACTGTTAAGGAGCAACAACATGCTTTAAAAACCATTTATTTGCAATTAATTATTGGAAAGTTGCAATTTATGTTTATAAAACTGTGAATGGTTAATAAATACTGTGTAAGTCTTATAAACATGATTTGGATGAGTTGCAGTGGATGTTTTTACTTGTTACAATTACTTAATAAATGTTTTATGGATCATTTAATTGTTTCTTAACAGGAAATGATTTAACTAAGTCTAATTAACTATAAATTTCAGTATGTCTCAGATTCTGGCTACAGCCCTGGTTGTATTGTTGGTGCTGTGTGGGCGATTGAGACAAAAGTGATTTGTGATTTTTTTTTACATTTTTGATTTAATCACCTTTCAGGACTTTAGAGGCTCTGTGTTCATATTGTCAAGTCCATACTTATACAATATGTTGAGGCTTTTTAAGTGACGTTTAAAAGTAATAATCTAAAATTAAGGAGGGTTTATGGGTATAACAGATAATAACACCATGTGTAACCTCAGCACTGTCTCACTGTAACACATAGAAGTTTGATCATTGTGGTCCATCTGAAAACTCACAGCAAAAATAATCGGACCGGAAAACGACACGAAATGGTAAATGTAGTGTTACCAGGCCCGCCCCCTTCACAGACACCCACTTTCCCTCTGTGGAAACGTGTCAGTCCCCGACAGACAATGGACAGCAATGATGGACGGATCTGTGCGTAAAAGTCCGCCTGCGTCCTCCGGCCAGATCCAACGAGGGACAACAGCTGTCAGAACCGACCGGTGAAGACAACACACCGACCCGGAGACACTCCTGAAGACAGTAAGAGACAACACACACACACACATACTGAAACACACACAGCATCAACACACACACACACACACACACACACACACAGCTTCAACACACACACTGAACCACACACAGCTTCAACACACACATACTGAAACACACACAGCATCAACACACACACACACACACACACACACACACAGCATCAACACACTGAAACACACACAGCTTCAACACACATAAACATATCAGGAGGAGTAACGTTTATAATCATCAGAGGACGTTACAGACGTTGTTTTTGGTGCGTTTGTGAATGTGTTAATGAGAGACATTAACTTACAGCACTTTGTAGAAGGAGCTTTATAAACTTCACTCCATTCACTGGGGCAGATCTGCCACATCCAATATGGCGGCGACGTCGACGTACTTTTTTTTTTTCCAAAACTTTATTTAACTTTTCAAAAATACTTACAAATTCTCTCAAATGGAACATAAATTGCATTTCTTTCGATAAATGTTTTCAACAAAACATTTATCGTCTCTCTATTACCAAAAATAATATCTACAAGGCTTTGTCAAAAAATATAATAATAATAAAAAGAAAAAGATAGATGAGATTAATAATAATAAGATTAAAACAAAAGCAAATACAACAAGGCAAAACCAAAAACAAATAAATGCAAGATTACAAATCAAGGCATCCTCTCTAATTGAGACTCCTCTACGGCCGACACTCAGCACCGCACAGCAGCCTCTATCAGCCCACAAATTCCTTCATATTCATCTGCCAGTAGACCAAAGGCTTCAAAGTACTTGTTCAACTCATTTTTAAAACACATCAATGAGGGTGATCTACCTTTCCACTTACAAGTGTGTATGTCATATTTGCCTAAAACTATAATTATATTGATTAGATCAGACATTTTTGGGGGGACATTTTCATTGTATACCAAAACTTGATCCTTAAAGGATGTGATGTTATCTGTTTTACTTTTTACCCAGTCATACATAGATTGCCAAAACTGGGTCACTACCAGACATGAATAAAAAAGATGCTTGATAGTTTCACTATCTGATTGACAGAAGCCACATGGCTCCACCTCGAAACCAAATCTTCTTTTTAATGTGTCTGCAGCTCAATAATAACCATTGATAATCTTAAATTGTCATTCTTTTGCTTTTGGGGAGATTGGCCATTTCATATATTTAACATGCTTGTTTGAGATTTTTGAGTTGCTCTTGCTTGTTTTAATATTTATAGGTCTTGCAAGATCATGAAAAATAATTTCTTTAAACCTTTTCCGTATGACTTTATTCCTGCATTTTTTATCTCCAATTTGGATTTGTCCAATTCGAAAATCTGGTAAGATTTTCCTTACTTCTGAATGTGCGAGTGTGTTTTGAATTTGCTGGATTAAGGGAGCTGGTATTGCCATCCATCCATCCATCCATTTTCTTCCGCTTATCCGGGGTCGGGTCGCGGGGGCAGCTGTCTGAGCAGGGACACCCCGACTTCCCTCTCCCCGGACACTTCCTCCAGCTCCTCCGGGAGGATCCCAAGGCGTTCCCGGGCCAGCCGGGCAACGTAGTCACTCCAGCGTGTCCTGGGTCTTCCTCGGGGTCTCCTCCCAGTGGGGCATGCCTGGAACACCTCCCGAGGGAGGCGTCCAGGGGGCATCCGATATAGATGCCCGAGCCACCTCAGCTGGCTCCTCTCGATGTGGAGGAGCAGGGGCTCTACTCCGAGCTCTTCCCGTGTGGCAGAGCTCCTCACCCTATCTCTAAGGAAGCGCCCCGCCACCCTGCGAAGGAAACTCATTTTGGCCGCTTGTATCCTGGATCTTATTCTTTTGGTCAGGACCCAAAGTTCATGACCATAGGTGAAGGTAGGAACGTAGATTGACTGGTAAATCGAGAGCTTCGCCTTTTGGCTCAGCTCTCTCTTCACCATGACAGACCGATACGACGACCACATTACTGCGGTCGCCGCACCGATCCACCTGTCAGTCTCGCGCTCCATCCTTCCCTCACTCGTGAACAAGACCCCAAGTTACTTGAACTCCTCCACTTGAGGCAGGAACTCTCCCCCAACCCGGAGGGAGCAAGCCACCTTTTTCCTTGGAGGTGTTGATTCTCATCCCAGCTGCTTCACACTCGGCTGCAAACCGTCCCAGGACATGCTGGAGGTCCTGGCTTGAAGGAGCCAACAAGACAACATCATCCGCAAAAAGCAGGGATGAAATCCAGTGCCTCCTGAACCAGATCCCCTCTGGCCCATGACTGCGCCCAAAAAATTCTGTCCATAAAAATAATGAACAGAACTGGTGACAAAGGGCAGCCCGGTCAGAGTCCAACATGCACCGGGAACAGGTCTGACTCACTGCCGGCAATGCGAACCAGGCTCCTGCTCCGGTCGTACAGGGACCGTACAGCCCTTAGCACAGGGCCCCCCACCCCGTACTCCAGAAGCACCACTCACAGAATGCCACGAGGGACACAGTTGAATGCCTTCTCCAAGTCCACAAAACACATGTGGACTGGTTGGGCAAACTCCCAGGAACCCTCGAGCACCCTGCGGAGGGTATAGAGCTGTTCCAGTGTTCCACGGCCAGGACAAAAACCGCATTGTTCCTCCTGAATCTGAGGTTCGACTATCGGCCAAATTCTTCTCTCCAGTACCCTGGAATAGACTTTACCATGGAGGCTGAGGAGTGTGATCCCCCGATAGTTGGAACACACCCTCCGTTCCCCCTTTTTGAATAGAGGGACCACCACCCCGGTCTGCCAGTCCAGAGGCACTGTCCCCGACTGCCACGCGATGTTGCAGAGACGTGTCAGCCAAGACAGCCCCACAACATCCAGAGACTTGAAGTACTCAGGGCGGATCTCATCCACCTCCGGTGCTTTGACATCGGGCAGCTTCCGAACTACCTCAGTGACTTTGGCCCGAGTGATGAATGGATCAACCTCCGAGTCCCCAGCCTCTGCTTCCTCTATGGAAGGCGTGTCAGTGGGATTGAGGAGATCCTCGAAGTATTCCTTCCACCGCCCGACAATATCCCCAGTCGAGGTCAACAGCTCCCCACCTCCTCCTTAAACAGTGTTGGTGGAGGGCTGCTTCCCCTTCCAGAATTTCCTCGAGGCCGACCGGTAGTCCTCCTCCATGGCCTCCCCGAACTTTTCCCAGACCATAACCTTTGCTTCCGCGACCGCCCGCGCTGCAAGACGCTTGGCCTGCCGGTACCCGTCAGCTGCCTCAGGAGTCCCCCGAGGGCTCCCCCAAAGCTCTCCCGGAGGTGGGAGTTGAAGACCTCCCCGACAGAGGGTTCCACCAGACGTTCCCAGCAGACCCTCACAATACGTTTAGGTCTGCCAAGTCTGTCCAGCTTCCTCCCCTGCCAGCTGATCCAACTCATCACCGGAGGTCAGATGACATGACCACAAAGTTGATAATTGACCTCCGGCCTAGGGCGTCCTGGTGCCATGTGCACTGATGGACACCCTTATGCTTGAACATGGTGTTCATTATGGACAAACTGTGACTAGCACAGAAGTCCAACAACAGAACACCACTCGGGTTCAGATCTGGGAGGCCGTTTCTCCCAATCACACCCCTCCAGGTAACATTGTCGCCACCCACGTGAGCGTTGAAGTCCCCCAGTAGAACGATGGAGTCCCCGGTTGGAGCACTCTCCAGTACCCCTCCCAGGGACTCCAAGAAGGCCGGGTACTCTGCACTGCCGTTTGGCCCGTAGGCCGAAACAACAGTGAGAGACCTATCCCCGACCTGAAGGCGCAGGGAGATGACCCTCTCGTTCACCAGGGAAAACTCCAACACATATGAGCAGGCCCACACCAGCTTGCCGCCTCTCACCGCGGGCAACTCCAGAGTAGAAGAGAGTCCATCCTCTCTCAAGGAGTTGGGTTCCAGAGCCCAGACTGTGTGTGGAGGTGAGCCCAACTATCTCTAGCCCGTAACGCTCAACCTCCCGCACTAGCTCAGGCTCTTTCCCCCCCAGCGAGGTGACATTCCATGTCCCCATGACTAGAGTCACAGTCCGGGGATTGGGTCGCCGGGGCACCCGCCCAGGACACCCGCCCAGGACAGCCACCCAAATCACACCGCACCAGCCCCTTCTGAACGCTCCTGCGGAGGGTGAGCCTACTGGAGGGCGGGCCCACGTCGCTCCTTCGGGCTGTGCCCAGCCAGGTCCCGTGGGCAAAGACCCGGCCACCAGGCGCTAGCCTGCGAGCCCCAACCCCGGGCCTGGCTCCAGGGTGGGGCCCCGGTGATACCATTCCGGGTGACGTACACTTCCTCGTTGTCATGTCTTTCATAGGGGGCTTTGGAACCGCTTTTAGTCTGACCTGTCACTTAGGACCTGTTTGCCTTGGGAGACCCTACCAGGGGCATTAAGCCCCGGACAACATAGCTCCTAGGATCATTCAGGTGCTCAAACCCCTCCACCACGGTAAGGTGTCGGTTCAAGGAGGAGCTTTGTTTTGTTTTGAATTTGCTGGATTGAGGGAGCTGGTATTGCATGACATATTTTACTGTATTCTCTATAAGAACACTGTATATCAAAATTTTCTTTGAAGGAATCAAGTTTCATGATTGGCCCTTGATTATCCATCAGGTCAGCTACTAATATTATTTTCTTGTCATACCAAGTTTATGTAAATAGAGTTTTTCTATTTATTGTGATTATTCTGTTATTCCATAAGGTGGAGCCATGCAGGCTAAAATTATGTGTAAATAACATTTTTCAGTAGTGTTATATTTGCTTATGAAATTCAGATAGTTTCAGGCAGTTTTGTAATTTCATAATCACATTTTAACAAAAAATCCAAACCTCCCGCTTTTTTAAATATATTTTTGGGGATATGAAACCATATGGATTCAGTTTGTGCTAGAAACGCTTTTATCAAATTTATTCTGAACATTCCTATCATTGATTCAAAGTCTAATGTATTTAATCCTCCCTTGCTCACATTTTTGACTAATTGAGACTTTTTTATGTAATGGTACATTTGTTATGTAATGTGTTTTGTTTCTCCATATAAAATTATATATAATTAAGTTGGCTTTCTTAATGTTTTGAGGAGCAACAAATAAAGACTGGCATGGATAAACCAGTTTTGAAATGCCCTCAGCTTTGGACAATATGTTTCTTCCAAAAATGGAGAGATCTCTAGTTAGCCAATGATTTAGAGTTTTCTTTATGATCTCTAGTTTTTCATGAAAATTATTACTTTCCCTTAATTTGCTATCTTTGATTATATTTAAACCCAAGTATTTTACTTCTTTTTTCACAGGAATGGACATTATATGGTCTTCATTTGTTCAAATTTAAACCCAAACCAGATGCTCTGGAGAATATGGAGATTATGTTTAAAGCTTTTTCAATTATAGATTTATCTTGTAGAAAAAATACTGTATCATCAGCAAACTGACTGATACGAAATTCATAGTCAAAAAAGGTAAACCCTTTAATTTCCAACAATCAAATGTGCCAGTATTTGAGTACACAAAATGAAAAGTTTGGGTGATATGGGACACCCTTGTCTAATTCCTTGATGAATTTTTATTTTAGGGGTCATTCCTGGATTAAGAGAGATGTAGCTACTTATGTCATTATAGAACATTTTAATGATCGCACAGAATTTAACGTGATGTCGATGTACGATTCAGTGCTCAGTGAGGCGTCTATGTATATATGTCTATGGCTACGACAACCACAGACACATTCAGCTGACAGTAATATCAGTAGTCAGCTGACTACTGAATACATTTCAGTTTAAATTTTAAAAAAGGAGTAAATTTTCAGATGTCTTGCCCTTTTTAAAGTGGATGTTTCTGTAGAATGACATAAATAAATGTAATGTAACGAAACATATAATTATATAAATGTAATTAAAGCTGTTTTTGAGGAACAATAGCTGCTTCCTAAAGTCTTATCGCAGGTTTCCACTCGTTAAGATGCTGACACGATGGTATGAGACGCATCTTCTCTCTTCTCTCTTCTTTCTGCATTCAGAAGTGCCCATGATCATTATATTATCATTGATTATCAACTGGTTATCAACAAGTTAGAAATGATTTTAATTTTCAGTCCTCTGTTTTATTTTAGGTTCTGGGACCAGAAGAAAAACACAAAGTTTCTATTTGAGATCAAGCTGGAAAACAAAAAAAGAGAAGATGGAGCGAACAGAGGGAACACCTCGTCCTCCCCTCTCTGCTGAGCATGACGCAGACTGTAGTAAGGCAGATGACTCACCAGAGACTGAGGAGGATGAATTAGACTTATCTAGGAAGTGTATACCTAAAATGACTGCTGATACTGACTCCTCTGACTCTGATACTGACTCCTCTGACTCTGATTATGACACTTATGAATGCAGCAAAATGAAGTCAGCTGTGAAACATAAAAGAAAATCCAAAAGCCACAGCTCCACAAGGAATAAGAAAAGGAGGAAATCTTCCCCTAGTGTTGGTTTTACTGTTGATTCCTCTGACTACATGTTAGATCAACCTCCACCTGGTCCACTCAGAGAAACACTGATAGAGACTCCCTCCACTGCAGCAGATGCTACACCAGGACACAGTCAGGATAACACCAGGGAAACTGAGCTGCATCCAACAGGTGGTCCATCCTCCCTTCAACACGTCATGGATCTTGATGACTCTCTTTCTGATTCTCAGAAACTACTAGACCTGATCAGAGATCAGGACTGCAACAGCCGTAGCTGCAGCTCTGCATTCTACACTGAAAGTGGAGAAAATAGATCTGACACAATGTCTGTGCAGTCTGAAAATGCATCAGGAGCTGAAAGTGACGCACAGATAGAAATGGACACATCTCTAACAGCTGTGAAGTCCTCAGTCACAAACACCCAGCCAACCCGTCCTCACCTCCAACTGTCCTCAGATCCTGGTCGGAATCAAAGAGGCTCCAGCTGTTTGCCTCGTTCTTCCAGTGTTCCCTCACTGAGTCAAATAAGCTCTGCAGAGAACAAGACCTTCACACCATCAGAGAGCTTACCTGACCTGCTATTGAGAAGCGGCTTTGAGGAGTTTACACCTGATAGCACTGTTGATGAGAACGATGAAACCAACTGGTTCCTGTGCTCCTGCCCAGGCCTGCAAAAGTGCAGTATGACGTTTTATAAAAACAAGACGTTCTCAGAGGAGGGTGTTCACAACATTTCGGCTCCCAGTCCTCCCCCTTCTTCTCCCTCTTCCATCTTGAGACCTCATAATTATAATCGGCGGGATATAGTGAGGATACATCGTCATGGCTCACGACCACCTCCTTGTACCCAACGATGGAAAAAGCCCATCAGCTCAGTCTGGTCCAGACATACTACCAGAATTGAACGTCAGCTGTGTCTTGAACTATCAGGCCTCTCTAACAAGCAGTCACTCAACAGCTGGAGCCCTGTCTGCAGCAGCATAAGTGAAGTTGAGTTGGAGAAAGAAAACAGGAGTACCCCGGAGAGAGTGTCAGAACATGGCAGCTCATCTACCAGCTCTCCTCTCTTTGCATCGGATAAGCTGCCAAACAGAAATGTCAGCAGAAATCCTGGAGATTCCCCCTCTTCCATCTTGAGTGCAAATGATGATGAAAGTTCTTCTGAGTCTAGGGTACGTCCTGACCGCCTGAACAAACCGACTCAACTGAAAGATGAGTTAGATTCCTTCTCTTACCTTGGACAAGAAAGTGAGCAGAGCTTGAGCCCTGTCTGCAGCAGCAAAACCAAAGATGAGACTGAGGTTTTATCAGCATCCCAGTGTGACACCGACAGAGAAGATCCTGTTTTGTTAGTCCCTCTTTCAGAGGAACCTCTCTCAGCTGATGACTTGAATCTCATGTTTGAGCTGTTGTCTGTGCAGCCTGAAAGCACATCAGCAGGTGACAGTGACCCCCTGGTTAAAATGGAGGCACCTGTTACAGCTGTGAAGTCCTCAGTCACAAACACCCAGCCAACCCGTCCTCACCTCCAACTGTCCTCAGATCCTGGTCGGAGTCAAAGAGGCTCCAGCTGTTTGCCTCGTTCTCACAGCGTTCCCTCACTGAGTCAGATCAGCTCTGCAGAGAACAAGACCTTCAGACCATCAGAGAGCTTACCTGACCTGCTGTTAAAAAGCAGCTTTGAGGAGTTTACACCTGATATCACTGTTGGTGAAAACGATGAAACCTACCGGTTCCTGTGCTCCTGCCCAGGCCTGTACCAGTGCAGTGTGACAGGCCTGGTGTTCCACATGGAGGGAGGAGGACACGTGGTTTACAGGATTGTCTCTTGGGACAGGAGGCTACTGGCCCAACATCACAAGAAGCCTGCAGGACCCCTGTTTGACATCAAGTGTCTGCAGCAGTCTGTGTGTCGGCTTCATCTCCCACACTGTGAGATCCGCTCCACAGCTGGATGTGGATTCTTGTCAGTTGCTCACGTGAAGGATGAGAGCGTCGAGTTCATCCCCCCTCAGAAGATAACAGAAACTCATGTGATCATCAACATCACAGGGTTTTCTGGTTATGGTAACGTCAAGGATGAAGACTCACCTCCTGAGCCAGTTGAAGCGCTGGTTCTGCTGTTCTACAGGCCTCCGGATGATCAAGATCTTGAATCTCGCCTCAATGTGTTGATGCTACCAGGTAACGTTGTGCTCCGGGATGTGCGACGCACCAGGAAGAACTCAGTTGGAGATGAGCTCTACATAGAGACATCCTCACACTGTAACCTTCTGCCAAAGCAGGAATATACACTGTCCACTTGTCCTGAAGACGACTCAGTTCTGGTTCAACCAACAACAGCAAAATTTCGCTGTGACAACTATGACAACTACATCCCATCATTCCAGGTGGATTTGGAGAAAATCCTGAAACATATTAAACTGTTTTTGAGAGACACCAACAAAAACAGTGTTTGGGAGAGACGAGTCTGTCTTTCATCTGCTGGACTAAAAAAGTCCTGTGGGCAGAGCGCTCTGAATCTGCCTCCAAACAAGAGGCTGTTTGACGTACGGAGCAGCTTCATCGAGGGGATATCAGGACCTGTTCTCAAAAGTCTGCTGGACAAACTGTTTGAGAAAAAGGTGCTGACTGATCCTGAGAGGGAGTCAGCGGACGAGATGCAGAACAAAAGAGACAAAGCTCGTTTTGTTATCGACACAGTGAGGAGGAAAGGTGACGCTGCCAGTTCAGAGATGATTGAGTTCCTCTGTGAGCTCGACCCCTTCCTCTGTGAACATCTTGGGCTGGTCTGAAGCTAAATGAACAAGTGATTCAGGCAGAACATGTCGACCGGTGTTTACAGAGAAAAGTTTCCCAAGAACTCTTTTCCACAACTTATTTTCCAGAACTCTGATCCCTCTCCCAAAACTCGGAGCTCAATCCCAGAACTCCGACTCCAAACCCAGAACTATAAGAACCAAAATCAGAACTCTGACTTAAAAGTTAGAATTAGGAGGAAAAAGTCATAAGTCCAAGCCTATAACCAGAACTCTGACCCTTTTTCCAGACCTCCAACTTCTTTCCCAGAATTTCGACCTGAAACCCAGAACCCCAGCTTTTTTTTTCAGAACCCTGATCTTCGTCCCAGAACTCCGACCCCAATCCCAGAACCCTGAGTCCAAAGTCAGAACTCTGAGTAAAAAGCCAGAATTGTAGATATGGACAGTTTTTAAATGTTTAATATCTTTAATATTTTTTAACTCATGAATGAGAAAAAAAGATATCATGCTCCTCCACAACTCTAACTTCTAACCCAGAACTCTGACCGTCCTGAACCCATATCCAGGACTCTGAGACCCAAGCCAGAACTATGACCTCAAACTCAGAACTCTGACCCCCACCTCCCTGAACTCTGCACTTAAACCCAGAACTCCCATTTCAATCCCAGACCTCCAACCCGTTTTCCTAGAAGTCTGAACTCTGACCCTTTTTCCAGAACTTTGTTCCCAGAACTCCGACCCCAATCCCAGGACCCTGAGTTCAAAGTCAGAACTCTGAGTAAAGAGGCAGAATTGTAGATATGGACAGTTTTTAAATGTTGAATCTCTTTAATATTTTTTAACTCATGAATCTTTATGACATTTTTAACCAGATATCTTGAATACAGTTTTTATGACGTCTATCAGCTGATTCTTATCGATCACTGACGCTTCGTTTGTTTGATTTCAGCACTTTTGTCTGTTTATTTTCTTACATTCTGTGTTTGTTGCTGTCGTGTTGCTTTCTGTAAAGTCCCCAACAATCTCATCTTGATGATCTCATCTTACTGTATCTCAAAATAACACCTGTCTTTAGTTGATGTTGTACCTTCATCAGCCAGCAGGGGGAGGCACCTTATTAATAATGTGAGCGAGCTGTTGGGACTCAAGTCACAACTTTACTGTCATGAAACAAGATGAGAAGCTTCTGTTTAAAATACTGCTCTGACAAATAATCACATGTTTATGGTTTTAGATCATGAATGTTTATGTACAGTATGAATGTAAAACTTAAGATCATTTGGTACTTTGACATTGTTTAAGTCTCAGGTGTTGGATGATTTGTTTCCAGTGGGTGAAAAAGGAACCGCAAGAAAAAGAAGGAAAACATGTTTTTATGCTGTTTATCATTGTTACGGTATCATTGAATATTCATATCAATAAAATACTCTAATATTGAAAGTGACGTTGGTCTAAAAGTGCATTATTTGTTGGACTGTAAGTTTGAGATTTGTCTCATTTTGGATACGGAAGAATTTACATTCATGACTTAAAACTGAATTTAAGACATTTTAAGGCTGTTTAAAGGACTTTTGCTGTCGTCACACCTTCAGGAGGATTTATTGGTGTATCATGGATGTGTTCAGAGATTTGTAGCTGTGCATTAAAGTCATTAAGTGGTAACTGTTAAAATAATTCTGCGTTCATTTAGAACTGGAGGAAGGAGATCGGAGTCAGCTCAAAGTTCAAACAAGGGTTTTAATCTTGTACAAGAGGAGCATTCACAGAGCAACACGCAGATCAGTTACAAAGTGAAGACTGCTGTCTAAAGAGGGAGTCAGGGTATTTATCTCTCTCTCTCTCACTCTGGGTGTGTTATCACTATATTCAAGCCTTCCTACAGAGAGGAGGATGTTTACCTTCAGTGTCTTACTTAGGTCATAAAAAGTTTCAAAACAAGTAATAAAACAAGGTCATAGGAGAGGTCACAAGCTACAGGTCACAGTTCACACTTAGCAGTCTCTCTTAAGGGGGCTGTGTAACATCAATTCACATTCCTCTACATGTAGTACAAAATTCTCATCACAGTAACACCATCTGTAACTCCAGCGCTCAGTAAATCACAGCAGATTTGAACACAAAGCGATCTCAATTCATACTTCAGGAGAAATGTCTGCTGTAATTATATTAATTAAATCTCTGGTGTGCTTGTTGAGTGTCTGCAGCTCAAACTGGCTTGTCTGAACAGACAACAGCTGGATGCAAATCTCGGCAGGTCCAAAATCTTTCTTGCCAAATAATGCAGCCACCTTGTGAGTTTCTTTATAAACCTTAATGTGAAATAGTTACCAGTTCACGTTCTGGGCTGTTGTGACTGAAAATGGAGGATTTCACATTCAGTAACACTCATATATGCCAGAAAAACACATGGATGCACCTCTTAAGTTTCTTTTCAAAACCTTCAGGGTAAACACTGTTTCCAGTTCATGTTCTGGGCTGATGTGACTCATTATTGAGAAGTTCATATTTGTGACATTAGATGCAAATCTTGGCAGATAAATGGACAAAAAGGTCTTTTTCAGCACTTGAATGTTGCTCGTCATTGTGAATATCAGGTCACAGTCAGGACACAAACAAACACTGACAGTAATCACCTGCTCATACTTTATTTGACACCGACGGTCATTTTCCACAAACAAGTTCACTCTCACGTCGACAGACAAGTTTCAGTCTAATGATTTATGATGACACATTAAAGGTCCCATTTGTAAGACGGTTGACTGCCGAGTCTCGTTCTCAACTTGTCAAATACTGAGGCTTCCTGTTGGTAGGTCGCAAACTGTAGACATCATCAAGTATCAAACAGTGTGCTAAAATCAAACATACGAAGCATCAGTGATCGGTCAGAATCAGGTGATGAACGTCATAAAAACACAGACTGCATTCAAGATATTTGGTTTAAAAGGTTATAAAATGATTCATTCATATAAAAAAATGAACTGAAATAGATTCAACATTTAAAAACTGTCCATATCTACACTTCATCAGAGATCTGGGTTTGATCTCAGAGTTTAGGGATTGAAGTCAGAGTTCAGGGTTTGAGCTCAGATCAGTTTCTAACCACCAGGTCAGCATGATCATGATCAGATCAGCCCGAGATGTTCACAGAGGAAGGGGTCGAGCTCACAGAGGAACTCAATCATCTCTGAACTGGCAGCGTCACCTTTCCTCCTCACTGTGTCGATAACAAAACGAGCTTTATCTCCTCTGTTGTGCTCCACGTCCGCTGACTCCCTCTCAGCATCAGTCAGCACCTTTTTCTCAAACAGTTTGTCCAGCAGACTTTTGAGAACAGGTCCTGATATCCCCTCGATGAAGCTGCTCCGTACGTCAAACAGCCTCTTGTTTGGAGGCAGATTCAGAGCGCTCTGCCCACAGGACTTTTTTAGTCCAGCTGATGAAAGACAAACTCGTCTCTCCCAGAAACTGTGTCTGTTGGTGTCTCTTAAAGACAGTTTAATATGTTTCAGGATTTTCTCCAAATCCACCTGGAATGATGTAAAGTAGTTGTCATAGTTGCCACAGTCAAATTCTGCTGTTGTTGGTTGAACTAGAACTGAGTCGTCTTCAGGACAAGTGGACAGTGTGTATTCCTGCTTTGGCAGCAGTTTACAGTGTGAGGATGTCTCTATGTAGAGCTCATCTCCAACATTTATCTTCCTGGTACGCTGCACATTTTGAAGCACGACGTTACTTGGTAGCATCAACACATTGAGGAGAGATTCAAGATCTTGATCATCCGGAGGCCTGTAGAACAGCAGAACCAGCGCTCGGACCGGCTCAGGAGGTGAGTCTTCATCCTTGACGTTACCGAAACCAGAAAACCCTGTGATGTTGATGATCACATGAGTTTCTGTTATCTTATGAGGGGGGATGAACTCGACGCTCTCATCCTTCACGTGAGCAACTGACAAGAATCCACATCCAGCTGTGGAGCGGATCTCACAGTGTGGGAGATGAAGCCGACACACAGACTGCTGCAGACATTTGATGTCAAACAGGGGTCCTGCAGGCTTCTTGTGATGTTGGGCCAGTAGCCTCCTGTCCCAAGAGACAATCCTGTAGACCACGTCTGCTTCTCCCTCCATGTGGAACACCAGGCCTGTCACACTGCACTGGTACAGGCCTGGGCAGGAGCACAGGAACCGGTAGGTTTCATCGTTCTCACCAACAGTGATATCAGGTGTAAACTCCTCAAAGCTGCTTTTTAACAGCAGGTCAGGTAAGCTCTCTGATGGTCTAAAGATCTTGTTCTCTGCAGAGCTGATCTGACTCAGTGAGGGAACGCTGTGAGAACGAGGCAAACAGCTGGAGCCTGGTTCCAGGGCGTCATCGTCATCTCCTGCCTCACATTCAGACTGCACAGACGACAGCTCATTTATATTTTCTCTCCTGCCTGCGGTGTAGACAGTAGAGCTGTCTTTACAGGTGATGCAATCAGCATCTGTGTCCTGAGGAGGTGAGAACTGGTTTAATGCCACAGAGTCAAGAAGTAATTGAGTAACCTCGGGAGGTAAATCGCCTCCATATTCCTGATCAGGCGTCATTGATAATCCATGATCTGTGCTACCAGATGACTCAACCCTTTCTTCTTCAGCAGAGTCTGAATCATCATCACCTTTGGTGAAGGGTTGAAGGGCAGATGGACCAGCTGTTGCATGCAGCTGAGTTTCCCTGGTATTGTCCTGACTGTGTCCTGGTGGAGCATCTGCTGCAGTGGAGGGAGTCTTTATCAGTCCTGTTTCTCTGAGTGGACCAGGTGGAGGTCGATCTAACGTGTAGTCAGAGGAATCAGCAGTAGAAGCAACACCAGGAGAATCTTTGTCATTTGTTTTCTTTCTCATGTTGTTTTCTTTCTCCATTTCAATCAGGGCACCACTGTCACCTCCTGACACACTTTCACATTGCAAAGACAACAACTCAAATGCATCTTGTCCTCCACTTTCCTCAGCGCAGACAGTCGAGTCCGGGTTATTATCCTGATCGACTCCCAGCAAGCAATCTATTCTCCTGCCCTTTTCTCTGACTCGAGGTTGAGCCAACATGTATTCAGAAGAATCAATGGTAGAAGCAACACCAGGGGAATCTTTCCCACATTTTATCTTTCTTCTGACTCTGTGGCATCTGGAGTTTCCCTCCCAGGGTTGAGAACTTAAATAAGATAGGGAGGGAGGAGGGAGAACCAAAGAGAGGGGCTGAGGGTAAGTATTAGTGTGGACAGGGGAAGAGGTAGAACTACCTCTACAAAGCAAAGATGTATACCTATAAAATTCAGATAGCGTAAAGGTCTTTGCAAGAGCTATTTGTCTCATTGAGGGTACTTGATCAGAAGGCAAGTAGCAGACTCCTATTCCTCTCCTAAATGAATCTGAGGGTTGCTGAAGGTGAGAATTGACAAGCAGAGAGTCATCAGTTGAGTAGTTCCTAGCAGGACCAGGTGGCAACATCTCTTCTTCAGCACTAAAGTCACCTCCAGGCTTTCTTTTTGACTGCAATGGAATCCCACATTCACCTTGTGTTAAGCGTTCTCCAGACCTGAGGGTGGAACCGTGACCAGCCAGACAGTGTTTATCTAGATACGAAGCCATGAAGTCATAGCGGGGAGACATCTTGGAAAAAGAAGGAGGGTTAGGAAAGCTGAGGCTGCAATGATCAGTGACATACCATGGTATAGATTGACTTCTGAAATTCCTGCCAGATCCTCTCTCCACAGCTTCATCTTTAGTGTTGCTGTCGTAGACACGGCTCCTGTTGAGTAACTGGTTGAGTCTTAATGATTTAAATAATTGCTGTCTAAGTCTGAAGACAAATTTTGACATTAAACTGGTGCCTGACAGTTCATCCTGAACACCCTCCTCGGAAAACTTCTCATCTGCAGTCATCAGTTTTTCTGAGATGGAACTTTGACCTGCTCGATTTTTGGATAACGACTTTTCCTTCAGCTCTTCTTGCGTCTCTGGAGCGTCACCTGTCCTCTCACAACCTCCTGCCTCATACCCAGCAGCGAGGGCACGGGCAGATTTTCCACTTTTCTGTTCCATCTTTCCAGAATCTTTGAAACACCTTTTTTTTCGTGTTGGCTCCTGTGTTTTTCATCTGGCGCCAGACCCTAAAATAAAGCAGACAATGAAAAAAAATCAAATCCTTTTAAATGTATGAAGTTGTTTGTTGTTTTCACATTTATGTTAGTGTGCAGGTTACAATTTGTAAGTTTGAGAAAGCACACACACAGGTGCAGACTGAGGTATTTTAGGGAGTTTCATTTCAAGTGTCCCACTGAATCACAATTGCTTTATTTGTCTTTGGTTACTTGATTCAGAAATGTCCCTGTTTGTGCCCTGGCGTTGATTACTCTGTCAGACTGGCCCAGAGAGTTCAACCCAGCCAACTACAGCTAGACGACATTAGCTAACTGCAATCACTGCCACTGTGCAGTGAAACATATAGGCCAGTAGCACAACAGGATGTGTGATTGGGTTATAGCTCTAGTTCCTCAAACTAGAGCTTCCTCTAACATTTTGAGGTTTGACAGAAAACATGATTATGGACATGAAACAAACACGAATGTAACCTGATGTAACTCTGTATAATCGTTAAGTTAATCAGTAAAATGTCAGGACTACACTGCAGACGTGGTTCTACATCAACAGCAAACAGAGTGACAGCTGCCTCATATGAACATACATGCTCATCTCCTAAATGAACTGCACATCCAGGTACTGTCGCACTTCTCCTCTGCTTCTACTCTGCTACATCTCATTACACTACCCAATAGTATATAAAGTATTCACTGGCATGTGTGATGAAATGAAGAAATGTAAGATTGAAATGGAATGTATATATGATGTAATGTAATGTATTGAAATGTAAAATGGAAAGTAAGATTTGGATTTTGTGGTCAGTCATCATCAATGTCAACTCTCTTTCAGTAGCAGCTTTTATAGAGTTATAGTTTGCATGTTACGACAGGTGGAAGAAGAAGTACTTCCCATCACCGGGGATTTTTAGAGACTACAGTGGTGATGGTAGTTCCTCTCTCTGAAGTATCGTTCTGCACACCACAATGATCTGTGTGATTAATACATCAACATAAATAACATGTAGGCCGTCACAAAACGTGACTGCCATCTTTGTCTAAAAGTCTATCAAGTCATCTTTTTCCCCTGATTTCCACCAGCAAGCAGTCAGTGTGTGTCTTTTCATTAAGATGTGTGTGTCTCTCTAAACTGTGTGTGTTTCAGTGTGTGTAGACATTAGTGTTGTCTCTTACTGTCTTCAGGAGTCTCTCCAGGTCGGTGTGTTGTCTTCACCGGTGGGTTTGGACAGCTGGAGTCCCTCGTTGGATCTGATCTGAGGACGCAGGCGAAGATTTCTCCATCTCTGTTGTTCATGTGTGTCTGTGACTGTCACCTGTAGCTTACACAATTTACCTCAGGCTTCCGTGTCGCGGTGCTGAAGGGTATTTCAACACATGGTACTTCCCTTGGCACACACTACTGTTTGGACTGGTGTGGGATACAGATCCAAAATACATCCATAATCTCAAGTATGATAATGATGATAAACATTAAAACATCATTTTAAAAGTCTTACATGTTCAAAAAAAAAGCTGAAAAGCTTTATTTCACTTTCACTCATTAAATCTCACCTGGAACTATAATAACAGTATCGCTTTCCTCCGATAAGATCTATGAACACCTATGAAAACCTTTAAATCCTACAGATCTGCTACAGCTTCTGAACCCAACCCGTGTCGCACTTCATACAGCAATGTCAGTACCAATATTTGAGTATTTTATTAACATGAGTATTTAATTACAAAAAGTAAAACTACCGGTGACAGTCACAGACACACATGAACAACAGAGATGGAGAAATCTTCGCCTGCGTCCTCAGATCAAATCCAACGAGGGACTACAGCTGACACACACACTGAACCACACACAGCTTAAAGACACACACACATCTTAAAGATAAGACACACACTGACTGTTTTCAAAGGAAAAAGATGACTTGATAGACTTTTAGACAAAGATGTCTGTGAAGTCTTGTAAAGGCCTACATGTTATTTATGGTGATATGTATCAATCACACACATTGTGGTGTCAACACACACTAAACTATACATAACTTAATGTCACACACACACACACACACACACACACACACACTGACTGCTTGACAATGGAAATATAAAACACAAAATAACTCTACAGACTTTTATTTATTTATCTGTTTTAAAAGATGACTCTGTCTGTGGTTACAAGACAGATTAAAGAACGGCAGCTGAAACCATCAGATGAAACACACCCTACTGGAAAATACAGCATGCTGGTAGCTTGCAGCTGATAACCAGTTTGACCAGTTTGAGTTCTCCCACTGCATCAAGCAAACCAGGACCAGCCCTTAATCAAGTAATATCTCAAACTGAGTCAGACCTTTCAGAACAGAACTACAAACTTGGCCCACAGCCCAAACAGGTGTGGCCCACTGGGCACACACCTGTGTAACTGGAATGACAAATTAACGTGAATACTTGTGGAACCGAAAGTTGGAATGTAGTGACGGAGGTACAACCCACAACAGCACCGTGACAACGCAGTTAGAAGTCAGCTGAGGACAGGTGACAGTCACAGACACAGGAACAACAGAGATAAAGGTGTGAAAGTCCGCCTGCGTCCTCAGATCAGATCCAACGAGGGACTACAGCTGTCAGAACCAACCGGTGTTGACAACACACCGACCCAGAGACCCTCCTGAAGACAGTAAGAGACAACACTGATGTCTACACACACTGAACCACACACAGCTACAACACACACACACACACACACACACACACACACACACAGACACACACACACACACACAGGACAAAATAACCTCACAGACTTATTTTTAAAGGATGACTTTTGGTGACCGTCAGTTGCACGTGTCTGTGGTTGTGATTGGTTTTCCTGTTTACAACTTCTTCCGTAACAACCAGCAACGTTGACACAGCAAATAGTGTGGTCAAAGTTTAAATGTTAAAAAAGGAGTACATTTTCAGACGTCTAGCCCATGATCATTATATTATTATGATTATCAACTGTGTTATATGTGGTAAACATGTAAGATGTTTTTAAAATTTAAAACAACTTTAAAATTATTTTAATCAGTGTTTTATTTTAGGCTCTGGGACCAGAAGAAAAACACAAAGTTTCTGCTTGAGATCAAGTTGGCAAACAAAAAAAGAGGATATGGAGCGAACAGAGGGAACACCTCGTCCTCCCCTCTCTGCTGAGCGCGACGCAGACTGTAGTCAGAAGGCAGATGACTCACCAGAGACTGAGGAGAGAGAGCTGCATGAAGAGGGAGAGGAGTCGTTACACAAAAATCAAGGAGGTCAAACTTCCGTCTCAGAAAAACAGAAGACTGCAGATGAGAAGTGTTCAGAGGAGGTTGTTCAAGATGAACTGCCAAGAAAAAAAGTCATCAGTTTGCCTCCCAAATCTGCCTTCTCTCTCCCTGTTTTCAGTTCACTGATTAGGTACAGAAGTGAATATCTTTCTCCTCTTTCACTACAACATCAAAAAGGGCACAGAGCTGTTTTCCAAGGATCCAGCACTGGAGAAAAATCGAAAGAACAAGCAACTCACAATATACCACCTTACCCAGACCCCCATTTTTTTCCCCTTTTTCCTCACCTACATCAAACTGGAATACTGTCCAAAGTCCATATCGACCATCACATGAAAGGTTACCCTCATATTTTCCTCCTACTTACCTCCCATTCAGTGACACTCCACCTACCAGCTCTCCAGAGTCCATCGTTGATACTCATTCGGCCAACCGATATGGCAAGACCTTAACACCAGCATTTCAATCTGCGAAGTGTATACCTAATACGACTTCTGGTTGGACAAAAGAAAAAACAGTAACGAGAGCTCCCTCTAGTTTGGATTCTGTAGAGTTAATGATTAGAAAGAATAAGAGAAAGTATTCCTCCACTGCAGCAGATGCTACACCAGGTCACAGTCAGGATAATACCTGGGGAACGGGGCTGTATGCAACAGCTGGTCCGTCCACCGTTCCGCTCTCCACCAAAGACGACAAAGATTCAGACCCTGCTGCATTTTATGACAGAGAAAAGAGGGTTAAGTTATCTGGTGTCACCTTTTACCCGAGAGCAGGTGTAGCGTTAGACCCAGGATATTTTCCTCCTTATTTCCCATCATATGACAATCCACTTACCAGGTCTCAGTCCATCGTCCTTTCTCAATTGGCCCGACGATATGGCGAGACCTTTACACCAGCTGAAAGTTGTTCGGAGATGCCAGAACAATCTGCAAAGTCTCATTTCATCTCATCTCATCTTCCGCTTGTCCGGGGTCGGGTCACGGCACAATCTGCAAAGTGTGCACCTAATGTGACTGCTGATACTGACTCAGATTGTGACACTAAACACAAGATCAGCTTTGGGAGAAAGAAAAAAAAATCTATTCTTGAGTTATTCTGTAGAAAGAGTAGGGAAATAAATCCTGTCACTGCAGCATATGCTAGGCCAGGTCAAAGTCAGGATAATACCAGGGAAACAGCCAGTCCAGAGAAGCCATTACATGAAACGTCAGGCAGAGGATATTTTCTGCCCGGCTCCAGTTCAACACAAATACACGCTGACCCTCAAAAGGCTGGCAGTAGTGCCAGAGAAGAAATGTTTCCACCTGTTACAGCTGGGAACTACTCAACTGAAAACCCTCTGTCTGTTGATCCTCGCCCTCAAGAGCCTTCATTTTCCTCTTTTGTAGCAATGGCGAAATGCTTTCCTTCTTATAGCACATCCTCACTGAGTCAAATACCCTCTGCAAAGGAAAGGGCCTTAACACAGGCTGCATACTTGTCTGACATGCCATTAGACTTATCTATGAAGCATATACCTAAAATGACTGCTGATACCTCTGACTCTGATTGTGACACTTCTGAACGCAGCAAAATGAAGTCAGCTGTGAAACAAAAAAGAAAATCCCAAAGCCACAGCTCCAGAAGGAAGAAGAAATCAAAGAAATCTTCCACTGGTGTTGCTTCTACTGCTGATTCCTCTGACTACACGTTAGATCAACCTCCACCTGGTCCACTCAGAGAAACAGTGATAAAGACTCCCTCCACTGCAGCAGATGCTCCACCAGGACACAGTCAGGATAACACCAGGGAAACTCAGCTGCATGCAACAGCTGGTCCATCCACCCTTCAATACTTCACGGTGAATCTCAGTGACTCTTCTGATTCTGATTTATTATTAGACGACAGATGGAGCTGCAGATCTGTGCAGTCTGAAAACGCGTCAGGAGCTGAAAGTGATGCACAGTTGGAAATGGAGACATCTCGAACAGGTGTGAAGTCCTCAGTCACAAACACCTGGCCAACTGAGTCGGCTGGTCTGTCCCCCCATCAACAACCAGACTTCAGGGTTCAGTCTCCTGCAGAATTATCCGACTTATATCAGGAGTTTCTGGATGAACTCTTCTCGAACTACAGCTCTGCTGTCCACACTGCAGGAAGTGGAGAAAATATAAATGACAAGTCTCAGCCGTCTGAATGTGAGGCAGGAGGTGACGCCGACGCCTTGGCAATATTGGAGGCACCTGTTACAGCTGTGAGCTCCTCAGTCACAAACACCCAGCCAACCCGTCCTCACCTCCAACTGTCCTCAGATCCTGGTCGGAGTCAAAGAGGCTCCAGCTGTTTGTCTCGTTCTCACAGCGTTCCCTCACTGAGTCAGATCAGCTCTGCAGAGAACAAGACCTTCAGACCATCAGAGAGCTTACCTGACCTGCTGTTAAAAAGCAGCTTTGAGGAGTTTACACCTGATATCACTGTTGATGAGAACGATGAAACCTACCGGTTCCTGTGCTCCTGCCCAGGCCTGTACCAGTGCAGTGTGACAGGCCTGGTGTTCCACATGGAGGGAGAAGGACACGTGGTTTACAGGATTGTCTCTTGGGACAGGAGGCTACTGGCCCAACATCACAAGAAGCCTGCAGGACCCCTGTTTGACATCAAGTGTCTGCAGCAGTCTGTGTGTCGGCTTCATCTCCCACACTGTGAGATCCGCTCCACAGCTGGATGTGGATTCTTGTCAGTTGCTCACGTGAATGATGAGGGCGTCGAGTTCATCCCCCCTCATCAGATAACAGAAACTCATGTGATCATCAACATCACAGGGTTTTCTGGTTATGGTAACGTCAAGGATGAAGACTCACCTCCTGAGCTGGTCCGAGCGCTGGTTCTGCTGTTCTACAGGCCTCTGTCTGATCAAAATCTCACATCCTTCCTCAATGTGTTGATGCTACCGAGGAACGTTGTGCTCCGGGATGTGCGACGCACCAGGAAGAAATTAGTTGGAGATGAGCTCTACATAGAGACATCCTCACACTGTAAACTGCTGCCAAAGCAGGAATACACACTGTCCACTTGTCCTGAAGACGACTCAGTTCTGGTTCAACCAACAACAGCAGAATTTGATGAGGAGTCCTATGACAACTACATCCCATCATTCCAGGTGACATTAAAAACTGTCATGTTAAATATGAAGACGCTTCTGAGAGACACCAAGAGCTCTCACATTGTTTGGGAAAGAGAGGTTTGTCTTCCGTCTGCTGGACTAAAAAGACCCTGTGTGCAGGGCAGTTCAGACCAGATTCTGAAGGAAGTCCGGAGCAGCTTCATCGAGGGGATATCAGGACCTGTTCTCAAAAGTCTGCTGGACAAACTGTTTGAGAAAAAAGTGCTGACTGATTCTGAGAGGGAGTCAGCGGACGAGGAGCACAACAGAGGAGATAAAGCTCGTTTTGTTATCGACACAGTGAGGAGGAAAGGTGACGCTGCCAGTTCAGAGATGATTGAGTTCCTCTGTGAGCTCGACCCCTTCCTCTGTAAACATCTTGGCCTGATGGTTACCTGAATGAACAGGTGATACTGTCAGAACATGTTGACCTGGAGGTTAGAAACTGATCATCAAAGCGAAAGAGACAAAAAGAGAAAAAAAGATATCATGCTCCTCCACAACTCTAACTTCTATCCCAGAACTCTGACCGTCCTGAACCCATATCCAGGACTCTGAGACCCAAGCCAGAACTATGACCTCAAACTCAGAACTCTGACCCCCACCTCCCTGAACTCTGCACTTAAACCCAGAACTCCCATTTCAATCCCAGACCTCCAACCCGTTTTCCTAGAAGTCTGAACTCTGACCCTTTTTCCAGAACTTTGTTCCCAGAACTCCATCCCCAATCCCAGGACCCTGAGTTCAAAGTCAGAACTCTGAGTAAAGAGGCAGAATTGTAGATATGGACAGTTTTTAAATGTTGAATCTCTTTAATATTTTTTAACTCATGAATCTTTATAACATTTTTAACCAGATATCTTGAATACAGTTGTTATGACGTCTATCAGCTGATTCTTATCGATCACTGACGCTTCGTATGTTTGATTTCAGCACTTTTGTCTGTTTATTTTCTTACATTCTGTGTTTGTTGCTGTCGTGTTGCTTTCTGTAAAGTCCCCAACAAGAACCAGGTGTCATTCAATCGACCTCCAACTAAAAATGAATGGCACTTCTCAGGTACAGCAGGTAGAGTGTCTGTATTCAGGTGGCCCTTTTGTTTAGATGTCACTTATTGTCAGTGGTGTCAGTAACACTGTGACTCTGCAGCTGACGCACATTTATTCCAGGTGAGATCATGACCTCCAGCCTGGTGTGAATCTTTGAATTAATCTTAGAGGCACTTAGTTTCCCTCCTCTTATTTTATTGTACAGAAAATGATCTCATCCTACTGTATCTCAAAATAACAACTGTCTTTAGTTGATGTTGTACCTTCATCAGCCAGCAGGGGGAGTCACCTTATTAATAATGTGAGCGAGCTGTTGGGACTCAAGTCACAACTTTACTGTCATGAAACAAGATGAGAAGCTTCTGTTTAAAACGCTGCTCTGACAAATAATCACACGTTTCTGGTTTTAGATCATGAATGTTTATGTATGAATGTAAAACTTAAGATCATTTGGTACTTTGATGTTGTTTAAGTCTCAGGTGTTGGATGATTTGTTTCCAGTGGGTGAAACAGGAACCACAAAAAAAAAAGAAGGAAAACATGTTTTTATACTGTTTATCATTGTTACTGTATTATTGAATATTCATGTCAATAAAATACTCTAATATTGACACGGTGGTCTAAAAGTGCATTATTTGTTGGACTGTAAGTTTGAGATTTGTCTCATTTTGGATACAGAAGAATTTACATTCATGACTTAAAACTGAATTTAAGACATTTTAAGGCTGTTTAAAGGACTTTTGCTGTCGTCACACCTACAGGAGGATTTATTGGTGTATCATGAATGTGTTCAGAGATTTGTAGCTGTGCATTAAAGTCATTAAGTGGTAACACCATCTGTAACTCCAGCACTCAGTAAATCACAGCAGATTTTAACACAAAGCAATCTCTATTAAAAATCTCTGGTGTGCTTGTTGAGTGTCTGCAGCTCAAACTGGCTTGTCTGAACAGACAACAGCTGGATGCAAATCTCGGCAGGTCCAAAATCTTTCTTGCCAAATAATGCATCCACCTTGTGAGTTTCTTTATAAACCTTAATGTGAAACAGTTACCAGCTCACGTTCTGGGCTGCTGTGACTGAAAATGGAGGATTTCACATTCAGTAACACTCACATATGCCAGAAAAACACACGGATGCACCTCTTAAGTTTCTTTTCAAAACCTTCAGGGTAAACACTGTTTCCAGTTCATGTTCTGGGCTGATGTGACTCATAATTGAGAAGTTCATATTTGTGACATTAGATGCAAATCTTGGCAGATAAATGGACAAAAAGGTCTTTTTCAGCACTTGAATGTTGCTCGTCATTGTGAATATCAGGTCACAGTCAGGACACAAACAAACACTGACAGTAATCACCTGCTCATACTTTATTTGACACCGACGATCATTTTCCACAAACAAGTTCACTCTCACATCGACAGACAAGTTTCAATCTAATGATTTATGATGACACATTAAAGGACGGTTGACGGCTGAGTCTCTTTCTCAACTTGTCAAATACTGAGGCTTCCTGTTTGTAGGTCGCAAACTGTAGACATCATCAAGTACCAAACAGTGTGCTAAAATCAAACATATGACGCATCAGTGATCGGTCAGAATCAGGTGATGTACGTCATAAAAACACAGACTGCATTCAAGATATTTGGTTTAAAAGGTTATAAAATGATTCATTCATATAAAAAAATGAACTGAAATAGATTCAACATTTAAAAACTGTCCATATCTACACTTCATCACAGATCTGGGTTTGATCTCAGAGTTTAGGGATTGAAGTCAGAGTTCAGGGTTTGAGCTCAGATCAGTTTCTAACCACCAGGTCAACATGATCATGATCAGAGCAGCCCAAGATGTTCACAGAGGAAGGGGTCGAGCTCACAGAGGAACTCAATCATCTCTGAACTGGCAGCGTCACCTTTCCTCCTCACTGTGTCGATAACAAAACGAGCTTTATCTCCTCTGTTGTGCTCCTCGTCCGCTGACTCCCTCTCAGCATCAGTCAGCACCTTTTTCTCAAACAGTTTGTCCAGCAGACTTTTGAGAACAGGTCCTGATATCCCCTCGATGAAGCTGCTCCGTACGTCCTTCAGAATCTGGTCTGAACTGCCCTGCACACAGGGTCTTTTTACTCCAGCAGACGGAAGACAAACCTCTCTTTCCCAAACAATGTGAGAGCTGTTGGTGTCTCTCAGAAGCGTCTTCATATTTAACATGATTGTTTTCAATCTCACCTGGAATGATGGGAAATAATTATCAGAGGACTCCTCATCAAATTCAGCTTCTTTTGGTTGAACTAGAACTGAGTCGTCTTCAGGACAAGTGGACAGTGTGTATTCCTGCTTTGGCAGTAGTTTACAATGTGGGGATGTCTCTATGTAGAGCTCATCTCCAACTAATTTCTTCCTGGTGCGTCGCACATCCCGGAGCACAACGTTCCTCGGTAGCATCAACACATTCAGAAGGGATGTCAGCTCATTCAGAGGCCTGTAGAACAGCAGAACCAGCGCTTGGACCGGGACAAGTGGTGAGTCTTCATCCTTGACGTTACCAAAACCAGAAAACCCTGTGATGTTGATGATCACATGAGTTTCTGTTATCTTATGAGGGGGGATGAACTCGACGCTCTCATCCTTCACGTGAGCAACTGACAAGAATCCACATCCAGCTGTGGAGCGGATCTCACAGTGTGGGAGATGAAGCCGACACACAGACTGCTGCAGACACTTGATGTCAAACAGGGGTCCTGCAGGCTTCTTGTGATGTTGGGCCAGTAGCCTCCTGTCCCAAGAGACAATCCTGTAGACCACGTCTCCTTCTCCCTCCATGTGGAACACCAGGCCTGTCACACTGCACTGGTACAGGCCTGGGCAGGAGCACAGGAACCGGTAGGTTTCATTGTTCTCATCAACAGTGATATCAGGTGTAAACTCCTCAAAGCTGCTTTTCAACAGCAGGTCAGGTAAGCTCTCTGATGGTCTGAAGGTCTTGTTCTCTGCAGAGCTGATCTGACTCAGTGAGGGAACGCTGTGAGAACGAGGCAAACAGCTGGAGCCTCTTTGACTCCGACCAGGATCTGAGGACAGTTGGAGGTGAGGACGGGTTGGCTGGGTGTTTGTGACTGAGGACTTCACAGCTGTAACAGGTGCCTCCATTTTAACCAGGGCGTCACTGTCACCTGCTGATGTGCTTTCAGGCTGCACAGACAACAGCTCAAACATGAGATTCAAGTCATCAGCTGAGAGAGGTTCCTCTGAAAGAGGGACTAACAAAACAGGATCTTCTCTGTCGGTGTCACACCGGGATGCTGATAAAACCTCAGTCTCAACTTTGGTTTTGCTGCTGCAGACGGGGCTCAAGCTCTGCTCGCCTCGTTGTCCGGGGTAAGAGAAGGAATCTAAGTTATCTGTCAGTTGAGTCGGTTTGTTCAGGCGGTCAGGACGTATCCTAGACTCAGAAGAACTTTCATCATCATTTGCACTCAAGATGGAAGAGGGGGAATCTCCAGGATTTCTGCTGACATTTCTGTTTGGCAGCTTATCCAATGCAAAGAGAGGAGAGCTGGTAGATGAGCTGCCATGTTCTGACACTCTCTCCGGGGTACTCCTGTTTTCTTTCTCCACCACCTCAACTTCACTTATGCTGCTGCAGACAGGGCTCCAGCTGTTGAGCGACTGCTTGTAAGAGAGGCCTGATAGCTCAAGACACAGCTGACGTTTAATTCTGGTGGTAGTACGTCTGGACTGGGCTGAGCTGATGGTCTTTTTCCGGCGTCTTGTAAGAGGAGGTGGTCGCGAGCCGTGAAGATGTATCCTCAATTTATGCCGCCGATTATAATTATGAGGTCCCAAGATGGAGGGAGAAGAAGGGGGGCTGATGTCGTGAACACCCTCCTCTGAGAACGTCTTATTTGGAGTCCTCTGTTTTCCTGAGAGACATCCTCGATTTTTATAAAACGACACATCTCCATATTTTCCCATTTTTTGTCCCATCTTTTCTTTTCTTCTGTGTTCAACTCAATCTCAAGTAGAAACCTTTAAAACCAGCTTCTCTGTGACTTTCTTCTGGACCCAGACCCTAAAACAAAGCAGGGGATGGAAAATTAAAACCTTTGTTAAGCTGTTTCAGATTATAGCTACAGTGAACAGTGACAGCCTGAACTTTACTTTATTACAACTAACTTCAAATGTATGACGATGACTGGGATGCTTTCAACAGAACACTGGAATCTGACATAACTTTCTTATTTAACAGGTTATGATAGTTATTAAATGGCTTTATGAATATGGTTATGAAAATAGTTTTTATTAAAAATGTTTTTAGATTTCAAATGGTATGCATTGTAACCTGTTGAGGCTTTGTAAATACTTTTTGTTCAAATTTGAAACAATAACTTTCTTTTTTCATTACTTACCATTATGGTTCAGTTTTGCGTCAATGCAACACACCCCCATAAAGCAGTAGCAGTAGCAGTGGCTAGCAGCAGTAGCAGCGGCAGTAGCAGCAGCAGTAGCAGTGGCAGTAGCAGCAGCAGTAGCAGCGGCTAGCAGCAGTAGCAGCGGCAGCAGCAGTAGCAGCGGCATGCAACCCACACCCGGCAGGTACAACAACGAGGACGTCGACACCTGTTGGGGAGGGTCCGTCGTGTAGAGATAAACTAGTGAGTATCAAAACTGTCCAAGGGGTGATTTTTCCCCCTATATCGATAAGTATTCCTTGAAGGCGGAAGCGTATGAGTCATTTTGAAGTAAGCTTTGAATTTTGTTTCTATTTGCTACAGAGGCTGAGAAAACATCAGAAACTATGTAACTTAAGGAAGTTATTAACAACTACTACCCCCAAGATGGAGATACACTGTTCAATTTTAGGAACTGTATTCAAATCTAAATGAAATTAAAATTAACTTGTTAAGGATAGAGTGCAGTTCCACTGGCTGCATGAGATAAACCTCTTGTTTTTACATTTTACATCTGTTCATATTTTTTATTAATTTTTATATGTAAATATTAGCATGTTAGCTCAATAGCTTCCAGGTCATGTGATCAATTGACTCAAAATCATGTTGGGATCATGTAACTACACTGGCTGCATGAGATACGCCTCTTGTTTTTACATTTTACATCTGTACATATTTTTTATTAATTTTTATATGTAAATATTAGCATGTTAGCTCAATAGCTTCCAGGTCATGTGATCAATTGACTCAAAATCATGTTGGGATCATGTAACTACACTGGCTGCATGAGATACGCCTCTTGTTTTTACATTTTTCATCTGTTCATAATTTTTTATTAATTTTTAGGCTATATGTAAATATTAGCATTTTAGCTCAATAGCTTCTCAATAGCTTTAAACACAGTATCTCTGCTTTGAATATCCCACATTTTTATTTTGAAAACAGGAAGTCGGTACACGCTGTAGCCGTCTTCTCCGTGTGTTTACTGTAAAGTCTGCAATACGGGTGCACTTGAAATGTTGGAGTGGCTGCGAATGTCGAATATCCAACTTAAAACCAACTTCACTGAAGTCTTGTCATGATGTATTTTCCAGCTGGCCCAAGACGATTTTTTAAAGAGTTTTGGCTGAAGAAGTCGCCCCACAAAGGAAGACTCTTTCAGTTTATCACAGTTTTAGCATTAAATCCTCATTTTGAGGGTACATGGTTTTCACTGGGCAGGAAGAGTTTGAAATATGTAACCAGCAACGTAAATGATGTGGAGTAGAAAGTGCAGTATTTGCCTCTGAGATACAGCGGAGCAGACAAAACTGAAGTTGCATGAAATCCTAAAATGTCTACGTCAGCACTTGAGTAAATATACTGTTTGTTTTCAGAATGAGGGAGAGAGACAACGTGAAAAAGGGACAGGAAGAGAGGGACACCAGGTAAAACACATAATACATGTGTATTCTGTTAAAATGTATCTATCTGTATAATTGACCTGTTGTTTTGTGTGTTGTCTCTTCATTTCAGAGGGCCCCATGCCTGCCTTTGCCTTGGGCCCCACATTTCTTAAATCCGCCACTGGTTTCAGGTAAACATCACAGACGGACAGCGGGAAGTGGGAATGGGGTCAACGGGTGATTTTTAACTGGTTGACCCGCGTTTAAACACCCCGCGTAGACCCGCTGATGTCGGTGGAAAAGCGGCATTAGTGTCTTTTGTCTGTCTTGCAAACACGTGGTGACAGTGAACGCATCACAGTACGAAGGGACCGTTAGATTGACCGTTAGAAGTGTGACGTGTTGCTCGTGCACAGCTGTTTTCTTTTACCGGCGCGATGACGACCGTCTTTGTTCTGAACAAGTCGTTAAAGTCAGTGATTTCAGCATTTCTTCAGTTTAATTTGACACTTCTGGGAGTTTCTGTGTTAAAGATGTGAACAGGACCCGGATAATAAACAGAGGAGTCCTCCCCGGTGGCTGCGGCCGGAGGAAGTTGTGGACTTCAGTGTGTGTTGACGTCAGTGTTGTCTCTTACCGAGTGAGGACGAGAGATGTCTTCAGCATCGGCGTGTTGTCTTCACAGATGTAGTCCCTCGCTGGATCTGGTCGGAGGACACAGCTGGACATTTCTCCACCTCTGCCGGATCGTCCTGGTGTCCGCAGTCGGCTTCAGGTTTCCACTGAAGTTTACTTTCGGTTTCACAAGCGACTTTCAAAAAACCCTGGAGTGAGAGGAGCGGGGGAGGTTGAGCAGCGACGTGTGCGCATGTCACATTTTTGTGTGTCCATTTACTTTTAAAGTGGCACCTTGTGGTTTAGGAGCAGGGCTGCATAATTAATCGAAATATGACTGAAGTGCATTCTGTAAAACGTGTCTGTTAGTGAAGGTTAGTGCTGCAGAGATGCTCTGGTTTATAAAGCTTGTTCTCCAGATGTAATAACACGTGTTTGTTTGGCAGAGACCAGCAGAGATGCCCGTTTTTCAATGACAATGAAATTTGCGAAGTAAAATGTAATCATCCATAATATTCATGAATTATATCACAATATCTGTCAAAATAAACGCAATATAACTTGTTGACCATATCCTGCAGCCCTATTTTGGAGAAGAAATTCACACAGAAATTTCATATTTACAATATTAATGAGGTAATAATACAGACTTTTCTCCATAAGTGAATAAACAAGCTGTTCTCAACAGGAAAATAAGGTCCCAGAACACTGTTTGAAGCTAGAAAGGTGGCAGGGTCCGCCACATATAAACACAGTAAAACAGTATACACTGTGTTGTCCTTTATTCAGTCATGAAAACAAAGAGAGTTTGATTATTTAGTTTGTTTAGGCAGCAAAAATCTCTTCTGATTAACAATTCTTTCTTAAAACTACAGACTGCCCCTTTAATCAAACACACACATCATGAATATTCTTCATTTAGCCACAGAGATACCACAGGACACAGCATCACTCAGGTTGGTGCTAACAAAGTCAAATCTATGATAATAATGAACATACCAGGATAAAGATTAGCCCCCGTTGTGTCTCGTAAGTGCGTAATGAAATTGGAAAAATGGAAATTTAAAACTCTACATTTCCATGACAAAAGTCCATCAGCTGAGGAGATTATTCGACACAACTCGAGAACAGCCTCTAAAAGGACCTTGTGGTGAGATTGTTTTGTAGAGCAGATGGCTCTAAAGCTCCTCAAGGTTTCCTCTCATGTTCAGTCTATGAACAGGAGATTCCCCTGAAGCACATGAACTAGTTCACACGGCCTCAACAACAGGAAACTCAATTTAACCAACCAGCTGCACTCTGCTCTCATTAGCTCGCATATTTTCCATTTACTAAACATTTCATAAGGAACAATTCTTACATTTACATACACATTTTTATGAAAGCACTGGTGATGGTACGATCTCGTAAACTGTGTGAACCTCCTACACTTTGTGTCCTGGTCCTTCATTCAGCTTCAGAGCAGCCCGAGATGTTCACAGAGGAAGGGGTCGAGCTCACAGAGGAACTCAATCATCTCTGAACCGGCAGCGTCACCTTTCCTCCTCACTGTGTCGATAACAAAACGAGCTTTGTCTCTTTTGTTTTGCATCTCGTCCGCTGACTCCCTCTCAGGATCAGTCAGCACCTTTTTCTCAAACAGTTTGTCCAGCAGACTTTTGAGAACAGGTCCTGATATCCCCTCGATGAAGCTGCTCCGGACGTCAAACAGCCTCTTGTTTGGAGGCAGATTCAGAGCGCTCTGCCCACAGGACTTTTTTAGTCCAGCAGATGAAAGACAGACTCGTCTCTCCCAGACACTGTGTCTGTTGGTGTCTCTCAAAAACAGTTTAATATGTTTCAGGATTTTCTCCAAATCCACCTGGAATGATGGGATGTAGTTGTCATAGTTGTCACAGTCAAATTCTGCTGTTGTTGGTTGAACCAGAACTGAGTCGTCTTCAGGACAAGTGGACAGTGTGTATTCCTGCTTTGGCAGCAGTTTACAGTGTGGGGATGTCTCTATGTAGAGCTCATCTCCAACATTTATCTTCCTGGTGCGCCGCACATTTTGGAGCACAGCGTTACCTGGTAGCATCAACACATTGAGGAGAGATTCAAGATCTTGATCATCCGGAGGCCTGTAGAACAGCAGAACCAGCGCTCGGACCGGCTCAGGAGGTGAGTCTTCATCCTTGACGTTACCGAAACCAGAAAACCCTGTGATGTTGATGATCACATGAGTTTCTGTTATCTTATGAGGGGGGATGAACTCGACGCTCTCATCCTTCACGTGAGCAACTGACAAGAATCCACATCCAGCTGTGGAGCGGATCTCACAGTGTGGGAGATGAAGCCGACACACAGACTGCTGCAGACACTTGATGTCAAACAGGGGTCCTGCAGGCTTCTTGTGATGTTGGGCCAGTAGCCTCCTGTCCCAAGAGACAATCCTGTAAACCACGTCTCCTTCTCCCTCCATGTGGAACACCAGGCCTGTCACACTGCACTGGTACAGGCCTGGGCAGGAGCACAGGAACCGGTAGGTTTCATCGTTCTCATCAACAGTGATATCAGGTGTAAACTCCTCAAAGCTGCTTTTTAACAGCAGGTCAGGTAAGCTCTCTGATGGTCTGAAGGTCTTGTTCTCCGCAGAGCTGATCTGACTCAGTGAGGGAACGCTGTGAGAACGAGGCAAACAGCTGGAGCCTCTTTGACTCCGACCAGGATCTGAGTCACCTCCTGCCTCACATTCAGACGGCTGAGGCTTGTCATTTAAATTTTCTCCACTTCCTGCAGTGTGGAAAGCAGAGCTGTAGCTACAGTTGTCGAAGTAGAGGTGATGATAATCTGTGTCCTGAAGAGCAAAGACCAGGTCTACTTTTTCTTGAGAATCAGAAAGAGAGTCATCAAGATCCATGAAGTGTTGAAAGGTGGATGGACCAGCTGTTGCATGCAGGTCAATTGCCCTGGTATTATCATGACTGTGTCCTGGTGTAGCATCTGCTGCAGTGGAGGGAGTCTTTATCACTGTTTCTCTGAGTGGACCAGGTGAAGGTCGATCTAACGTGTAGTCAGAGGAATCAGCAGTAGAAGCAACACTATGGGAAGATTCCTTAGCTTTTCTTCTTGACCTTTGCACCAAAGGTCTTTGTAGTGCCAGTAGTAGTGGCAGAAAATGTCCTCTGCCTGACATTTCATTTGATGGGTCATATGTACTTCTTACATTCCAGTTAGATGAAGGCGGGACAGAAGAGGAAAAATCTGACAGGTTTAGGTGAGTCAGCTTATTGGGAGAATCGAAATACAAAGGGCTTTCAGTTGAGTAGTGCCCAGCAATAACAGGTGCAAACCTTTCTTCTTGGGCACTACTGTCTCCTCCAGATTCGCTTTGTTCCTGTCCCGCCAAGCCACGTGTTTTGCTTTCACCAGTCCACCTGAAGCTCCTACCAACCCATGGGTTTTTTTCTGGATGTGGAGTTCCCTCTACAGAAGTCTGAGATCCAGAGGTCGTAGAATTGAGGGCCATGCTTCCTGGCATTGTGGTGAGCGCACTCTGATATGAACAATGAGAGGAAAGGGGGTCAGACCAAGCAGAATATCGTCTGTGAGGACGATGGACTGTTGGTGTGTGTTCAGTCTGATCCATTTTATCCACAATCTCACCTTCCTTTCTGCTGCTGTAGACAGGGAACATGTTTGACAACTGGTTGTATGAGAGGTCAGGTGGTTCAAGTGATTGTTGATGTTGAGGTCTGACATAGTCATGTGCAGACTGAGTTGAGGTGATGTGCTTGTTTCGTTGTTGTTGTAGTTCAGGAGAAAGAAGCGGGAGGTCAGGATGTATCCAAGGTCCATAAGAGCGGAGACTGGGAGAATGCAAGGTGATCCTTCCTGGCAGTGTATCGTGAAAGCCCACTGTGCTACCAGATAACTCATCTTCATAAAATGCAGCAGAGTCTGAATCTTTGTTGTCTTTGGTGAAGTGTTGAAGTTTGTATGGACCAGCTGTTGCATGCAGCTGAGTTTCCCTGGTATTATCATGACTGTGTCCTGGTGGAGCATCTGCTGCAGTGGAGGGAGTCTTTATCACTGTTTCTCTGAGTGGACCAGGTGAAGGTCGATCTAACGTGTAGTCAGAGGAATCAGCAGTAGAAGCAACACTATGGGAAGATTCCTCAGTTTTCTTCTTCCATCTGGAGCTGTGGCTTTTGAGTTGTTTTTCATGTTTCACGCCAATAACAGGTGGAAACTGAGGGGAGGTAGCCAGGATTTGAGATGGTAGACAATAAGCAATGCCGGGCCTCTGACGTAGCAAGTACACCCCTGACCTTTGCACGTAAGGGTTTTGTGTTGAACTGGAGCCAGGCAGAAAATGTCCTCTGCCTGACATTTCATTTGATGGGTCATATGAACTTCTTACATTCCAGTTAGATGAAGGGGAGAAAGAAACGGACGGGTGGGTTAGATTATTGGGAGAATCGAAATACAAAGGGTTTTCAGTTGAGTAGTGCCCAGCAGTTACAGGTGGAAACCTTTCTTCTTGGGCACTACCGTCTCCTCCAGGCTCGTTGTGTTCCTGTCCCACCAAGCCATGTTTTTGGCTTTCACCAGTCAAACTGAAGCTCCCACCAACCCATGGGTTTTTTTCTGGATGTGGAGTTCCCTCTACAGAAGACTGAGATCTAGAGATTGTAGAATTGAGGGCCATGCTTCCTGGCATTGTGGTGAGCGCACTCTGATATGAACAGGGGAACATGTATGACAACTGGTTGTATGAGAGGCCAGGTGGTTCAAGTGATTGTTGATGTTGAGGTCTGACATAGTTATGTCCAGACTGAGTTGAGGTGATGTGCTTGTTTCGTTGTTGTTGTAGTTCAGGAGAAAGAAGCGGGAGGTCAGGACGTATCCTAGATTCATAAGAGAGGAAACTGGGAGAATCCGAGGTGAGCCGCCGCTTAATTGCCCTGGCATTAGATATGTTATCATGCCTGTGTCTTTGTGTAGCACCTGCTCCAGTGAAGGTAGTCTTTATCAGTCCTGTTTTTCTGAAGGTACCAGGTGAAGGTTGATCTAATGTGTAGTCAGAGGAATCAACTGTAGAAGCAACAGTAGGCGACGATTTCTTCAAATGTTTCTCTCTTCTGGAGCTGTGGCCAAAGAATTGTCTTTTATGTTTCACAGCTGACTTCAATTCGCTTTGTTCATTGACGTCACAATCAGAGTCAGAGGAGTCAGTATCAGCAGTCATATCAGCAGAGCACTCCAGGGTAATGTCAGATAAATCAACTTGTGTTAAGGTCCTGTTCTCTGCAGAGGGCATTTGACTTGGTGAGGATGTGCTACAAGAAGGTAAGTCATGGTCTGGTGTTGCTCCTCTAAAGGAAAATGGAAGTTCATAAGGACTTCGGTCATCCCACTGTGATAATGATGAAAAATGTAACAGGTTTGGTTGAGTCAGTACATTGGGAATTGCTTGTTCTTTCTGTTTTTCTCCAGTTGTGGAGTCTTGCAGATTCCTGGCGCTGTTTTCTGGACATGGAGGATCAGTGACAGAAGGATGAAGGGGCATGCTTCGTTGCAGCATGGTGAGTAACGGGCGAGCAGTTTTACCAGAATGACCCAACATGGCAGGACGTCCTCTGTCTGGGTCGTTATGGACTGTTGATGTGAGTGCAGCCTCGTCTCTTTTCTCGACAGTCTCACCTTCCATCCGGCTGCTGCCAACAGGGCTCCAGCTCAGTGGCGGGTCGTATGAGAAGTCTGACGGTTCAAGTGAATGTCTCAATGTCTGAGGTCTGAGATGATGGACAGAATGTATTCCTGATTGAAGCCCGCTTTGATAATGATGAAGAGGCAGAGTTTGACCTCCATGAAATTTGTAGAACGACAGATGTTGATCTCCATCTTTTTTCAGCCCTCCCTCCTCAGCCTGTGGTGTGTCAGCTGCCTTCTTATAACTGTCTGTGTCGTCGCCATCAGAGAGGGGAGGTGAAGGTTTTGCCCTTTGTTGCTCCATCTATTCTCTTCTTCAACTTGATCTTAAATAGACACTTTTAAAACAGCTTGTCCTGTTTTTCATCTGGTCCCAGGCACTAAAATAAAACGGAAAATGAAAAATGGAAATCCTTTTAAAAGTGTAAAGTATAAAGTTGTTTAAAAACAAAATTCTACACTAGTGCTTACAAAGAAGAAGAAGAAGAAGAAGAAGAAGAAGAAGAAGAAGAAGAAGAGTACTTAACTACAGACACTGTAAAATTAAAATGTGTCAAATTCAAAGTCATTATTTCGATATTGCATAAATTACACATTACTTCTTAAATGTTACAGCTGGATTAACACATCACTTGAGCCATGAAACTTTTTCCAGTATACAATATTGTTTCTTTCCAAATTTATCTTAAAGCTGCTGAAAGGAACTTTGATATTTTGTTGATTTTGGAGGGCACAGGTAAGAAAGATGAACTTTGAACGGTTTGATTTGAACCTTTTCTTTAGTAAAACAAGGACTTCTTGAAACAATGTCCTTGTAGTTGTAGTATAATCAGCAGGAGACTATTGATGTGCGGAGTGATTTTGGTGACACTACAGTGAATAATAGTGAAGTTATTGAATATTTTTTGGAGCATCTCTTTTCGGTGTTGCACTTTGCAGACGGTCCCTGCGCCCTCGTCTCATAGACGGCTGACCACAGAGACCAATGTTAATTTGTCCAGCCCGCTCGTTTTGATGAAAATACGGTTGTAGCTCGTTGTCTACCTCACTACGGTAGGAAAGAGTCGTCGTTTGTGTTTTAATTTCGCGCATGAATTATTGATCGAATCTGTGACTTTCCAACTTTACCGAACTGGACGATCGTCGCTGATACTTCCAGCTGAGTCTGTGCGCAAAAGTTTGGACACGTCGGGTTTTAAATTCATACAGATTAAACATGTGTGAGCTCAGTCAGAACCTGAGCGGAGGTGCTGTGCTGCTTCTGCTCCTGTGGAGTAACTCTGTAGCCTCAGTGTTTTGTGGGACAGGCACAGTTCAGCCGCTCCCTTAATTTCCTGAATGAAAAGACTGTGCGCGCAACTGGTCACATTTACAGTATGTGGTGTTCAGCTCGGCTGGCGAGATGATGATGGCAACCTTCATTCAAAACACGGTGTTCAGTTATATATTAACTATATATTAACATTGTTAACGAAGATCCAGAGAAGAGGACAGACAGAGACAGACAGAGGACATGACCTCGGTGTCGGTGACGCACACTCACCAAGTCGAGAGCTGGTCTGTCGGATCCTCTCTGGACAGCTGTGGTCCTTCATGGGATGAAGTCAGAGGGCAGAATATCTCCATCAGTGCATGTTCCCACAGCCAGCAGGCTTAGACCGGTGATGTGTCTGGAGGAGTGAGCCCCTGTTTCCGCTTTCGGTTTTACAAGCATTCATCTGAATAATGTGCAGAATAAAAAGGGCAGGTACACGTAGACACCATCACCTCGCAGGTTACGTGTCAGTGAGATGTATGAACTTGTTTTGAGACAATGCATCTAGAATATCTTGTTAAGTGAAAGAGTTTTTAAAACATCTTGTTTTAAGTCGTAAATCAGAAGGAAAAACAAACACTTTGACACGTCATCAGTCTTAGATGCTGTCTTACTGCGAGGCTAAAAGATGGATCACCTTGATTGAAGAAAATTAATCCTCGAGGTAAAGTTTTCTTCATTTTAAAAGTCTAAAATGTCTTCAAGTTTACAAATATTTGATTTTAAATTAAATGTAAATCATTCAATAATACCAATGAGGGAAAACCTCAACCTGACAGTCCAACAATATCACACTTCACAGATCAATATCAGTATTAGAGAGTATTTTATTCACATGAATATTCAATAATACAGTAACAATGATAAACAGTACAAACACATTCCTCACTGGAAACAAAGCACTCAACACCTGACAGTTAAAAAAAATCATTATACCAAATGATACTCAGTTTTAACATAAACAAGAACGAGACATGACTTTACAAATACATGATATAAAACCAGAAACGTGTGATTATTTGTCAGAGCAGCGTTTTAAACAGAAGCTTCTCATCTTGTTTCATGACAGTAAAGTTGTGACTTGAGTCCCAACAGCTCGCTCACATTATTAATAAGGTGCCTCCCCCTGCTGGCTGATGAAGGTACAACATCAACTAAAGACAGGTGTTATTTTGAGATACAGTAAGATGAGATCATTTACTGTACAATAAAATAAGAGGAGGGAAACTAAGTGCCTCTAAGATTAATTGAAAGATTCACACCAGGCTGGAAAGTGTTGTTTCTCTTCACCCACATGAGGTCATGATCTCACCTGGAATAAATGTGCGTCAGCTGCAGAGTCACAGTGTTACTGACACCACTGACAATAAGTGACATCATCATGACACCTGGTTCTTGTTGGTGACTTTACAGAAAACAACACGACAGCAACAAACACAGAATGTAAGAAAATAAACAGACAAAAGTGCTGAAATCAAACATACAAAGCGTCAGTGATCATTAAGAATCAGCTGATAGACGTCATAAAAACAGTGCAACAGACTGTATTCAACATATCTGGTTAAAAATGTTATAAAGATTCATTAGTTAAAAAATATTAAATAGACTCAACAAAACCGTCCATATCTACAATTCTGGCTTTTTCTCTCAGAGTTCTGACTTTGTGTTTATCCCTCAAAACAATATCACGTTATTATCAAGAAATACAACGGCAAAAATACAAATTGTAAGCAAAATAAACAGACAAAAGTGCTGAAATCAAACGTGGGAAGCTTCAGTGATCGATAACAATCAGGCGACAAACATCATAAGAAGTGCAACAGACTGTATTCAAGATGTCACAGGATAATGAGCCCAAACACACCTCAAGGCTTCGACAGAACTACCTGAAGACTAAAGAGGACCGAGGACTTTCATGGACTTCCCTTCACCGTATTTCCTCAACATCAGTCAAGCGTTCTTTGACATCACAAGAAGCTTTGTGCAACACAAAGTCATGCTGGGATATCATGACTCTTAACACTAACTTGTGGAGTCCATGCCAGCTTGAGTGAATGTTGTCGTTAAAGCAAAAGGGGGACAAACCACAAAGATATTCTGACATTCAAGGACATTTTTTAAAGATTCAACTTTTCACTAAAAAGCTAAAATTCAAAATAAAAGTATTTTGACTAGTGGTCTCAGACTGTTTGACCTCATGGTCATGGCACCCAACTCAGTGAATTTCAGCATCTGGATGACAGCAGCTTCCAGCGCTACCTCAGGCCGACTGGTACCCAGTTCTCAGCCTGTCCATCTGTCCCCGCCGAGTGGCAATTTCTAAATAGGTGTGTTAAAATCAATAAACTGTGACCAGCAAGTAGACGAAGACTGGATTCATCTGTAAATGACGCTTTCTCTGTGATCTGACTGCAATAAGTGGATCAGAAGGACGCTGAAATAACAACATCATAATGACGTCTTGTAAAAGTCTGAATTCATGCTTGGTCAGGTCTGTTGGCCAGACGACAAGCAAACAACTTTTAAATGCTTGTTCCCTGGATGGAGTTCGGATCGATCAGAGCCATGCTGTGCTGAGACATATTTCCAAAACTTACCAGGTAGCCTGACTTTCTACGTCAGTGTAGTTAGTATTAAGTTGGATATTCGACAGACATTCGCAGCCACTCACACATTTCAAGTGCACCCGTATCGCAGACTTTACAGTAAACACACGGAGAAGACGGCTACAGCGTGTACCGACTTCCTGTTTTCAAAATAAAAATGTGGGATATTTAAAGCAGAGATACTGTGTTTAAAGCTATTGAGCTAAAATGCTAATATTTAAATATCGCCTAAAAATTAATAAAAAATATGAAAAGATGTAAAACGTAAAAACAAGAGGCGTATCTCATGCAGCCAGTGTAGTTACATGATCCCACACTGATTTTGAGTCAATTGATCACATGACCTGGGAGCTATTGAGCTAACATGCTAATATTTACATATAAAAATTAATAAAACATTAAAAAATTAATAAAAAATATTTAGAGATGTAAAACGTAAAAACAAGAGGCGTATCTCATGCAGCCAGTGTAGTTACATGATCCCAACATGATTTTGAATCAATTGATCACATGACCTGGAAGCTATTGAGCTAACATGCTAATATTTACATATAAAAATTAATAAAAAATATTTAGAGATGTAAAACGTAAAAACAAGAGGCGTATCTCATGCAGCCAGTGTAGTTACATGATCCCAACATGATTTTGAATCAATTGATCACATGACCTGGAAGCTATTGAGCTAAAATGCTAATATTTACATACATGCTGCTAGCCACTGCCACTGCCGCTGCTACTGCCGCTGCTAGCAGCCGCAGTGAAGACAGTCGTCACTTTCTGTAACTTGGAGATCAGCTTTCTGTTTTCTTCCTTCTTTCTCCTCTTTTCAGCACGGCTGGGGTAGCTTCTTTTCCAATGTAGTGGAGACTGAAGGGGGGGCCCGGACACACACATAATACGATTAGCATTCTGCTGGCAGAGGATTTTAATCAAAAACATAATCAATGTGCGCAAATAAGTAATAACTGTATTAACCATAAGTGTATGAGGATTTGTATGGGGCCCTCAGGAACTTGGGGCCCTAGGCAACCGCCTAGTTTTGCCTAATGGTAAGTCCACCCCTGACCACAAGAGTAAGACCCACAACTGGTATCGAGGAGGAAAAGAGGAGATATCAGTGGAGAGTGGAGAGGGACCTCAACACGAGTAGTACTAAAGATATGCGGCAGGCAATCCAGATCATCACAGGCTACAAATCAGGAGCAGCCCCACCATGTATGAGGCCACGCCGCCGGATTAGCTGATCACATTTTATGCTCGCTTTGATTTCCTCAACAAAGACTCAGCTGTGAAGTCTACTCTGCCTCCACCGACAGTAACCACAGCTGATATGAGAGAAATGTTGTTCAGAGTAAGTATGAGTAAAGCTGCTGGACCTGATAACATCCCTAGCAGTTCACTAAAAATATGCCAATCAGCTAGTCGATGTTTTTACTGATATTTTAAACGTCTCATTCTCACATGAGACTGTTCTCACTTATTTCGAGACAGCCACCATCGTCCTTGTACCTAAAAAGTCTGCAGGGGACAGTCTTAAGGACTGGTTCTCCACAGATCCATATCCACTGCCCTCCATCCAGTCGTCACAGACCCTGACCAAGAAACAACACCTACATCAGAATGTTTGCTGATTTCAGCTCAGTCATCTTCTCTCAGCACTGTTGTCTCTACAAAGATGAATGTTAGGCAGATTTGGTCAGGTGACCTCTGAGAAGAGCAAGACTATCTTTGGTTGAAATGTATAAAAGAAGGTCAATTTTTATTCAAGTTTTACAGATGTATGATAATTGTAAGATTGTTAAATGTAAAATACAAAAACCGAATGATTTGCAAAAAAGAAAAGGGCAAAAAGTGGAAAAAGGGGTCCTGAGGATAAGAAGTAAAACAAAAAACAAAGCGACAGCTCACTAGATCTCAATATTTAGTTCACCAGTCAACACAAGTATTTCTGCTTCTAGCATCTTCCAGCGTATGTTTTCCAGGATTTAGTCAATTTGTCAAACTGAACTGAATCATTACAGAAAAGTATTTGAGAGGTGTTAAACGTTCAGCCTGTTAAGCTTGTTGTTGTGAAATCAGAACAGGAAGAACGTACTGAATCAGAAGTATAAAAACCAACCACAAACCTTCTCTGGCCTGATTTTTCTTTTCATTGTTTGAAGAGTGATCTGATCGAGTGCAGCTCACCGGTGAGTCGGACACAAAACTGATGTTTTAACGTCTTAATTAACAGCTAAAATCTACAATCAGAGATGTGTTTGTAGTCATTTGTCTGGAAGGTTCAGTTTTATTCACATCACACAAAGAAAGGCTTAGCTGGCTGGAAAACACTGTTTGTTAACATTATGGTTTATTTATTTGATATGAATTGTAATACTGTCCAATGTGTACATCATGTGTGTATCCTGCTGTATTAAGAAAACCTCTCTGAGGAAGTTTCAGACTGTAGTTGTTTTCTCAGCAGCATTTGATGCAGTGACGTTTATCAGCTTCTTCTCGTCTTTTTACATTTAGCAGCGTGACATCAGGATCATCTGTGCAGATGTTATTGTCTAATTAAACTTAGCAGAATTGATCTGATAGTTGGATTTTACGGACTCTGTGTTTTTTGAGTCTTAAAGAAGGTGAATAAATCATGAGCTGACAAGAAACTGGTGAATGAACAACTGTGATTTAATAGACTCCTCCTGGTTTATTCAAGTTTATTTCAGATTTTCTCATAGAGTCACAATTTGACATTCATGTTTTTGTTATAAACCTTGTAGATTTTAATTTCCTGGAAACATACTGTATACTAGTAAACTAGGTTATCCATCGTGGTATTTGGGGTTAAACATCTGGACGGAAATGTATTTTGTTGAATAAATGAACTGAAAGATTTGCGGGGAAATTTTTTTAATTTTTGTCATTTTATTTCAGGGAGCAGAAGAAACACAAAGGAGACACACAAATGGAGAGCTGGGGCTGAAAAAGGGAGTCAGAACGAGATAGAAGAAACTCAGCCGTTTCCTGCTTCTGTTGCTTATTCAGCCCGACGACTCAGACTGTGAATGCAGCAAAATGGCGTCAACTGTGGAACATAGAAGAAGAAAAAGACGAGCATCATGTTTCAGCAGGGCAGCCAGAAGGATCAGGAGGGCCCTGTCCAGGATGTGCAGATGTTGTTCTGCTTCTTCCCCTGTTTATGGTGGAACTATGCTCATGAGTCCCTTCTATGGAGAGAATTATTTAGAAGAGCGTCCTATATTCTTATGCACACGTAAATCTGCTTCTTCCACTGTTCGTGGTAACCTCTTAATTCCCCAGGGCCTTTCTGGCTGTCAAGAAGCATTTGGGCTGTCTGAGCTGTCTCTGGGGTTTGACAGCATGCCAGGAGATTACGTTGACCCCCTGGTTAAAATGGAGGCACCTGTTACAGCTGTAAAGTCCTCAGATCCTGGTCGGAGTCAAAGAGGCTCCAGCTGTTTGCCTCGTTCTCACAGCGTTCCCTCACTGAGTCAGATCAGCTCTGCAGAGAACAAGACCTTCAGAACATCAGAGAGCTTACCTGACCTGCTGTTAACAAGCAGCTTTGAGGAGTTTACACCTGATATCACTGTTGATGAGAACGATGAAACCTACCGGTTCCTGTGCTCCTGCCCAGGCCTGTACCAGTGCAGTGTGACAGGCCTGGTGTTCCACATGGAGGGAGGAGGACACGTGGTTTACAGGATTGTCTCTTGGGACAGGAGGCTACTGGCCCAACATCACAAGAAGCCTGCAGGACCCCTGTTTGACATCACGTGTCTGCAGCAGTCTGTGTGTCGGCTTCATCTCCCACACTGTGAGATCCGCTCCACAGCTGGATGTGGATTCTTGTCAGTTGCTCACGTGAAGGATGAGGGCGTCGAGTTCATCCCCCCTCATAAGATAACAGAAACTCATGTGATCATCAACATCACAGGGTTTTCTGGTTATGGTAACGTCAAGGATGAAGACTCACCTCCTGAGCCGGTCCAAGCGCTGGTTCTGCTGTTCTACAGGTCTCCAGATGATCAAGATCTTGAATCTCTCCTCAATGTGTTGATGCTACCAGGTAACGTTGTGCTCCAAAATGTGCGGCGGACCAGGAAGAACTTAGTTGGAGATGAGCTCTACATAGAGACATCCTCACACTGTAAACTGCTGCCAAAGCAGGAATACACACTGTCCACTTGTCCTGAAGACGACTCAGTTCTGGTTCAACCAACAACAGCAGAATTTGACTGTGACAACTATGACAACTACATCCCATCATTCCAGGTGGATTTGGAGAAAATCCTGAAACATATTAAACTGTTTTTGAGAGACACCAACAGACACAGTGTCTGGGAGAGACGAGTCTGTCTTTCATCTGCTGGACTAAAGAAGTCCTGTGGGCAGAGCGCTCTGAATCTGCCTCCAAACAAGAGGCTGTTTGAGATACGGAGCAGCTTCATCGAGGGGATATCAGGACCTGTTCTCAAAAGTCTGCTGGACAAACTGTTTGAGAAAAAGGTGCTGACTGATTCTGAGAGGGAGTCAGCGGACGAGATGCAAAACAAAAGAGACAAAGCTCGTTTTGTTATTGACACAGTGAGGAGGAAAGGTGACGCTGCCGGTTCAGAGATGATTGAGTTCCTCTGTGAGCTCGACCCCTTCCTCTGTGAACATCTCGGGCTGGTCTGAAGCTGAATGAAGGACCAGAACACAAAGTGTAGGAGGTTCACACAGTTTCAGAGATCGTACCATGAACGGTGCTTTCGTAAAAATGTGTTTGTAAATGTAAGAATTGTTCCTTATGAAATGTTTAGTAAATGGAAAATATGAGAGCTAATGAGAGCAGACTGCAGCTGGTTGGTTCAATTGAGTTTCCTGTTGTTGAGGCCGTGTGAACTAGTTCATGTGCTTCAGGGGAATCTCCTGTTCATAGACTGAACATGAGAGGAAACCTTGAGGAGCTTTAGAGCCATCTGCTCTACAAAACAATCTCACCACAAGGTCCTTTTAGAGGCTGTTCTCGAGTTGTGTCGAATAATCTCCTCAGCTGATGGACTTTGAGTTTTAAATTTCCATTTTTCTAATTTACTTGCTTTGTTTTCATGACTGAATAAAGGACAACACAATTTAATCTGTTTTACGGTTCAAGGTTTTTAACTGTGTTTCTATTTTGGGCTTCATCTGTTTGTACTTTTATCGCTGTCAGTATCGATTGCTTCTATTCATCAGTGCGTTACTGTTTCATGTGTTTTCAATCTTTCTCTGCAAAGCAAAGTTGACATTGTTTTGTGGAAAAACCACATCAGACTATCAGATATTTAGTCTAGGAACATGTGTAGTAGGAGTCTTATTAAAGAAAGTAAACGTATTGGAGGCTTTGGCAGTGTTCAATAATATGTCATTTGGGGTCAGGACATGCTTCAGTAATTGGTTTAAGCATCAGGTGCAATTCTTTATCATCTCAGCCATCTGTATTGCCACAATGTAGGGTTGCACATGTGGGTATGTGGTCTAAAACTGCAGCAGTCGGTGAAATTACAAATAAACTGAAGCACGCTCTCGTCCAGAATTTACATATGGCCTAATTATTGAACTTGAAGGTGCAATATGTATGAATTTTAGTTGGAAACATTCAAGAAATACCTAAAATTATCAGGAGAATGTGAAGAAATCTACTGTATGTACTGTGTACCAGCACTCCTGTGCTCCAAGCTCCCACCCTGGACCACTAGATGCACAGCTAATCCAGCTAACTAGCTAATGGCAGCTACAGATATTTAACAGTTAATCTGGTGATGTGCTCCCCCCTGTTTGTTTTGAGTATGAATTTGACTGGTGACTTATTCTTACATATTTCACCTTTAACAAGGTTGTTTTGCCATAGCTGATATTATGGGTATCCACCAGGTAATAAACAGGCAATGAGGGTCTCCTGAATACAACAACACAAAATGTATCTTAAACATCACTATAACCACATATCATTTAAAAGACATGTCCACTTACACACATAGCAGATACACTTCACTTAGTTAAAGTCCTTTGTGACACCCGCATCTCCTCCACAGTCTGCCTGGGCTGCGGTGAATAAATGTTCAGTCCTCACCTCATGAATACACTTTGATTTCGCCGTGTCTTGTATGTCCAACGGCTGTGAACGCAGCATGTAGACAGCGTCGAACGTCAGCCAATGGCTGTTGGGAAGGGGCGGGGCTAAACAAACTTGCCGACCCCTGCCCTGCTGCTGCTGCGGACACACAATTAAATCAGTGAACTCGTTGCTTTGCAGCCTTCGCGTGTATTTTCTGAACAAACTGACGCTGTTTGTCGTTTAACCACTTACATGGCGGCTGAACTCGGAGCTGTCCGGCTCGAGGCGAATAGCTGACACCGCTGCTGCTGCTCTCACCTGAGCTGTCAGCAGGTGGAGGAGACAGCATCTCTTTGTTGAGACGCTGCCGAGGTGGCGGTGTAAATTTCCACAGGGTTGAACGACAGTAAATGCAACATTGTGCCTTCAGGTGTCCGTAAAACAAACTCACAATCCGTCTTTCACATGCTTTTATCTCGCCGACATGAATGTGACAGCTCACGCGCGTCATCGGCTCTGTTTGAAAACGAAAAGTAAAGCACGATGGTTCATATTTGAGCTGTCAGACGACATGTTGAGTGTTTTTATTCCGTTGACACATGAGAGAACAAAGGGAACCTGTCCACATGTCCCCGTTGCAGGCCCCCCGGCGCAGCTCTAACTCTCATTGGCCAGCATCGTAACACGATCCGACCTATCGCGTGACGCCATACTGAGAAGCCCGAACGTCGGCTTCTGTGATTGGTCCAAACGTTTGGCGCCTCTTGAATCTGCTGCAGCCGTAGTGGGCGGTGAGTGCGAGACGGTGAGCAGTTTGAACCGCAGCCGTGCTGAGGCGGAAACATTGAAATCGGTCAAATTGTTTATAGGCAGAGTGAAATTAAACGGCGTGATTTACCCACAAACACTGCGTCTTCTGTGCCAACGCCAGCGCCAGAGTGGGGACGACGGCGGCTTTTCTGTTTGCCGACTCTGGATACGTAAAGCCGGTGTCGCGCAAAGTGAATCGCTCCCTCCTACTGAGCTAACAGCTAGCTAGCCGCCGAGCTAACGTTACAGCTAGCCGGAACACGGAGCGAGCTAATCCCCAACACAAAGGACGACTTTGCCCGTGTTTGTCATATTCATCCCGAATCACTCCGTTGAATGAGGACTGAGCCTCCTGCGCAGGTAAGAGAAGCTGTCAGAGCTGCTGTCTTTGTGTCCAGCACGTTCGTTGCGGTTCAAATGACCCGGGTCTGCTCTTAATGCTTTGTGGATGCCTCAATCTTTGTTAACTAACCAACTGTTAGCTAGCTCGCCGGGGTGTCGTGCCAAATTGTGTGTCCCTGTCAGAATTGATTCCCTCGTAAAAAAGACACCAACTTTCTTATCGTCGGTGTCGGGAAGGAAACCTTCGTGACGGAGTGTAAACCGAGCCTTTAATATCTCGGATCACGGTGAAACGGTTTACATGCTAGGTGAAACACAGTTTGAGGGGATACAAACTTGGCACGACATTGCCAAGCTATCGTTAGCTTGAAGCTTGCTTGTTATTTGTAGCTTAGCTAGCTCGTCCTGTGCTCGTCCAGAATGCTGGTTTTGAGCGGTTCTGACCCGGACTAGTTGATGTTGATACACAGCTTTAAAGGAGCACTCTGTCGTTTGGGCGAAGACATTTTAATCGGAAGAGAAAGATCTTCACTGACTGATATCTTTAATCCCGAAACAAACTGAATTATCAAACTCTTTGTTTTCATGACTGAATAAACAAACTGACCTTAAAAGGACAACACGATTTATACTGTTTTACTTTGTTTATATGTGGCGGACCCTGCCACCTCGCTAGCTTCTAACAGTGTTCTGGGACCTCATTATCCTCTGAGAACAGCCTGTTTATTCACTCATGGGGGAAAAAAAATTTCCTGACTTTGTATTATTACCTCATTAATATTGTAAATATTACAATTCTGAATTTAAATTTCTTCTCCAAAACGAAATAGTTCCCCTTTAACCATTTTCATTGCTGTTACATTTTACAAGTGTTTAGTTAGATGGCGCGTGAGAGACAGACAGAAACCATCCCTGGGGAGAGTATTCATGAATCCAGGGTGATTATTGAACTTAAATAAAAGTGATTAATGTCATCATCGATCTGTGCCAGCTAAGGATTTGTAACCGAGAGGAAGTAAAAGCTCTACCCTGCTTTCGTTTGTCGACGTAACTCCATATTCAGCCACTTTGCTCACGCTAAACTCACAACATCATATGATCCGAACAGAGAGTCATCTATATCTAATATACATGGTTCTGATACTGTTTACACCATTTATATCAGTAAAACTAGTCTAGATACTCACAAACCGGCAACTGAGTGTCCTGTGAGATAACCTAGGTGCTAGACTCTGAAACATTTACTAAAACTCTCCATTATATTTGCATACTGGCTGCTTGTAATCTCAACTCGGTCTGTAGTTTGAAGATTAAGTATGTCAAAGTGTGTCGTACCACCACATTCCTCCACATTTCTCACAATCTGACACATGGCTTACCAGCATGTCTCCATGACAGCCGTCTGACATGTCTAATCGAAAGTGTGAGATTTCAGTCAGACCAGCCAGGCTGGTAGGCAGCGACTGACGCCGCCTGTCGAGCTGGCAAACGGATCTTGTTGCTACAAGTGAACACACAACTGTTGTAGTTCGCAGAGTTATGAAAGAACAAAAAAGTGAACACATGGATTTCCTGTTTAACTTCCTCCAGTGAAGAGAGGATTCGATAGGAGGGACAGAAAAATCCCGTCACCTGCGTTTGAAGTATCTTTGACGTTCACGCCTGAACACAGAAGTGAGAACTGAGCGGAGGCTGTTTTCTATATTACTGCACATAGCTACTCTTCATCATTTAATACAAGTAGTTAGAGAAAACTACATTTACTTTTTAATGCAGAAAGTCATTTAAAGTCATCCTTCAACCGTTTCTCAAGGTTTTACAGATTCAGGAAACATTTTATAGAACAGATGTTTCAATTCACCTTACCAACCTGGTATCAAGGCCAGTTGATGCTTCGTGTAAATATTGTTTTTGCATTTTAAACCCGGGCATTATTTCATTATATTCAAGTCACAGAGATATATGTCTGTTTTCTGTTTTGTCGTAAATAAAAACAAAGTGGATATTTATTTTCAGGCTTCCATTGTTTTTTAGTTTAAGAAAAAGGACTGGTTTTGTGAAATGAGCTAAAAATATATTTCTGTGTAGCAGACATACTGACTGCACCTGTACAGAGGACTGGTTTATATCAGTGGGGGGAAGATAATAACTTATGTTAAAGTCTGAAATGTGGAAGCGATGAATACATGAAAGGCTGGTGGAACTGGAGCTGGTCAACAGCAGGCCTTCATGTGGTCATAATGTTGGTTTATTTATGTTTCAGCCCCCCAATCCAGTCAAGAAGTCCAAGCAAAGAGTGAAAATGTAAATTGTGAAGGCTTTCAGTGTTTAGTAACCTCATCCTCCTCCTGCTTGTCTGCAGGTTGAACATGGTGCTGACAGGGAAGCGCTCGGAGAAAGGTCCTGCCTGCTGGAAGAGGAGGGTGAAGTCTGAGTACATGCGGCTTCGGCAGCTCAAACGCTTCAGACGTGCTGACGAGGTCAAGGTTTGTCCACACGCCGACCTTCACACTGAGCAGATGTTCACAGAAGTTGTTATTTCAAGCCGCTTCAACTTTCTCCAAAATGTTTTCTGCCGCTGTGGGTTATATTTCTATTTCCTACCAGTGCTGGAAGTTGCTGCCGGAAACTTCTTCTGTTAAAAATCCTTTGGTGCCTTCCCCGTCCGTCTCCTTCTCACTGTCACACTCGTGAAATAAAGATTAGGGTTGCCAGAAGACTGGCAACCCTCTCACAACCACGGAGATGCTCCCGAGCTAAAAGCTCTACCCACCTTCACCTTCGCTGCCTAAAGTAGTCACCACGAGTCCCCTAGAGGAACCTGCTGCCAAGCCTAACAGGGGAGAAGGAACTCCTGCTCAAACAGACACCAAAATACCACCACCACAAAACCCCAGTCAAGTCCAATCAAGCTCACGACAAACAAAGGGACCAAAAACCTCTCCTAAATCTCCTACAACCTTCTTACAGGAAGTACTAACAACCTGACATTTCCCCTCCCAAAACAGTTGGTGAATAACCACAGCACAGACAGCTGTGTCCAAAAACAACTAGTGTGCACTCCAACAAGGCAAACCAAAGACCGTTGTCTGCAACAGGAGGAAACACACACCAACCTAAAACGGACCAATTTACCAGTAAAGACCAAATTACATTTCAGCCGATTTTAAAACTAATTCTGGATCCCGGACGAGCCCCCACTTGTCACAAACTGGCTCAATGTATGTGACAAAGAGGGGAGACAAGTCAGGATTTAAGTGCCAACTTAACTTAAACACATAACTATCTACAAAAAGCTTGAGTTGTGAGAGTAGCGGCATCAGTAGTGAGTGTAGTGTGTGGATGAGTGAGGCGTGTGTGTGCTGCTGACACCAAAACGAACCCAGAACCTGTAGCGGTGTGGAGCCCAGGAGAGAGAGAGAGACAATGAGACCAAGCTGGCATTTATAACCTCGGTAGAGGTCTGGCCAGGTGTCGGCACCTTGCCCTAACGACCCTCCCTGACTGCCAGCTCCTGCAGGAAGTGATCAACTGCGTCATGGCGAGCAGAAAGGGAGTGGTCGTAACATGCTTAATAACTTCCTCTAGCTCAGAGCGCAAAGCGTGTCGGTACATTATTTCATAACTTGTTTTGTGGTGAATTGGAAAACACTGACCGAGCACAGTGAGGTTTTATTTAGTTTTTTTGTCTGCACACGTCTATCTTAAGTTGCAGATGTGAGTGAAATGCTCACACGGTCGAGCCCTGGAGTTTGCACAGTTGACATTAATGGTAGATTTTTAACTGTCCGTTGTACTCTGAGCATTTAAAGGACTTCTTGTTCATGTTGGCTCAAGAGCAAAGGTTCAAAGAGCGGATGTTCTCTGTCGACCTTGATTTACATTTAGACCTGCCTCTAACCTTGGTTAACAGCAAGCGTAGCCAAGCTGCTGCAAGTGTCGATCAGCGATGTGGAGACTTGACAATAAAATCTACTGTTTTCTCACTGGAGGTATTTAATCATGCAAAGTAGCAACAGGAAATATCAAGTTTGCATTTCAGCAATGCTCACACTCTCATTTCCTCTCTAGTCAGCAGCAATGAGTTTCTGTGATGTGTTCACATGTTTGTAGTCTCTCAGGACACCTTACAGCTACATAAGGTTACAGGGTCGCATAACGGCACTAAAGTAAACTTTTCATCACTCGCTTGGTGCATAATTTTTCTGTCCGTGTGTTTTACAGTGGTAAGTGCTCAGTTTTGTCTGGTACGTTTCTCATCTTTTGTACTTTATGGTTAATTTAAATTTCTGGTCAACCCTCCAGAGCATGTTCAACACCAACCGTCAGAAAATCAATGACCGGACGGACATTTTGAACCAGGAGTGGAAGACCAGGCGAATCCAGCCAGTTCACATCATGACGTCGGTAGGCTCTTTGAGAGGCACCCGAGAGGTGAGCAGCTGAACATCTTCCATCGTGCACAGACGCGTGGAGAAAGTGTTTTGACTGTTGCTTTTCTCCACAGTGCACGGTGGACAGCGGCTTCTCTGAGTTCCCCCGGCAGGTCATCCCCCTGAAGACCCTCAACGCTGTGGCCTCGGTCCCGGTCATGTACTCGTGGTCGCCGCTGCAGCAGAACTTCATGGTGTGTGTGTGGAAATCTGTGTGAAATGCACTTTAAAGTTCTTTGTGTCTCGTTGTAGAAGTAGCATCAGTGCATTGGACATTTATAATCTCGTCTGCTTTGCATTTGTTGCATCAGGTGGAGGATGAGACGGTGCTCCATAACATCCCCTACATGGGAGACGAGATCCTGGACCAGGATGGTACCTTCATAGAAGAGCTGATCAAGAACTATGACGGCAAAGTCCACGGAGACAGAGGTGAGAGTCAGAGATTAATGGTGGTGCACAAGGCCAGTTCCCGGACTAAATATTATGACGACAACTTCTCATCGTAGTAATTTTCCTTTTGTTTTACGGAACAAAATATTTTCTTCTGCACCAGCTGACGATCAGGGCCGACATGGTTCTGATTCTGAATCTATAATCATTCAAATTGAGGTTTGAAAAGCATAAATGAGCTGTAACCTGCAAAAAGTGGGCAGGATTAAGTCTGATTCAGAAAAGAAGAATTTAAAACTGTAAATGAAGGATGTCAGGACATGAAACCAACGATCTGTTGATCTTCACACATCTAGAAGTGATAGATAGTCGAACAATGACCGAGCCGTCAGTGCTGGAAAGATGTTGACACCCAGGAAACCCCTCCTATGTACTGACACAGAACGGATCAGTGTCTTAGCTGGTGTTGAGACTGAAAATAGCACTGCGTTTAAAATCTGTGATGGAGTTTCATTCAGAAAACAAACAGCTGGCGTGGAGATGAAATGTGATTCAGGATGTTCAGTTCAAGTAATTCATTAAAGCTGATCAGTCAACAAAACTCTGCACAGCAGTTTATAATATCACGTCTTGTGTTTCAGAGTGCGGCTTCATCAACGACGAGATATTCGTGGAGCTGGTCAGCGCTCTGTCTCAGTACAGTGACAACGAGGATGATGAGGAGGAGGAAGAACAGGACTTCAAGGTAGACAAGATGGAGTTGTGTGACAGCAAGGAGCATCCAGAGGACCCCCGCAAGGACGGGCTCATCAACAATGAGAGTAAGTCCCTTTTGACTGACGTGTTTTCTGCTGCCCGCACGCTGCTGCTGTTTAGTGTTGTGCTCTGATGGAAAGCGTGCGTGTGTCGTCTCCAGGCCGAACCAGCAGCGACAGCACCAAGAAGTTTCCCTCCGACAAGATCTTTGAAGCCATCTCCTCCATGTTCCCCGACAAGGGCTCCACAGAGGAGCTCAAAGAGAAGTGAGTGTTTGTTGTGTGAGAGCGTGTTGGTGTTGTGACAATAACAGAAGGACAACTTAACTAAAGCGTCTCCAGAGAAAGTTAATACTCTTAATTAATTTATTTCTGTCATGTTGTCCATACAACTTTTAAACTCCAGTATTGTTAAATGTCCAATTTTAACTTTTCTTCAGAATAACATGTTTTGTAAAGTGTCCTGCAGAAGTTTGCCTTGATCGTGTCTCTCTAGCAGCCGTAACTGTAGGAATCCTTGTGAAAATGTTTCAGTGCACGTATCAGAGTTTCTACACGGCTGTGAAAAGACAAAACAGTCGCACACCTAATTTTGACAGTTGTTTATTCAAACTGCGGTTGATATTTACGTTGAAATATCCTTTGATGATGCTAAATCTTTTTATTTGGCGGCAAATTGTTTACGACAACGTGTGACTCCCATAATTCCATTGTTTGGAGACGGCAGATGTTTCCCCTGGTGAGGAAGTGAGACTGTTTACTCTGTTGTATAAATAAAATCTTATTTCGTCATCAGAAGGTCGATATTATCAACACGATGAGTCTTTTCATCTTTGATAAATTGATTTAATACTTTCACGCAAAACAGAGCAAAGGCTCGACTGACGGGATGAAGAATATTTCTGACAGGGAGAGTCGGTAGAAACTCTGCTGTGTGTGTGTGTGCATGTTTGTCTCAGGACATTTCTTTCCTTCAGTTCGAGACTATGAGCGACTTTAATTTCTGTGGCTGTGTTTCAGGTACAAGGAGCTGACGGAGCAGCAGCTGCCCGGCGCGCTGCCCCCAGAATGCACCCCGAACATCGACGGTCCGAACGCTCGCTCCGTGCAGCGCGAGCAGAGCCTGCACTCCTTCCACACTCTGTTCTGCAGACGCTGCTTCAAATACGACTGCTTCCTCCACCGTCAGTACACGCACACACACACACACACACACACACACACACACACACACACACACACACACACACACACACACACACACACACACACACGCCATCTTACTAGCTTACAAAAGTAAAGAGGCACCACTCAGATATCGCTCTACATAAATGAGAGTTTTAAGAGACTTCAGGGTCGATGGTCTGAACTATTATGACTTTCAGAAAGAGGCTGTTGATCTTAGAGCTGAGTATTGAACAGAAGTGTTTGGCCAATATTTGTTCAATGATTTGTTAGTAAAGTTGAGAAAATACCAAAAAAATGTCTAATGTCCTTAAAGTTCCCACCTGACTCACAGGACACATCTCTTCCATCTCACATCTCCTCCTTTAGCTTTTCATGCTACTCCAAACACCTACAAGCGCAAGAACCTGGAGAACCTGGTGGACACTAAACCCTGCGGCATTGACTGCTACATGTACCTGGTACAGGTGAGTCAGCAGGTTCTCAGATTAAAGGGTCAAACTTCTGAAACATTCATTTAATAACATAGTAGTGTTGATTTCAAAGTCTTCACAGTCTTCTTAGATTAAACTGCAGCACCAGCAGGTTGTACATCACTGTTGTCATGCTGTGATTGCTCAGGACGGGATGGTCAACGAGTTCCCGGCAGGCGTGGTTGCAGAGCGGGCGAAGACGCCCTCCAAACGCACGGTGGGCCGTCGCCGCGGACGGCTGCCGAACAGCAACAGCCGGCCCAGCACCCCCACCGTTTCCTCAGAAACCAAAGACACGGACAGCGACCGCGAGGGCAGCAAAGAAGACGAGCGGGACAACGACAAAGACGACGAGGACAAGAAGGACGAGAACACCAGCAGCTCGGGTACAACCGCTCGCTCATTATCCAAAGAAGCTGTGACGCTGTGTAAAACACGAACTGATTAATTTGAAATGAAACGATTATCTCCTGTGTGTGCAGAGGGAAACTCTCGGTGTCAGACTCCAGTGAAGATGAAGCTGACCGGTGAGGCTGAAGCGGTGGACTGGAGCGGGGCCGAAGCCTCTCTGTTCAGGGTTCTCATCGGGACGTATTACGACAACTTCTGCGCCATCGCCCGGCTCATCGGCACCAAGACCTGCAGACAGGTGAGCCAACAGTCATGACTAGTTTAACATTTACTCACAATGTGTTAGAGGTAAAGGCAAAAGAAACTCTGAACACATGGACTTAACGAGCATCGTGTCGTGCAGGTTTACGAGTTCAGGGTGAAGGAGTCGAGCATCATCGCTCGGGCTCCTACTGAGGACGAGGACACGCCGCCCAGGAAGAAGAAGAGGAAACACAGACTGTGGGCCACTCACTGCAGGAAGATCCAGCTGAAGAAAGGTCAGAGGTCACTGCAACAAACTGTAATGTGGGAGGGTTCATTAATGTGGGTCCAGAAAAAACCCAAACATGTCATCACAGTCCTGTTTTTATTGACACACACGAAATAACCAAACATAAGGCGTAACACCACGAAAGAAGAACGTTAACATTGGCTCCACAAAGAGCAACAAGGAAACAGTTTCCCACATCTAATGTACGGCTGTGGTTAATAATCAGCTTCAAGTTAATCCGCTTGGTCTTCACGTTCTCTGATGGTGGGAGGAGATGAAGTGTTGGTTCTTCCAGACGACAGCTGAGAAATTATGGTGCTTTGTTCACCGTCCACATGTTTGTGAAACGCCTGAGAATCATGAATTTCCGTACACATTGCCTCCAGACTAAGACATTTAAAGCCTTTACATTCACTCTTTACGCTGAGACTGTTGCAGCTCACACTTCAGTCATGAAACAGGATTTGCTGCTCGGCTGTGGAAAACCGTGTCCCTCTGGTGCTCGTCAGGTTGGAGATCTGAGGCACTTAATGACGGTGATGAGTTAAAAAGCCTTTAATTAATCACAACATCATTAAAAACACGCCTACGCGTCTCAGCCTTTATCAGGGGCGGTACAAAATGGCCGACAGTCACTTGATCAGTATGTAAACTGTCACACTTGATTGATCCGTGAACATCCTGTCTGACCGCTGCGTCTCTTCTCATGCAGACGGCTCGTCCAATCACGTCTACAACTACCAGCCGTGTGACCACCCGCGGCAGCCCTGTGACTCCTCCTGTCCCTGCGTCACCGCCCAGAACTTCTGCGAGAAGTTCTGCCAGTGCAGCTCTGAGTGTAAGCGCGCGCGCACACACACACACACACACACACACACACACACACACACACACACACACACACACACACACTCCTCACGAGTTTCTGCAGTAAAACTTCAGATTGAAACTGAACTCTGCTCGTGTGCATTTCCTCTTTCCGGCGCTGCTGTGTGGACTCAGGTCAGAACCGTTTCCCGGGTTGTCGGTGCAAAGCTCAGTGCAACACCAAGCAGTGTCCGTGCTACCTGGCAGTGAGGGAGTGTGACCCCGACCTCTGCCTGACCTGCGGCGCTGCAGACCACTGGGACAGCAAGAACGTGTCCTGCAAGAACTGCTCCATCCAGAGAGGAGCCAAGAAGGTAACGCACACACACACACACCAACCATCTGTGTTTCAGTTTATTACTGATCTGAAGCTCAGACGTGACGTTCCGGTTCTTGTTGTGTCTCAGCATCTGCTGCTGGCCCCGTCAGACGTGGCAGGTTGGGGCATCTTCATCAAAGAGCCGGTCCAGAAAAACGAGTTCATCTCTGAGTACTGTGGAGAGGTAAGACAGATGATGAAGAGACGTTCTTCTTCCTCGTCGGATATTTTATCTCTTCTGGCGCGTGTTTGATCAGCTTCCTCTCCTGAAGATGGATATCTGTCATCGTCTACGTTAAAGTCTGTGTTATGAAAAAGTTTAAACTTCCCTCTGCAGCTGATTTAAAATGTAGTTCAGGTTGGGCCTGTTTATTCTGTTTGTGTTGAGATGGAGCTGTTTTTATTCTGTTTGGGCTTTAAAGACATCTGACGCTAATCCTCAAAGTGTGCTGCAATAAACAAATAACTTTAATACATGTTGTACCAAAGACGAAGGATTAAAGTGGAAAATGTGACTTTGTCTTTGCAGATCATCTCTCAGGATGAAGCAGATCGCAGAGGGAAAGTCTACGACAAATACATGTGCAGCTTCCTCTTCAACCTCAACAACGGTGAAACTCACACGTCTGGTTTTCTTATGTTCACGCTGAGGCCTGAAAAGCTTTTAATGAAGTGATATTTTCTGATATAACATCAGTTTAGATTACTAACGACAACAAAAACTGATTTTGTTTTCTGTTCCCGACAGACTTCGTTGTTGACGCCACGAGGAAAGGCAACAAGATCCGCTTTGCAAACCATTCAGTGAACCCGAACTGCTATGCAAAAGGTAAGAAGCTGTGACTGATGAGCTGCAGCCTCGTGACAGACTGTATATATGAACACCTGGATGTTAGCACACCTGTTGGTGCTCTGTGGATCTGTGCTGACTCTTCTTCTCTCTGCAGTGATGATGGTGAACGGAGATCACAGAATAGGAATCTTTGCTAAGAGAGCCATCCAGACCGGAGAGGAGCTCTTCTTTGACTACAGGTCAGAAACGGCCGCAGTTTGATTTGTTATTTATTGACTCAAAGATTATTCAAGAAAACAATAACCAATAATAGTTTGCATGTTGGGCTGCAAAGAGCAACTGCTTTAATTATCCATGAATCTGCTCCGTAGTTTCAAATCTAAAAAGTGCAGCGAGTTCAGTCAGAGGCTTCGTCTGAGTGAACAAACCCACTGAAGCCTCCCGAGCTAACGTTTCTCTGCGTGTCTGTGCTTCAGGTACAGCCAGGCTGACGCTCTGAAGTACGTCGGGATCGAGCGGGAGTTGGAGATCGCCTGACTCGGACTTCTACCTCCTGTGGATCGACGACACAAAGGCCTTACACTCAAACACAAACACACGTTCACTTCAGGAAATCAAGACGACTCGTCAAAATGTTAGAAAGCTTCAGGAAAACTGGGAATATTTGAAGCCGAATTTTGATGCTGTTTTTTCTTCTTTCTGTTTTTTGCCACCGTAGTCTTTTTTAAAAAATACTTTTCATATCCGTTTGTCATTTTTCTTCTTGTGGTTTTTTTCTTCTGTCGACAAAAAAAATCTTCCTCTTCTGTCGAGGCGGGAGTCTCGGATTCGTGAATCTTCCTCAGCTGAAGGTGCCGATCACCGACACACTGACTTTCTAAACGACAAGTGGTTTTTTTAGAGGTGAGAGGAGACGAACCCAACACTTTTCTGCTTTTTCAATTCGAGCTTCAGGGACCAAAATCCTCCACCAGCCGCTCTCTGGACTCTGTACTGTGTGCCACATGTGGCTCAGGTGTCATGTTGTGTGTTTTTCTACAGTGTGAACTGAACCAGCCACACACTCCTCCGAGTGCCACATCACTGTCTGTCTGTAAAACACGAGGCCGCTCACCAAGCAGCGTCACACCAGACTCAACTCAGTTTCTCACAGATTTCAGTGTTTAGAGCGAAAACGTCTCGACTTGTAGTTCAACACGGAGCTGAGAGCATCTGTCACTTAAGTTTACCTGCAGTTAAAACTGCAGGATACTCACATCCTCTATGTGAGTATTTCTATTTTTCTTGGCCTTATATTGTCATTAATTTAATATTTTTAGGTTTTAAACTGTTGGTGGACGATAACAATCGTTTGAAAACATTATTTTTGGACGTTTTATAGACGAAAACATTAAGAGATTAATGGAGAAAATGTGCTAATTCAGTGAAAACTACATTTCAGAAGTAAAAACCAGGAAAATTCTAGTTTTATTTGAAAAAAGTCTGAAATGATCAACTTTCTTTTGATCAAATAATCATTTCATTTTTTGCTGCTTTCTGTAATTGTTCTCAAAATAATTCTTCTAGACTTCTTCAGCGTCTCGTTTTGCCCGACCAACCGTCTAAAATCCAAAGATCTTCAGTTAAGATCAAAAACTTTGAGACAATTTGAGAAGTTAGAATGAATCAAAATATCTAAACAGTTAATTGAATATTAAATGTGTTGCTGATCAGTTTAGTGTGAAAAAATAATTTAGAAAAGTTCCAGTCAGGCTTTTATTTTGAAAACCTTATGATGCCTTCAGGGCCTACAGGAAAAATCTGTTATTGTTTTCAGTTCAGGTAACGTGATCTCCTGCCACTAAAAACAGCAGCAGACGCGTCATCAGGCTGGTTGACTAACATCTTATCAACACTGTGGGCGGACACAAGCCGCCATGTTTGTTTTGGGCGCTGACGCTGCTTTGTGACGCCGCCTCAGCGTCAGGTGCTAACGTGAACACACTGAACCAGCACTACTTCACCACCACTGGGAACTCACTCTGAACCTTTCAGTCCGGCTGACGTTTCGTCTTCTTGTCGTGATCTCGTGCCGCTCTCCTGACTGAGCAGCGCTGCTTTTACCAAACTCAACCTGAACCCCCCTCCGACACTGACGGAGGCTTTTATTCATGTTCTCCTCTGACGCTCCGCCGCCTGCTGAAGGTTTCCCAGCAGCACTGTGCTCCACTCATACTCACACAGATCCACGTCAACACAGCTGTTTCACTGTTTCACCATCAGCTGGTGCAGAGCTGCAGCGAGTTAGCTTCAGTAGTCGGGACGTACAGAAGAGTCGGGTGTTTCCAGGTGTCTCATTTTGTCCCAACAGTCCAAAACCAGAAGAGATTAAATTTAAAACTAGAACGTACCTGAGATCCCACTCTAACACATTTAGCTCAGCAGCTACAGTTAAAAAGGTGTAAATATGGTCTGTTCAGAGCGGGTGGGATCTTGGAGACGTGGATCACAGCGGACAGATCACCGTCCTCATCTTTTGTAGAACAAATGAAAGTTTCTTGTCGTAGCTTCAACAGTTTTCTGTCGCGTCGACAAACAGACCGAGTACGAGTCGAGCACAGTGAGAGCGTGAAGGGAAACTTCAAACCGTGAACTCGTCGTGAGGCGTTCGTAGACGTCTAACCTGCAGCGTCCCGCTCTCTGCCGTGCCTTCAATCCAGTCCTGTCTGATTTTTAACTTCCTGCATGATGAAGAAGTTTTGGTCCTCGTCTGTCTGGTGCTCCCTTCAGAGGACCTCGTACTGCCGCCTCCACGTGATGTCCAATCAGTATCATATAATCTTGATGGTTTCCGGAGTCCCTCTTGTTAAATAAGCCTTTTAATAACGTACCAACAATCACTTTGACTCTTTATCTTTTCTGATGTGAATTCTGGTGCTCTTGGCCCGACGTCTGACCGACTTGAAGCAATACCAGCCTCTGTATTTAGATTTTCATCCTCCTGCTGAGGAGATGTTCCTGTTTGAGCTCCACTTTCTTACCTTACACCTGTAATTTATTAGACAGACGGACGTCTCGTGCTGCTGTGACGTCTGGTCGATAGATAAAAGACTTCAGGGGCTCTGACACCTGGTGCTTCACTCGTGGGGTCCCTACACGTCCTCAGCTGTTTGGAAAATCAACTCTGGGAAGTTTCCAGGTTGGGAGAAGAGACTTTCACTCTGACTTGTCAGATTTAGTCAAATTTATGTGCATGAAAATAGCAAATATGATGTTCTGACACATCTGGTGAATATTTGAAAGAGGGCTGCAACTGATGATCAATCGATTAATCATTTAAGATTCAGACGCTCAGCGATTTTTCCAAAATCTTAAAATTGCTTTTTCTGTCCAACCAACAGTCCACAGCCCAAAGACTTCACCGTCATAAAGGACAAAGAAAAGCAGCAGATCCTCACGTTTAAGAACAGCAGCAGATATTTCTGCTTGAAAAGGGACTGAATCGATCGATTGATCGACTGATCGTTGGCTGCAGCTCTGATCCCAAACACAAATGTGTAGAAACCCTCACTTTGTTTAAGAAAAGGTCACAAACCTTCAACTGCTGATTTTTGAGCCTCCTGATGTTCCTGATCGATGCATTTAAAGACCTCATGTGAACCAGTGATTCTGAACCTGTTTCCACTCAAACAAACTCTCCAGCAGCTGTTTTCATTGATTAACCGACGTGTCAATCAGTGAAATCGGCTCCTGTGAAAATTCACTGATGTTTAAAACTCAGACGTAACTTCAGCTGTGACCGCTGGATGATCGACAACCAGCAGCTCTTCAACATTCATGTTCATGTATCCGATCTGTGGAAGATCATTTCTGCCAGTAAAAACAAGCCAAGATAAAAACTTAACCTCAGAAGAAGTTCCTGCTGTAAATATGAGCTAAGAGTTCATAATTGTGACGTTAAAAGTCATTAAATTGGATAAAAAGGCAAAATTAGAAAAAGTTGAAATTATCAGAGAAAGTAACCATTTTGAGGAAAAAAGTCCAAATTGAGAGAATTTAAATGTTGAGTTAAAAAGCTCCTGAAATGATGAAATAACAGGTTGTAATTAAAGGATGAAAAACAGAAAAATGTTTGGATAAAAAGTTAAAATGATTTTGTGACAAAGTCATAATTACCAACGAAAGTATAAAAGAAAAGGTTGAAATGATAAAAAGCTCATTTTTGTTCCTGAAAATAAGATGAACGTTTGTAATTATTAGATAAAAAGTTGAAGTTATGATAAAAGTTCAATCATGAGATGAAAAGTCAAAATCAAGATAAAGGTTGAAACTTTCAGAAAGTCGTGAGAGGAAATAAAAATAAAAACACGATAAAGTCGACTCTTCTCTGATAATTTCATCATGTTTTTACTGTCGACACTTTATTTACTCCTTGATTTCTTCTTTCTGGCACTAAGACTTCCACAGAGATCAGCGGGCTGGCTGACAGGAACAGCCCGACCCGCGAGCTCTGAAGAGTCTGAACATCAGTTAAAGTGAAACAGATTCACGAGTCGAGTCTTGAACGGTCAGAACCACTCGAGCAGAGTCTCCCGACCCGACCGCAGTCTGAGCTGCGGGTTATTTATGGTTTCAGACGTCCGCCTGCGTTAACTGTTCACTCCTCTTCTCGTCAAACCAGGACCACTTCTTTCCTCCGATGACACAGGTGCTGATTTTGTAATGTTTACAGGGATTTTGTTGTTCAAAGTGATGCAGATTAAAATATTATAAATGGTTGATTCGTTTTTCTGTTTTTATTCAAACTAACACTTTCAACAGGAAGCTGAGGTGAGTACAGACCGCTGCTGTTTAATGCATCATTTAAAGTTCAGGGGGAACTCCGACTGCGGCTACACTTAATGATCGATCAGCTCGTCACATCTTATCCCAATCGATCACATTGGAGAAACAACTTTGTAACCAAAGTCTCACACAGAAAAACAAAACATAAGATGGCTCCAGAGGCCCCCAGGATCCCACACCGATTTGAAAAGATGTTATTTACACCCGTTTTTAAGCTGAGTTGGAAAGTTGACATTTTTGAGAAGTCAAAGAAAAAAAAAATCATGAGAAAAGGGGATAAAATGGGTAAAATATGCATTTGAGTTTGCTATTAAAGGAACAATTCACCTAAAAATGAAACTATTTCTGGAGCTTCACAGTAAAACAGCGTTGCAGCGTTCTCCTAAACAACTGAAGTAGCTGGAGTCTTGATTTAAAACAGAAAAAAACTACCAAAAATTAAAAATCAAACTCCATTTAAAGTTAGCCGAATTAGCGGTTAGCGCTTCCTGTTTGCTGTGCGCTCATGGATATACAGACGACTATCACCAGATTACTTTGATACCAAAAGAAACTTAAAAACATGATTTTTTTAAGGCAAGTTCTGCACATCTGCTCCAGAAATGTTTGGTGGACCCCATCAGCATGGAGGGAGGAGACGACTGGATTTACACTTCAGGTGAACTGTCCCTTTAAAGATGACTCATTTCAAGCCTCTCCTCTGATGTTTCCATTTTAAAGATGTTAAACTCTTCAATATGAAGCAGATACCAGAGGGAATCCCACTTCCTCTTTCTACTCTCCAAAATAAAACTACACAGAGCTGAAGTCACGCCTCTTCCCGTTTCCCTCCTGGGATCTTCACTCACAAGTCAACGAGGAGAGAAAAATAAACGTTTGATCGTTTGATGTTCCTCAAGATAATTTTCCAAGTCAAGAAAGTCACATTTTGGCATAATTAAAGTAAAATCTCATGTAGTTTTGTGTTAAAGCGCTCAGTGAACGACATCGTCTCACTCAACACACGTCACCAACACGGAGCCGACTGAGCTCAGAGAAGGAAGTAAAGTTTAATGACAAACTGACTTCACTGACTTGGTGAGCTCAAGTGTTGTGTATCGGGTCCCCCGTGGACCAGAAGAGGCGCGACTCCAGCGGAGGTGAAGGTGTGTCAGTGTCTCGGGTGTGAACAGAGTCTCGTGGAGGCGAGCGTTAGAGAAATCTTTCCTTATTTTATTTATCACACATTTAGAAAATGAACCACACTATACAAATGTCCACCGTTCAGTAATGAAACAGGCCTCCTGCATGAACCCAACCGACCTCAAACCAAAACAGAGACAACTTCAGCAGATAAAGAAGCGTCATGGCGGCTCTGAACTCACCACCTCCTCCTCCGGATCAGTCGCAGACTTTAATTTAAAACAGGACCGGCGTCGATTTCGCGTCGTCGTACGGTGGACTGCGTCGGCTGCCCAGTGACTCGACTTTTATTTTTACTTTTTAATCTTTTCGTGGTCACTGTGGTGCAGGTAGGCAGTAGCATGCAGAAACCTTTGGATGCGGCTCTCCTCTGATTGGCTGTAGGCTAATTCATTACGCTATGTAAAGAAGGGAGTAGGGATTGTTTTTTCCTCTTAGAGTCTGTGGTTGTTATTTACAATATGACAACAAGGAAGTGTGTGTGTGTGTGTCTGTGTGTGTGTGTTTGAGTCCTACAGATGGGACGGGACAGGCGAGCGTGTAGACGGGGTTTCCCGGTCTCAACAGGAGGGGTTTAGTTCCTTCATGGCTGAAGGGAGAGCAGACAGTTCGGCCCCTCAGGTCGGTGGTTGGTTGTCACATCAGGGCGGTCACGTGGTCGGCGACACACTCACAACATGTCCGCCGCTCAGAGGGATCCTCACTTTATTACTCAGACATAAAACTTAAAAAAAAAAAAAAAAAATGAAGAAGAGAACAAATAAAAATAAAACTGAGGAGAGCCGGCGGGCGGGAGGCGTTCAGGCCAGGTAGCTGTACGTGTCCTTCTCCCCGTCCACTCGCTCCAGGTACTCCTTCTCTATCAGGATGTCGATGCATTTCTGTCCACAAGAGGGAGACAAAACACACACATGAGGACAGGAACACAAACCAGGAACACAAACCAACACCTGACGCTCACGTGTGTGTGCGTGTTTGTGTGTGTGTTACCTTGATGACGGGGACTCTGGGTTTGAATCGAGACGACAGCTGGTTCAGGACTTCAGCCAGGAGCTGCTGATGCTTCAGGACCTTCCTCATCTTCATGATCCTCACTATGGCAGCCTGCGCACACACATACACACACAATCAGTCCTGATTCAACACAGCAGACTTCCTGTTTGGTCTTCAAACTCAAACTCTTCTTACTGCCATTTTTTCACGAGTTGAAGTAAAAGATTTAAGACTTTGAGCACACAGAAGAATCTTTCTCTCAGATTTTGACAACAAATCAGTTAAAGCACATCAGACACAACTTCAGTGTGCTCACTAGCAGATTTTAGAGGTGCAGGTGGGTCAGAAACCATCAGCTCAGGTAAAAGCTGTGGCAGATGTTCCTGCAGCCAACCTGACACCCTCAAACCCTGTGAGTCTGCAGCTCTGTGATGAAACTGCACATTTCACAGTGACCAGCAGAAGATCCACTTTCTAGACTGAACGAAAGGAGGTGAAGAGTTCAAACGGACCTGAATGAGGAGCTTTCGGTCCTCCTCGATGTTCTTGTGGGTCGTCTCCTGCTCCTGTTTCTGCTCCGTCTTCATCGGGACGTTGATGTTCACCCTCAGCTTCTTACTGTGGGGCAGAGACGAGAACAACGTGAGGTTAATGAACGTCCTGCGTCGCGTCTGTACGACACTTTGACTGGAATCAGACGAGTTTCTCACTTCTTGTATCCGAGGAAAAGTTTGATGACGGTGTCGGGTTTGAAATCCATCTCGTCCACGTTGGCGTTCTCGTCCTCCATCACCTGAGAGACAGACGGACAGACGTCGTATGAGGGAGGCAGCTGAACCCAAACCATCAGTAAGAGACAGACTGTGATTTTATAACATGCTCTGCTGGATGACAACATCTTGAATGAAGGTAATCTATCACTGAGAGTAAAATGAGAATTTTCAGCCTGTAAACACATTCAACTTTTTATTTGGCACCCTCTGGTGTTCAGAATGAGAATAACATGTTTCTGTCTTCTCAGACTTTTAAGGACCTGCAGACACCTGCAGGTTCAGGTGTCATTTTCATGCATTGTACAGGCGCCGGCAGGAACGAAGACTGAGAATTTAAGGCGAGCAGCTGGGTGCTCCATGAGACTCGACGTGGACATGTAAATGATTGTCGAGCTGAACTGACTCTGATGTGAAGACTTGTGTAAAGTCTGACTGAGAGAAGGAAGAAGAGTTTATTTTACTCACCAGCAGCTTTGATTTTAACAAAATCTGAAGAACTTGAACCAGAATGTCCTGAAATTAAAGACGAAAGTTTCAGTTAGTAAAGAAAATCAAACATTTCTATGAATTTCGTGTCGTGTTGTCGTGGTTTAAAGCTTCATTAGAGTTTGTGAGGATGTTTATTGGTACTCACAGTTTTGATCTGTGTGCTGTCGGTGAGCTGCTGGACGGTGTAACTGTCCTCTGTGTTGTACTGCAGCAGGATGGCCATCTGGAAGGTGGAGGCCTGCAGCGTGTACCTGTAAACCACAACCAACAGGGTCAGTGTGAAAAAGACTCAAGCTGCACAGCCCGTTCCTCACAGCTGCGGCTGAAACCGACCATTATTTTCATTATCGATTAATCGCTTAGTCGATAAAATGTTAAGAAATTGTTAAAAATGCTCGTCACAATTTCCCAGAGCCCAAAGTGACGACTTCAGATTGTTTCTTGTTGCAGCTCTAACAGCTGTTCACTACGTCAAGTATCGAAGAAGAAGAAACCACCTTTAAATATCTTCTGTCCTTCATGGTGCGTTCAAGTACACCTTGTAAACTCTGAAATCTATACCTTAAACTGTTTTAAACAGCAACATTTTTCTTCTTTTTAATTTTTTTCTTTTATGAAACACTGTAGCACCTGATTATTAAAAATGCTGCAGAAAAACAATCCAAAAAGTATCTTCATCGTTCTTTCCTTCATGGGTGTTTTTTAATGAAATTGTCAATGTGAGCATTAATACTTTTAAAGTCTTTAATATCCAATAAAAACTGGTGTTGTAACTGAAATATCCTGAACTGGACAGAAATAATGATCAATCAATCAATCAACAAAACACTGAGCGTTGGAGGAGAATGACGTCTGCTGGAGCTGTTTTTATGGAAGAAGTATTGATACGTAATCAGCTGGTTACAGCTCCAAGTGATCAGGACAGGTTTGTGGTTAATAGGAGAATAAAAGCACATCATGAGGCCATTAAACATCCTTCAGTCTGTTTCATCCAGTCACATATAAGCTGACGAGACCACAGAGAGCAGAGAGCGCCCTCTACCTGTCGGCTCCAACACTGTCACAACACTGCGCACCTGTTCTTGAAGCAGTTGGTGACCAGCTCTCCTTTGGACAGGTGATAGAGCCAGGTCAGCTTCCTGCCGCTGTGTCTGCTGGCGTAAAACGCCGTGAAGCGCTGATAGCTTCGCTCCAGCTGCACAGAGACGGAGACAAAGAGGAGAGGTCAGAGCAGCGCTTCTCAACCTGAGGTCCGGGGACCTGCAGGGGCCGTGGAGAAGGTCTGAGTGAGGCCTCGAGCTAAAAGAGGGGTTGTGATGTTTGTGTGTCCCCCCGACAGGACTGCTGTTCAAACTGCACACGATGTAAAGTGAGACTGAGTTTAAAACCTGGGTTCAACATTTTGCCGTTTAAAGGTCTAATTAGTTTTTACCTCAGAGGGCAGAGCGAAGGTGCAGGACTGCTGGAAAGGCCACGACCCAGAGCTCAGGACCTGGATACTGAAGTCCACTGCAAGACACACACAAAGAAATCAGTTTTAATACAGATATGTGGGTTTATGTGCTTTAACACAACAGAGTTCAGCTGGTTCTTTGTGTAGTCTGAGACGACGTGTGACGAGTACGACGAGCTGCTTTGACATAAAAAGCTCCAAAACAATAAAACAAATCATTATCTACTTTGTTCCACCGCAAGATTAGACCAACTTAGTTTAGCCAACACTACCGAAGCTATAACGATTAGTCAGTTCATGTTTTTGTCGAGAAAATAACTATTTTGATCATCAATTAATTGCTTTTCTTGACTTTTATTTTATGAGGAGCCAATTTACGGCTCAGTCGGTCTGCTGTGAGACGCCAGGAGACGAACAAACATGACGACGGGCTCGGTTCACTTCAGATATTAAAGGTTTTTGGTTCACGAGTGATTGTGTCAACAACAAAAAAACACACCAGATAGTGTTGAAAATTACGTAACACAGTTAAAATGAAGCATTTTACAAACCTTGACAGGTGTCTGAGAGTGTACTTACAGTCCAGAGGCTCAGAGTTGGTCAGGTGTTTCTTGAACTGCTCGTTCAGGTCTTTACTGACGCCGATGTCCTGGAACATTCGCTGCAGTTTGGACGTGTACTCGAAGCCGCACGCTTGCTGCACGACAACAACAACAAAAGCAGATTCAGTCGGCGTCGGTAGAAACCGGACAGTTTGGAGTTGCTGCGGGTGTTTTTAATGCAGACAGACTGCGTGATGTCACACCTTGAGTTTGGAGATCATGCTGGCCTCCGCGTCGTCGCTGGCGCTGTTCTGGTGGACCAGACGTTTGGCCAACATCTTCGCATAAAACTTCTGGAAGACATCTTTGTCCTCGATGTACTTGAACACAACCATCTGGAGGAGGAAAGACAAAAACCCACATGAATGAACCTCTGACCTCTGTTTGTACTCGATGCACTGGAGCGGTGCATGTTGAGTATCTCACCACTTGGTTGAGTGTGTCCTCCAGTTCTGCCTCCTCTGGGTTTTTAGAGCTGAAGAGAAAAAAACAGTGTTTATTTGCTTCAGTTGGTGAAAACACAGTTTCATGTTGCGTCTGGTGTTCAAACTTTATATCATCCTAACAACTTTAGGACTTCCTGTTTATTATTGATCCTGAAAACATCAGGTCGATGACGAGCTTCTGATCCGGAGCAGATATTATTCTCCTGTCAGCTGCAGGATGTTATTTCTAAGATTTCTACATATCGATACGTTTCATCCGATTTAACTTGTACAAGACTGAATAAAGTCATAAATGTTTAAATATCTTGGAGATAAAACTCCAACACTGAGCCTCACAGAGCCGAGTGCCACTACTGATTTCGGGATATTTCAGTTACAACCAATTTTTCTTGAATATGAAAGAGAAATGAAATTGATATCATGATTTCAGCAGCTAATTATCAAAAATGCTGCAGTGACAGAAGATGAAAGTAATGACAGATGTGGGCCGATGTATGTCAAAAACAAGCATTCCTGTCTTAAATAACTTTCGTGGTCATTCAATTATAGATTTCTGACTTTATGAGGTGCACTTGAATGCACCATGAACAGACAAACAGCAGAAGACGGAAGCAGCTCGTCCATAAATGATACCAAAATGTATTAGACTAGTTTTTAATCACATGACTGTGTTAGCCTTCAGAGATTTACTCGCTGAATTTGGGTGTTAATTTCTGCCCCACATCGACAAGAAAAGGTATATTTGAAGATTAATATCAGGGTTTTATGAATCAGTAGGATCAAATCAAATGAAGATCGATTCGAACGTTCTCTTAATGTTTGTGTTAACTGACACCCACCTCTTCTTCAGTAAAGAATCGCAGTATCTGGCCAGCAGCTCTGGAGACTTGCTGGACGACTGAGCCATCCTGGTGACGGCGTTGTTGTTGATGAATCGACCACATGCCTGAGAAAAGACAGACGGACCGCGTTAGAGTCGCACCTGAAGTTATTCTGACTGCCCTGATAGCTCGAGAGCTGACAGGTTACCGACCTTGTCGAGCGCTGCCACGAAGCCGGCGTCGTTGTTGAAGGCAGACATGACCAAGGCGTTGTACTTCTTATGGACGTCCAGGGTGGTCTGGACGTAAACTTTAGGGTCCTGGAAGAAACACACACGTCTTTGGTTCCATCATGGATGAATTTCTTTTTTCTCTTTAAGTTTATTTTACCCCGTTACTACTCTCAGACAGTTTATGTGGCTGATCAGCTTATTTAAAAAAACAGCCAAGTTATTTTCCCCTCAGCTCTCCTGACCTCCTAGATTTAAACTAAAAATGTTAAAATGATCTCAATAAGAAAAATCGTATTCCCTCTGGTGAGAGGTGAAGATGAGACGACACTGAGCTCATATTTGTTTTATTCAGCTGTAACATGCAGCTCTCGCAGCTGAAGGCACAGAAACTATTTGAAATGATCCATCTACATGAACGTTTGACCCTCTGAGCACGACAACATGCTGCGTTTTAAAAGATCAAGCACCTCTCGTTCCCCGAGAGGTGCAGGACTTGGGTATTGTAATGTAAAAAAAACACCCAGAAACAAAACAGATTCAAAACAGCAAACAGCCTCCTGACGTCTCAGTCTACAGCCTCTTCTTATTGTTCAGTGGCTACAAACAAGCCGAACACACTGAAGGAGGTTTGGCATCTTTGTCTTAGTCGACATGTTGAAGTGAACTAGTCAGAATCGTTAACGGAGGTGAAAACTGGTCCGTACGTTGAGCGCAGCCTCTCCACACTTCTCGATGGCGGCCAGGCCCTGGTTGTGGATGTGAGTCTCTAGAAGTTTCTTCAGTTCGCCAAGACCGTCTGTGATCCGCGACACCAGGTTGTACATCCGACCCAAGTCTGAGGAGATACGGAGAGAGAGAGAGATATTTCTAACTTGGACAGTAGATCTGATCAGATCTAGTCAGAGACGTGAGATGATTCAGATTTTGAACAATGGGGAAAGTTGGAGCAACGATGTTTAAAACTGCTGCAGGTGAAAAAGGCCAAAATGTGACGACACACTAAAATCAAACTGCAGGTTTACCTTCGTTCTTGTCGGCGTCCAGAAGGTTCTGAAACTCGGTGTGGAAGATCTCCAGGTGTTTCTCTATGAGGACCTGCTCACACTTCCTGGCCAGCTCGTCCTGGGTGGATTCATGGAGGTAAACTTGCACACGCCGCTGCTCCTCCAGCAGACGGGCCTCCGCCTGACGAAGGGAAGGACACGGTATTAAAAGCAGCTCTTTAATAAAAACCTGCCATGAACTGTGTGCAGACCGAGTGAGGACCGTCTACCTTCTTCATGTACTCGGTGACGGGGTTCTGCTGCAGGAACTCTGTGCTCTCACGCGTGTAGAAACGTTCTGTGTCAGTGAGGAACTGACATTCAAAGTACTCTTTGTACACGGACAGCGTCGGGCCTTTGGCGAAGGCGTCCTCCTCGTTCAGACCCAGCTCGACTGCAGGGGGAGAACAGGTGAGACACAAGAGCAGGTGAACTAACACCGTCAGTCTGCTGGACGTCACATCAACAGTCAGTGATCACTATTCAATCTCTTAATAGGCTGGGTCTCATACGTTCATGTCACTGAGGAGAAGTAAACACTCTTCCTCGCGGCTGTATTATACAAGAATCTGAGACAACAAAACTCAGCTAATTCAGTAAAACGCACATTTAATTTCCAATAAATTCTTCACAATAAAAGTCGCCCATTATTTAGGTATTTTACAAGCTTTTATTATGAAGCAGCAGAATCAGTTGTTTTTTCATCAGCAGAAACTTAACATGACTAACAGTTAAGCTAACAACACAACATTTTATGAAGAAATACAGAGCAGCTGAAAGTTTATGTTTCCCTCCTTTATATTGTCCAGGTCCTGACGGCACACAAATTGATTTTAATGTACTTATTTCAATTTGGGCAGCAGCTCCACACAGAGAAAACTCTGTTTCAGTTCGGTTTACATCAATAAACTTTGCTTTACTAAGCAGAGACCCATTTTCAATTCTGCATCGGAGCTCCGTCTAACTGTAAATCTGGATTTACTCTTTTTAAAAGCTAGTTTTACTAAACAGTCAGGTGAGCTGCCACTGTAACTTCCTGTTTAATGGTTAACCTTCTTCAGTATAGTGATAGTGATCAGCTGAGGAGCTGCACAGTTTATTCATGATCGAACTGGAACCTGTTCGGTACTTTTACTGCCATGAGACACTTGCTAAACGCTCCCTCCTTCTAGTCCTCTCTGCTTCTTCTATCTGGTTGTTTGTCTTCATTTCTTATTGACCTACCATAAGACTGGACCACACCGCTGATCAGTCTGGTGTTAATGGTCTCGCCATTCCTCTCTCGCTCTATCAGCTTCAGCACAGCGTTTGTTACCTGAAAAATAAAGATTAGGATTATTTGCACCAACAAAAAATAAAAGGTGACTCATTAAGAATATACTGAATGTTGCAGGTAAGGTTGAGGCGGATAAACAAGATAACACTGACGACTGTTAGTCACTGTTGTGCCACTTCTCTCACTCCACTCTTATGAAAAGAAACTCAACACACCTGTTTGTTGAGGGGTCGGAATAAACACTCCCTCCAGGTCACAAGTGCCAGCTGGGAGGAAACAGCAGTGTAGGAGAGGGGAGGGGGACAAGAGTGAGAAGGTTAACACAAGGTCAAGACTTCAGTCTGCATGTCTGTTAGTTGTCTCAGCTCCTGCAGACCGGTATGACCCCATCACACCAGCGTGCGTGGACATAAATGACTTTAAAGGTTTTGTATAATCAGTTTCAAGGTCTTAAAATCTTCATTCGGACAAACCAGAACTAAGAATCACCAACTCTTCCCTCAAAGACGTCGACAGGCAGCAAATGGCTGAAAATATCCTTCGTTTTAAAACGGTGAGTAACTTATGAACCACTCTTCTTCTCCATATGCTTTGAAAACTAATGTAAAGTGGAGTTTCTCAGCTTTTCAGTGGTATCACACGTCTTGTTTGGCGCTCTGAGAAATGTAGTTTCATCCTCTGGGTCCACAGGCGATGTTTGTAGCCGAGGTGCTTTGGTTGTTCAAGTTTTGTCACTTTTGCTTCAGTGTCCTTTGTTATGATTTAATAACCTTTCTATTTACTTTCTGGATCTCACATCTCCATGGTAAATAACATGTAGGATTACACCTGTTAAGCACTGAAAACCTCTGAGGATGACGTTATAATAAATGGCTGTAACTTGCTTAGATCAGATGTAAATAAAACTTTACATGGTCCAAAACATGTATCTGTTGAGTGCTGATAACAGAACAGAAGCCTGTGCAGATATTAGACGTACCGAGTAAATCTCGTAGATTCCCTTGCGTCCCTCATCACACTCTCGTCTGACCCAGTGGCGGTTGAGGTAGGCACAGATCCCGTTGAGGACCTTACTAGAGAAACGGTAATCCTCCCACTGCTGGGTGTAAAACTTCAACACACACTCATCCATTAGATCCTCGCCATCCTGGAGAGAAAACAACAGAGAAGGACAAAACACACACAGGAGGAGGATATTAGTTATATGCAGAGGGTGCATCAGTATCTGTTGGGGCTTTTCCATACACGTGCTGGCTCGGCTCGGTTTGACTCGGCGCAGCAGGGATTCGCATTTCCACCACGGCTGGGCTGGCTGTCTTAAACCAATGACGCGCTGGTCCCAACCCATGCAGTACTATCTAAGAACCGCCGCTAACAAAGTGGCTCTGCTAATTCAGTTACGTTTCATTTAATATAACTTCTTCACAATAAAAGCCCCCCGTTATTTAATTATTTAAAAGCTTTTATTATGAAGTAGATTCAGGAGAAACACTAAAGAGACTCAGAGAAAATTACTGTGAGTTAAGAGTTTTAAAAGTGTCTTTCTCTCCGGTTTTGTATTTAAGTATTGCAACACGTGTGAAGAGAAAGAGGGTCGTCATGGGTTGAACATGTTTGCGAGGTCCATCTCAAGCTTGTCTCAGCAAATCAACTTTGCACAGTTTGACACAGCGCAGCCAAAAGTGCCGGTGGAAAAGCCCCATGTGACGCGTGTCTACAAACTCATACAAACACAGACGTGTTAAGATCCAGTGATGAGGTCTTCTGGAGTGTGTGTGTGCTCACCTTGAGCAGGCTGGTCAGATAGTTCTTCAGGAACTCCTTGAGTCGCTTGTAGAGCTCCAGGCCTACAAACTGAGCCCCACCCGGAGTGGTGGACTTTTTGGAGGGCTTGGCTGGAGGCACAGAGCCCCTGCCCTGGCTGGACTGGTGGACGCTGGTACAATAGTTATATACATGTCTGAGGGAAGGTTAAGGAACAAACACAGAGACGCTACACATCCACTCATCTTGCTCTCATTGTCACGAGGAGTAAACTTCTCATTCCTCCATCCAGAACTTCTCTCTACAACAACAAAGCTCGTTATAATCGGTGACCAGCGATGTGACCAGCATGTCATTCACAGGTTTGAGCCTGTGTTAAGTTAAAATGAGAGCTGCTCCTTCTGCCTGGCGCGGCAGGATTACAGTACACGGCTGGCTGCTTTCCTTCAGTGCTGGGAAGGTGTGTGAGAGGAAGTGAGGTGTCAAACAACAAAACGCGCCATCAGAGAAAATCGTCTCTGTGCTTTACACTCGCATCGCGCACACTGTGCATGTCATGTTTGCAAGATTGTTCACAAACTGCACTTCCCTTAAAACACGGTTGATGACAATCTGAAGGGTTTTTTAAAAAAAGAAGACTTCCTTTGACAGACAATCTGTGAATCAGATCAGTGATCATGTAAAGCAGCTGCGTGTTTCCTGTTCTCTTCAGTCCGGCCTGCTTTGTTGTAACTCGTTACCTGAGCAAAGAGCTATGAAACAGGTTAGAGAACGAAGAAAGTAGCGAGCCAGTGCCACCAAGTACACTACAACAAACACACAGTAAGGGTAGCTACTGACTAAACGACTGGTAAAATACTGGTATAGTATTATTTGCCACTGTAGGGTGACCAGCACTTAGTTCTCAGAGCTTTAGGTGAGATGAGTCTTGCAGATAAACTCTAGGACTCATCAGATATAGAGTACCCTCGTACCTCGTCTTGAAGTCAGTGGGTTTTGTTTAAATGTCTAAAATAAGGTCTGTAGTTAACACAAGCCGAATAGATCTTCAAGTTTTGTTCCGACATAAAAAACACCTGGAACATTAAACATCATCACAGCGAACACAGAGACTAACTAGTCCTTCTTTACAGGCCGACTCCAACTCTAACTCTACAACTTGTACATTGATCTGTTATGAGTATTGAGTATGAGTATTGTATTAAGTGTGTATTATATAGTGCAGGAAGTCATACGACTGCGATGTATTACATTTATAGCCTAAAACAACAAAGCATCATGAACGTACGTTTGCCACAGAGCTTGAAAAATCCAAAAGGCTTTTTGTCGAGGGAACCGGGCCGATGCCAACTTCCAGGTTAGCCGACAAAAACGCACCATCCCTGCAGCGCTCTATTAGAGGCAGCGCTGCTTTTTTCTTCTCAACACTTACACTTGTGTGTGGTCACATTCTCAGTTGCTCGTTTCTATAAAATGTCTAAATCCTGCACTGCTGACAGAAATCAAATGGCTTGTTTTGTCTGACCAACATTCAAAAACACAAATATCTTCACTTCACTATTATATTAAGACATTTATGACGTTATAACCAGAGAATTACTTATCATGACAGTTCACTTATCTCCTCCCTCCATGCTGATGGACAGTCAGGTGAAGTCTCGTCATCCACAAAACATTTCTGGAGCTTCACAGCAAAACAGAGTTGCAGCATTGATCTGAAAAGACCTTATGTACACTTTTATTTTAAAGCCTGAATCTTCACTGTAGTTGCTAAGCTCAAATAGTTAGCCTCCCCCCGTCATAAGTGGGTTCATGAGCTCGACCATGCATGGAGGGTGTGAATAATGTCTTTTTAAAAATCAATCTATGATCTCCGGGCTTCTGTAGATTTGGATTTCACCAGACGAGCTGTATGGAGCCATTTTATGTGCAAGTCTCCAGCTGCTTGTTGTTTAGGAGAATGCTGCTGTTTTGCTGTGAAGCTCCAGAGATGTTTTGTGGACTACGACACTTCAGCTGACTTTCCATCAGTGTGGAGGGAGAAGATGGTGACTGACTTTCATGTTTGGGTGAACTGTTCCCTTTCATTTTCTGTTGGGATGAACCAAGTGCTCGTTTCAGCTCTACAGGTAAATATAATAATAATCTCCCCTCTCAGGATACGTGTAGAGTTCCATGTAGCGTGACTTGGCCATGCTTTGCCGTGTGTACACCTGCTGGATGCCAGCCCGCAGGTCGTCCCATATCTGGTCCAGGCCTATCTGTCTCAGTCCGTGGGGGTTCTGGGTCCTGTTTGACGACATCGTAGAGGCCCTCGTCCTCTCCTCTCCTCTCCCTACCGAACAATGCCCTCCCTTTCCTGCTCCGGTGAGCGTTGCTCCCCCGGCTCCTCTCCTCAGTTGATTTCTGTCCTGACTCGCTCTGCTCTCAGAGTGTGCAGTCCATCTGGCAGCGGCAGCAGCGCTTCAGGAAGCTGGTCGTCGGTTGTGAGCGGGATGCAGTCCCACTCTGCACGCCTGGGTGGCGCTGTCTGCCACTCCTCCACCTAAAAGCTTTGGCACTCCTCACCAGATGACCTGCAAAGAAAAACATTTTCATTAGCCATCTTTGTTTTAGCTTTGTTATTGTCAGGAAACAAGCTACACAAAAAGCACAAAGTGTGATGAGAAATCTGGTGAATCCCAGAATCAAAAAGCAATTAGAGCAAACTCAGTTTCAACAGCACTGCGTTAGCAGTTAGTCAGGTAGGTTATATGGATTTATCTGCTGACACCTGGCCCTGATCCCCGTAGACACAGTGCTGACCAGACCCTGACGTCACTCAGCTAATGACAGATTAGTCCACTTCAACGCCTCCCTGATTTCCTTCACCAGTCCAGTCAAGACGGTGCCCAGTCTACCACGTTCATTTCAGGCCACTGCGAGCCAATTTCTACTCTCAGGCATTCGTCTGAACGCCTCATCCAGCACAGTGTTTTAACATGTTGCTAAAAGACACGTCGACACCACCGACTGCTTGAGATGAGAGCAGAGCACTCCACCGTCTTATTACTAACATTATGTCTCCAGCGTGGAGAAAAGCCTCACTGCACCGAGCTTCTTCACCAGACCAGATTTGAAATGCGTTGAGTAGGTCAGCTGCTGAACCTGAAGCTGGAGTTCGGTGCTCAGCTCCACTCAGGTTAGCTAGTCTCTAAAAAAACATCTGGAGAACAACTACAGGATCTGACAAGGTTCCCTTAATTTAATAGAAGTTGTTACATTAATTTTCTCAAGATAATTCATGACATGACCTGGGATGGCCTACGTGAGTTGGAGTAGACCCCTATCTGAGTCACAGAGGGTAAAAATGACAATTATTATGAGGTCAGGTCATGAGTAAAGGCAGCTGGTTGAACAGTGGCGCTGATGACGGTCCAAAAAGGCCACATCATTAAAGCTAAGTGACGAACCTAAAGCTGTAATTTCATCCCCACAGTCGGGACAAGAGGAGACGCTAAATCAACACCCGAGTTTGCTGCTTCAACATCTTTCACGCCAAAGAGACAGAGAGGAGACACACAGGCTGGGTGACAAAAGGAAGACTTTTAACTGCAGACATGAATATCTGTGCAGATCATCGGCTCGTAAATTGAAGCAGAGTGGAAGCGAAGTCAAGAGTCACAGTGAAAATCTAAAATCTGGTATAAATTAGGAAGCAGACAGCGAGAGAACAGCGTCTGCACTGATTCAACAAACAAATGGAACAAAAAGTCAAATTAAATGAGGAGATAAAAGCTTAATATCACTCACGACTCAGGGAAACGCACTGAATTCACTAAAATCTACTCGGCTTCTGATATGAACCTAAAAAATCTGAAAATTAACTGCTGTGGGAAAAGTTTGCATGTTTAAATGTTAAGTTCATATTAAACATGACAGAGATCCAGAGTTATTTTTTCTGTCATGTGACACATTGTTATGAAATAACAGCATTCAGACATAATTCAATTTCCAAAAGGTCACACGAGGATTCTTGGTCCACATCAAATCCAAAGTCATACAGCCGACATGCAACTTGAGAAGGATTGCTCCGATCTAAATTAGAGATGACATTTGGATAGTTAGACTATCAGACAGTTTTTTCTCGACGGTGAGGATTCGCTGCAGCAGCAGGTGAAAACAGCACGTAGACCCAGAATACTTTCACATCGCACACAAAGACTGTTGGCGAGTTTGATTCAGTTTCCGTCCAGTTTGAATGAAGCGTGTTTTCAGGTGGGTTAACGCGGAGATTAAGCTCGTTTTAGTTTGTTAGTGATATTTCCTTTTTGTTGACTAAGTAGTGAAGTGGCTGCTTTTACATCTCCCAGCTGAAACCAGGGTTGCTATCAGACTATCACCTCTTGAGGTACAAAGTGGTGTTAGGAGACAGGACGGGCCGGGGCTAGCTGGTTAGCATGCTAACTTTAGAAGACCTCTCTGCAACACGGTACATAGACGTCTTTCACAGAACGTCAACACTTGTTTCTTCATACTCTGGTGATCATTTTTGGATGTTTTAACTAAAATTCTGCACATTTATTACAAATTAAGCACAAATATTTAAGTGGCCGTCTTGTGTTAAAATATACACAGTTACGTAAACCAAGACAGGACATCGTTGTTATTACTGATATCTCAGGACATCTGAGAACAGCCATTGAAAAAGAAAACAAGTGTTTGGGCCTTGCTGTGCAAACGCAGCCTGCGAGTATGAGAGAGCCCACAGGGAGGGTGTTTGGGTAGAAACTGCTGTGTACATGTAGGCAGCGCTGCTATATTTAGAAGGAGCAGGCATGCAGCGCTGCCCATCACTGACCATTCACAGCTATTAGGGCCGGGGACTCAGGACGTGATCCAAGTGCAATGGGCTGTTAGTGGAAGAGGGGAGGAAGCTGATTGACCTGCTGTTTACTTCCTGTCCCTGTTGACGAGTCCTGGCTGCTGCCTCCGGACAACGACAGAGCGCTTGACGTCTGAGCAGCTTCAGTCATACGGAGCTGCAAACACGCTGCTGCTGCTGCTGCTCAGGACGTGGGAGAACAAAACACTGGAATATGGTTTTGGGTCATTATGCTGCACAGAAAACTGATTATTATTTCTATTTCTAATCTATTCGACTATCACAAAAGCTGTGTAACTTTTTGTCAACCAACCGCCGACTAATCATTTCAGCTCTAGGACTCGTCCCAAAATACAAAGCAGAACATGGTCCAGAAACCACGACTCCTTAAATTAGATGTGAGGACCAGCTGTGTCTTCAGTATCACAGTTCCAGTTTGAAAACAACTCTAATATCACAACAGAAGAAGTCAATTCATTGTAAACAACAACAACAACTGATAAGAAGTTTTTTCAGAAAACATGTTTGTTTTGGTCCAGACCAACAAATAAAATACAATTTTTGGTGAAAATACAATTTGTGATGCAAAAATGATCGTTGTACTCGTCATGAATCACATCACAATCGTAATATCTGTCAAAAAAAATCGCAATATGACCTTTTTTATCTCATCAGCTCTATCTGAGAGACATTTTACCTCATTTGTATTAAGGCAGAAGACATTTCCCTGTTTTCCATCGACAGAAATAATAAGATCTATTGTGGAAACAATTTCTCGGAGACTCCAAAAAATTAAGCAGTACATTTTCTTAAATTCAGATACTGTAGTACATTTTGTACTTCCAGTTATCTGAGGAACACGGTGGGAAAGATGATCAAGAGCAGCACTGAGGCAGACAAAAAGCCCTGACGCAGCAGTAAGCTCCAGGCCCATCAAGACCTGGATTCGGTCTTCATCAGTCACTGAGATCTGCCGTCCACTCCACGCCCAACCTCCGTCTCCAGCATCCCTTCCCCCCGCCGCCACAGACTGACCACAGCACTGCAGCTGCAGCCTGCTGCCTGCTGCCCCTGTAATATCTCTACACAAAACTACATTTCTTCACAACCTGCTGCGACATTCAAGATCCGGCAGGACAGCACTCTCCACCACCATCATCAAAACACCAAATGAGGGAATATCTTTTGGATAAATGTTGTTCATCCCTCCAGTGGAGTCCAGAGAACCAATGCCAAGGCGTACTGAAGCTATTCTGGCAGCATGTAGCGGGCAAACATCTTACTAAGACCTTTAATTTGTCACCCATCTGTATATTTTGCATCGTAACCGCTTAATACATTCAGACAGGGTGTAATATTACCCTCTGACTGGGTAATATTATTACCAAAGAAAAAACTTTTACCTACACTTAAAAACTTCCCACTAGTGATGCCCACTCCCCGATCCTCACCAGTATTGGCTCATACTGGATCAGGATGCTGGGTGGTGCGTTAGCTGATGGACGCAGAGCTGGGCCAGTCGGCAGCGAGCCCACACAGCTCGGCCCAGACTCCAGACCCGTTTCATCCTCCGCTCCTCTTCAGCAGATCCTCGCCGAACTCGGGAAGGCAGCCCTACCTGAGGTGCTCCTGCAGTTGCCATGGCAACTAGGGCAGACAATACCTCCCGGTAGCCATTCGACAACACAAGGTAGAGCATTCATTCTCTCCGTCTCCGGTGCTCGTGTTCACTGGTGGTGAAGAAAGGTGCCCTTCACGGCAGCGCTGGGATCAGATTTCAGATTCCCACACCAGACAGCGATGGATACGTGTCGCTACAGTATCTGACCTATAATCAGTTCCACGACCACGTGACCAGGAGTAACAAGATGTCGAGAGCTGGTAGAGTGACAACAGTTTCTAGAAAGTTTGTTGTGAAAGAGGAATCCCATACCGGATCGTCAACAACGGCGCCACGGTCGCCGCGTTTCTACTTCACTCACGGCGGGAAGGCAGCAAAGTTCAAAGGTCGTGACTCGTTTCAGGGAACAACGTGCCTAAATGTGTCTGTCAACAAGTGCTGTTGACCGTCTACTGGGACGGTTGATGTTACGAAGGAGCCAGGAGCAGGAATATAACATGTATAACACAATCACATGTTCCAGCTTAAATAATAATTGAACATCTTTAGGTTTTTATGGTTGTTGGTCGATGCAAAATTATATATTTTTTCATTTTCTGACACTGTAAAGTCAAAAAGATTCATTAACTAATATAGAAACTAATCAGCAGATCAATCAGTGATACAACTGACCGAATGCTTACAAGTTTCAAAGCTTCTACCGCTGTCATGATATTCAACGTCCAAATCAGTATTTGAAAGCCCGTCCATGTTTCTATCCGACTGGTTTCATGTCACAAGCAATAATAACACTGAAGCTGCGCTGACCGACAAACAGCTGAGTACAAAAATGTGAAGTTATTAATCATCTGAAGGTGACCAGTTATCTGGGCCACTATTCAGCAAGTTTCTGATTATCGGTATCTGTGATTTTTCTTTCAGATTGCTGATAAACTAATTTTAAAATGTGTTTCTCTGTCCCACAACAACATCTTACTAGTAAAGTGTCTCACTTAACAGTCTATAAACACTGATAATCTGAATCTGCAACGTAACTAAATGTATCAAATACATGTAATGGAGAGGAGAAGTAGCAGAAAATGGACATACTGAAGTAAAGTACCTTAAAATTGTCCTTAAGAACAGTACTTGAGTTAATTGTACTTTGGTTTATTTCACCACTTTTGATACAGAGTTTAATTTTTACTGCAAATGAACATCAGTCTCAAATATCAGTTTTCTTATAATCGATTTCAGTATCAGCCCTGAAAAAGCCACATCAGTATCGAATCGGCCCTGACAAGCAGATAATTATCTGTAACCATTACGGCTAAAAGAAATATCCACATGTTGCCTCCCTGTGACATATGTATCATGTATAATAAGGCGATATGACCCAGGCCCACATTTTTGTGACTAATGTCCCCCGGGGGCTTCACGGTTAACATCATCAAGATGGTTTCTTACACTTCATTGTTGGAGGAGAAGGAAAGTATTAATATGACTGATTACACAGCCTGAGGCACTAAAAGTGTCTGGCACCGCCAAAAAAAAAGCTCTCCACGGGGGGTCGGATGAGACTAACTGGGGACAGAGCGGGAAAACAGGATACGATCCTGTTGTGTAGAAGCTGCCGTCAGTCTGCAGCACGGACAAACAGGTTAAAGAAGATCGTCCTCTTCCGATTAAAACGTCTTCCCCAAAACTACAGACTGCACCTTTAAAATAAATGAGGTTCTTACCCTGCTATCTGCCGTCCACCTTCATATTAAGACTTGTAGTAGATGTCTGGCAGACAAACCGAGCCAAACTTCACCTGCATCCAGCTGCTGGTTTCTACTCTCCCACAATGAATATGTCTGAACTGCCCTCATAGTGCAGCAGCAGTGGGTATAATCACAACTCAGGAGCCAGACCGGAGTGTGTGAGAGGGATTTGCTGAACGGGAAGGATGCAGGGAGTGGTGGAGAAACAGAGGGAGCGCGGCGCTCGTGGGAAAAAAAGCTCAGCCCGGTAAATCTGATTACTCTGGTCACCGTGTGTCCTGGCCAGACTCAACAACCCAATACCCCACATCTGAAACATCAACAATGCAAAATACACAAACGCACACATCAGAACCTGCCGTCACTGATGACGGAGCGCAGAGTCGGACCACAGATATCAAACTCTGATTTCAGCATTTGGTCGCCTTCCTCAAATCTGAGTCGTAGTGACCAAAACAAAGACATCAAAACTGAGGGTGAGTCATGGGGAGCAGTGAAGCCACAGCTGAATCTGAATCACACTGATGAGCCCTTCTTCAACACTGACATGCTTGTAAAGTGTGTGTGTGTGTGTGTGTGTGTGTGTGTGTGTGTGTGTGTGTGTGCGTGCACGCAACTGATCATGTGCCGGGTTAGGCAGCGGAGGAGGACATTTCATTAGCGTAAGCAGCTTTTGATTTCTGTTGCTCTGCTCAGCATTCAGCAGAGCAGCCAAGCAGAGACTCTCAGCCCCGTTGGATTGACTTTACTCTGCTGCCCCGAGCGCCGTCACTTCGCAGCACCTTGTACATATTAAGCAGACGGACCTGGACGGGTCAGGCCGGGTAGAGGTGGAGGTAGGACGGCCCCGATCGTGACTGACACGACTTGAAAACTGGATTTCGCTGCATGTTTGAACACAATATCATCCAGCGCGCTGTTTCTAATGACACCAGCATGTTTACATACTGCTGATTAGCCAATAGTGCTGCCCCAGAAGGAGCACCGGTCATTTTCTGCTGCCAAACACTAATGCGGACGGATTCCAGTCACGCGTGCCAGCATGAAGTTGAGCAGAGCGAGCATCAGTCCACTGAAGTCGGCGGGTGTGAGTGAGCTGTTGTGAAGGAGCAGATCAGGTGCAACATGTAACCAAACATCAGTGAAGACAACACAAACAGATCCATTTACATTACATGTGAAGATGCAACATCTAATTATAAAGCAAGGACCGTCTGTCTGAATGTTATTCACATATCTCGGGAACCCTTCATGTAATCTACTTCACACTTCACACTCAGGGAAGTGCAGTGTCGAACGTGGTGCAATCTGGACAAGCGACTCATTCAATATTAATACATTTTGAATAAACACCGCTCTGTGGAGCAGCGAGGGGTTCGGCTTCACGGCTCTGCAGACTGAAGCTGGGCTCACATGTGGTCTCACGGGGAAGCAGATGTAAACTTAATAATGAGCTCGCTGTAGTAAAGGTGCACTCTGTAGGTTTTTGGGGATTAAATGTTAATCAGAGGAGAAAGATCTTCATAAACTCACACGGCGAGGCCCAGGTGCCTCACTCTGGCAGTCAGCTGGAGAAATGTGAAATTATTTCTGTATGATTATCTCAGACCTCGCTGAGCTGTAGCTGGACAAAGTGTTTGATATCTGAATCTTTGTCTTGTGTTTTCTTGTCTTCGTGTACAAGCTGTATTAGCATCCAGACTACTTGTAGCCTGCACCAGGTGAATGTTAACAGCTAGCGGTGTACATACAGCTGTCCTACAAACCTCACAGATGGCCAGACTTTAGTCTTCTTTCTTAAAAAACCCACTTGTTTTCCTTTGCAACATCAGGATCCGGGTATCGCCCGGTTCACACTACAATTAGATCGAAGTATGTGCCCATGCAACAGTGTATTCACATCCTTAATGTTGAAACTGATTTCAGATTCCTGTCAGTGCATCTTTACACCTCTAACTGTCAAGACATCTCGCAGTGCAATGAGTATTTTGGGGTCATTTGACTGAATATACGTGATCCTACTCCACAAGATATGGTAGAGCAAATGTAAGTGAGGATACGAGCATCACTGAATAACCGTGTATGTGAGGAAGGATGAGTCTGCAGCTGTTTAACATGGCACACATGCAAAATCATCATCCAACAGTAGATGTTCTTCACAACTCTGAACACCAACATACGCCCACCCTACGGTCCTCCCACTCAAACATGTTGATGCTGAGGGAATACGACGCGTCTGCACGTGTACAATTAAACCTCATCACTCAAAATAAACACTGAAAGAAAACTGTAGCGCCCTCATAAAGACGCCGCTTTAAAACCAATCAGACGTGGCCTCAGAATAAAAACTGGATGATATCTGAAGGGCTGCAAGCTAACAATATGAACATGATTCACATTTAGTCCCCATAAAGACCATGAAAAGATATTTCCTGGCATGAATTTTCCTCTTATTACCAGTATTGTTGTAGAAACAGACTGATGTGTCAACATATAATCAGTATTAGGCTTCAACAGCTTCAGAAAGCAATACTACACACAGTATGATTTTTATTACACTATTTGACTGCATAAAAATTTAAAAATTAAAAATAAATCATCTCCCACAGTCCTCTGAAGGACAGATAGGCATTTCTGTTAAGTTTCACCTCCTTTGTTCCAGTGTTTATACTAAACCTCTTCCATAAATATTACTTTATCTGCCAATATACAATAATTAAAAACAAAAATAAAGATCAGTAAGACAAAGAAAGATAAATCATCTGACAGACTGCTGAGCTCCTACGCTTTGTGAACCAAGACAGACAGCACAACCACCTATGACAACCGTGAGTGTTTCCTTCACTTAAACATTAAAGATGTGCTTTTAGTTGAGAAAAAGAAATTGAGCGACCATCAATATTTTCTTCCAACAGAGAGATAAGCTGTTTGCGAACATCTCCAGGCCTGTCAGTGACTATTTCAGGTATTCCTTTGAGTGTGGGAGCCCCGTGTCAGGCTCAGAACAACCAGATCCTCCATAAATGCACATTTATATCAGCCAATGTTGGTATGAAAATAAAAAACAGCATCTCTGAGCAAACACAGGATGCACTACAGAGAAAACCCTGCTCAAAAACTACAGAAGATAAAATATAAGTTGGTGTGATTGCAGGTTTGTGCACCTCATCATCCCAGAGACAACTTCTCCATCAGCGTTAAAGGAGCAGTCTGTAGTTTGAGGAAAGAAATGTTAATGAGAAGAGAAAGATCTTCACTGACTCACTTTGTTTTCTGCCTAAACTCTCTTTGTTGTCGTGACTGAATAAACAAACTGATCATAAAGGACAACACAGTTTATACCGTTTTAGTTTGTTTATGTGGCGGACCCTGCCACCTTTCAAGCTTCAAACTGTGTTCTGGGACCTTATTTTCCTCTGAGAACAGCTTGTTTATTCAAGTTTGAATTTCTTCCCCCCAAACTACAGGGTGCCCCTTTAAGATTTAGGATATCTTCCTCCAACAGAGAGATCCCGATCATTATAAGGGAAACACAACATAAAAGTACAAATACAATCCATAGATAAGCTGTTTCTGAACATGTCCTGATGAGTTAATAACTATTTCAACACACCATGGCTCTTCCAGGTATTTCTTCTGAGTGTGTGTCAGGTTCAAAACAACCAGATCCTCCATAAATGCACATTTATATCAGCCAATTTAAGTATAAAAATAACAACAGCATCTCTGAGCAAACAAGGGGTCCACTATAGAGCAAACTTGGTGTGATTCATCATCTCAGACACATCAATGTTAACCATTCACAAGCCTCCCTGACAAAACAGTAACAGATGTAGATTTAGATTTAGCATCCAGGAACACCAAACTGTTTGCTTTCCATCAAAATCAAGGAGAAGGAGTCAGTCAGAGACAACAACATCTTCCTCCAGCAGAGGGGTCCTGAGCCTTCAGTCTCATGAGAAACTTGTCCTCTTTTTTCCTTTTCAATCAAACACCTCCAGGCCTAGGAAGTGGTGCCCACCAGGTCTGTTCCAGGTGCTCCAGGACTCCTGTGTCAGGTTCAAATCACTCTCCTTCACTCCACAGAGGGCCGATCTGCTCTGTTTAATGTCGAGCTGCGGGAGCTCCAGCTCCGCAAATTCACTGTAATCATCCCACATAATACGAGCGAGCTACTCATTAACCGCTTTTGGAAATATTTGCTGAGATTATCCAACGCTGAGCTGCGAATGGTGTCAGACACTGCTACGCAATGCTGCTAGCTAACATTAGCCTCTCAGGCTCGATTAGCCTGTTAGCTTGTAGGTAACGTTAGCTTGGCTGCTTGGCGCTGGGTGGATTAGCTTTCAATCAAAGTACAACCTCCATTTGAGCCACACTCTTAATCAATTTAAACACAGAGTAAGTGTTTGGGTTATATTTCAGGTAGACGCTGTCCCGGCCGAGCTAACCGCAGTGCCCGGGACAGACGGAGCGGCTGTGTTGTTGGTGTAAAATGGCAGCCTAGCTTCTCGAGCTGCTCAATAATGAGTCAGGAAAACAGTTCGCTAGCCGTTTAGCATTAGCCAGCTAGCTCTCGGCTAGATTGATTGTCAGGAAGAAAATAGCGCCACCAGCCTACGTTCACCACCCACAAGTGTCTTCTTACCATTTTAAGGCCGTCGCTGTCGCCGTGTAGTCGTTGTATGAATGGGTTTTCGGGTCCAGAAGCTGTCTCCTCGGCCGTCTTTCGTCCCTGTGTGTGTGTTTGCTGTCCGTTGCTAACTGCGACCGCTCTGCTTCGTTCGCACAAAGATCAGCTCAGCAGCCACCGAATCATGCCGCCTTCAGGCGCCGTCGGAAATATGGGCATCACAGCAAGAGCCGCACGATGCAGCTGGAAACGTCCTCAGGTCGGAAATGATTCATAGTTTCCTCACAAACAACTGAGTTGTGCTGGAGAAAATTAATCTGTGGCACGTTTGACGTTTAGCTTCTCTTTTCTTCAAGAATACAGAAAAAACAAACAATACAGAACAACAGATAGTATGGAAGTTTAAAGGAGCATTCTGTAGTTTTGACGAATGTTTTTTTTTTTCTGCCAAACAAACTGAAAAATCAAACTCTATTTGTTTTCATGACTAAATAAACTGAATAAACTGAATAAACAAACTGACCTTAAAGGACAACACAATTTATACTGTTTTCCTGTGTTTATATGTGGCGGACCCTGCCACCTTACTAGCTTCAAACAGGGTTCTGGGACCTTATTGTCCTCTGAGAACAGCTTGTTGAGTCACTATTAAACTAAATACATATTTCTGACCTTCATTCTGAGTTTGAACACAGTGTCCCTGTAATATAGCATCACATCAGAGGTCTGCTTCAGTAAATTACAAGATGTTAATAATGATAATAGTAGGAAAAACAAAGAATATAAAAATAAGATGATATAGAATACACAGTGTAGGGTTAATATCAGGAACATGTCAACACAAAAAGATTCAGAGCAGCTTTTTGGAGATTTTACAAGTTTTTATGAAAAATAAAATAAATAAAATCGTTTTTTTATTTCATAGTAGACTGACACATTACATCACAACCACAGCCATAAAATTGATAAAGAATGTGATTTAAAATGTCTTAAATTATTATTAATAAAAGTGCTGCGTTCTTTAAAAATCTTCCTGTCAGGTTCTTTTTCTTTTATGCAGAAGACACAGATATAAACAAGTGGGAGTTGTAAAGATATGTATTATGAAATTAGGGTTATAGTGTGTATCTGTTGGGAATCAACCAAGATTTTTTCTGATTCATGTTTTTAAAAATGAAAGAATAACTCCAGATTATCCCTTTAAGTTTGAAGTTTCTGCTATAGTTTCCAGCTTCACTGCTTTATGTCCATATGAATTTGGTTTTGTTTTGTTTTTCTGTCGATAAATAAAATCAACGTCTTTATTCATCGTGGAAATGTTTTACATATTTTACTTTATTCAAGGATGATTCATGAACCAAAAATGATATTCTTCATTGGAGATCTTACATGTTATTATGAACCTTCAATAAAGAAGTATTTACACTTTTTAAAACATTTTTTTCTGATCTACATGTTTGTTTTGTTCTCATATTACCTCACTATAGTCTCATGTTAATGTGTAATTAAAATTGTGTCTTTTATGATATAATCTGTAATATTTTGGTGTAATAAACTCTGGGTATTTTCTGATATAATTCCAGATATGTAGAGGATCAAAAACTTAAAACTCATTACACTCCCTGTCTGCTGGACTCACCTCTTCACCTCCAGGTACTCGACACTGAAACGTCGGAGCTGACGAGGATCCATTGAATGCAGCATCCGCGTCACAGAATGGCGTCTCCATTGGACTACAATCATGGCCGCACAAAACAATTACAGCTACTCGGACTACAGATATTGCAATATCTCTTGCGCATGCGCGTTTGGCCGTTTCAGTCACCTAATATGACACCTTAATTATGCACGCGCGAGACAGAGGCACGATGCTGACATTTATCTGTGTGTGTGTGTGTGTGTGTGTGTGTGTGTGTTCCCTGCATGCAGTTTGGCTCTGACCTTATTTTAATTGATACCCTCTGATTATGATATCGATCATCTCTCTATAATATTCACTCACAGGACATCATCATTAAACACGCTGCTGTGTCTCGTGTCTCTCGTCTCCCACCCTGCGCACCTACACAGCCTCCGAACCAGAACCAGGCAGAACACGACCTCTGCTGGTGGATCAGAGAACGACAGGAACACACAAAGAATGGGCTTAAAGGGCAACTCCACCAGTTTTACACATTAAAGTGTGTCCACAGGTGTTCAGGTGGGGTCTTTGACCTTAATACACATATATAATAACACTTTATAACATTTGTCACGTCATTAAAATCAACAATTATATATGATAACAATGGCAAATAGTTAATTAAACTTCAGTTAACAGTTATTTCACTGTTACCAAGCAATGAAATGCTTCATAAACCTTTAATTGTTTATTGGAAAGTTGCTTTTGATGTTTACAATACTTTATAAATGGTAAAAAAAATAAACAAATAAATACTGTGTGTTTTGTTTATAAACATTATTTGGATGGTTTTACAATTAATAAATGTTTCATGAAGAGTTTCATTGTTTTGTAACAGTGAAATTATTGAACTAAATCGAATTTACTTTTAATAAGTTATTTTTATCATAGAAATAAACTGAATACATTTCTTCTTCTTCTCCTTCTTCTTCCTCTTCCTACTTCCTGTTTTAATCACAGTCAGCTCCGACCACAGACGGGACATCAGACCTCTGGTGTGGATCAAATGTTTTATTTTCCCAACAAAGAACAAAATTCACAAGAAAACTGTGGAAGTGATCAGAGTATGAGCCCGTTCGTCTCTGTGGCTCGTTTAATAGCAATGATATGACAAATGGACCCTTCTGGGAAGACTCACTGCTGTCAAGTTTATCGATAATCATAATAAAAAAATAATTTCAGCTGCAGCAGAAATGAGCATCTTAAAGACAAACATCTCAAAACATTCACAAAAAAGTTCTGATTTCAGTCTTGAAATAATTATTTAAGTCTGATGTGGGACCGTTCTCATAAGGCTTGATGAGACTCGAGTTCAGGCCTCGTTAAGAGTTTATTAATCATTGTTGGTGCTTTCTGGATCGATCCAAAGATGAATAAAAACAGCTTTTGACTCTCTCAGTGGTACGAGTGAAAAGCTTTATGTTGTGATTTTTGGTGAACTGACCCTTTAAAGTGTACGATCTGTACAGGACATATAAAAAACACACAACACGTGACAAACTCAACGACTACGTACAAAACATGAAGTGTAGAGCTGAATGAGAACACGTTTCTAATTCAAGTTTTGTATCTAAACATGTGAGTTGTACGGAAGCCCGGAGGGACAAGTGAAGGCGTGTGTTTTTGCTGACGGGAGACACAAAACCTTAGACCAGACGCAGAGAATGGATCACCATGAAAACACGTCCTCACTTGTCCCTCCGGGCTTCCGTAGAGCTGAATCCAGGTTGAAGCTGAGCGATCAGCAGCTGCAGGGAGGAGAGTCGAGCTGCCGGCCGAGACGGGACGAGAGGGGACGCTCGTCTTTAAAGGACGGATGTTTGCTCCATCAGCTGCGTCTTCATCTGAGACGAGGAACAAACACGGAGTTACTTTGATATTAAACAGAATACACATTAGACCTCCTGTGTGCTGGGGTCAGTTTGTTCATGGCTCGATAAAACCTTTAAATACTCGGTGCACAAATAATACCGGTTTCTGTTTCCTCTTCGCCTGCATCATCTCCTGCTGCTGCTTCAACCGGACCTCCTCCAGACTCATACAGCCACCTGTCAACACACACACACACACACACACACACACACACAGATTAATGTAAACATATTAATCAATCAACATTAAAATCTTCCTGTGTGTGTGTGTGTGTGTGTGTGTGTGTGCGTCTCACCAACAGTGCTGGGGTTGATGGAGACGTACGCCATCGCTCTGCTCAGTCGCAGCTCCTCTAAAGCGGCGAGCTCCGCCTCCGCCTCTGCTCAACCAATCACACGTCACACCACAATTACCACAGTGATATAACAGTGATATAGATGCTGTATGACTGACCCAGACGAAACATGGCGACTCACTTCTCTGGATCTCGCGTCTCTTCTTGGGGTTCGGGGGGATGACGGTGAAAGCTTTGTGACTGGAACAGACAAACACACTGTGGTTTACTGTCGCTGCAGCACGGCGACGTGGACGTGTCATATGCAGGTACATAGGTACAGGTGAGAAGGCTGTTTCAATATTTGTAAGCGTCACACCACTGGATATGTTTAAGACGTCGGGACAGAAGCAGCAGCAGTCTGTGGCAACAAAACTAGACATTTTTGATCCCAAGTCTGACACCTCCAGTCGTGTTTGTGGCATCAAAAACAGATATTTTTGACCAGATGACCGTTGATCTCGAGCCGTTTTTGTGGCACCACGAGACAGATATTTTCGATGAGAAGATGATTCGTCTCTGGACGCGTTTGTGGTGACAAAACCTTTAAGAAAATGGATATCTCTGACGAAAAGACCGTACTTCTCCAGCTGTGTGTGGCGACCAAAACAGGTATTTTAAGCCAAAACATGGTCTATCCGAACCCTAACCAAACTGTTAGAGCATCAGCAGTGTGTTGTCTTGACACAGAATGAGAAGATTCGGCCTGTTTGTGGTTTGCACAAACGTATATTGCCGTTAACATGAATCCTGGTGCCTGCGTGTCCACAGTGCATGTGGCTCGCTGCTGCTGACGTGACCAGACAGACGAGCCTCTGCTGCTGTGGATGTTTACGGTGAGCGGCAGGCAGCAGGTTCACCTGCAGGTCTGTGGTGACAGTGGGAGGTAAAGCGTGTGGGAGTAATCCACTGCAACAGATGGTCACAGACAGCAGCAGGGAGACACTTCAGGACACTTTACCTGCCTCACATGTTTGTTCACACACACACACACACACACACACACACACACACACACTGATGCTTCAGTGTGAAGTCATCGTGCAAAACCCCCCAAAGTGTCTGGATCTGTGTTGTACCGGACGCTGTGACTATAAATAAGGTTTATCATTATTATTATCTCATTAACACGCTGAGGAAACACCTGCAGGTGACCTCTGTGAACATCTTCCACATGGAGACTGGAGCTGGAAGGTCTAATAACCATAAAACCTGTGATGTCACAGATCATCAGGAGGTCTGTCTGTCCCTGTCTCACCTGTGGCCGGTGTGTTTGGTCTCAGCTCTGACGCTCCTCTGCTCCCTCTGAGCCGGTCCGGCGCTCGTCTCCCGGCATTTTGAACCAACCGGGTTAGTTCTGGACCAGTTGGCGGTGGTTTTGGGAGCGACGGAGCTGGACCTGGCTCTCCTCTCGCAGCTTGTTCTGAGGGCGGTGCGCTGCGGCCCGGTGCTCCGCTCGCACCTGCCCCTCTGCTGCGGACACCTCGGGCAGCTCGACGCGCGGCTTTTACGCACAGCGGGCGGCTGCAGCTCCGCCCGAGCGCCGGTCACCGCTCTCACCTTCACCGGTCTGCTCCTCTCGAGGGTTTTCCCCGGAGCCTCCACTGGTTTTGGTTTGATGACTCGTGTGGCTGGCATCTTAATTCAGGGACACGCTTCTGTTTCCGGTCTCAGGTCGTGGAGGAGTGACGTCATCTTCTGTAATTAACTCCGATTAAAAGACAAAAAACGTGAAATCTCAACTTTACTTTCAGTCACTCGGTTGCTATGGAGCGTGTGCCCTAGCAACTGGAGTGTCAGACCACACCGATCAGGGACGGACTTCCGGTCCGAACTTTCAAAATAAAAGCACTATTGAAACGTTTAGTGATGACAACACAACTTCTTATGTATTTGTTTATGTATTTTGGATTGTTTGGAGGCGATTGTGATTTATGTTTTATATTTGTACGAATCGCCATGTTGTTACGTGATTCATATTCGTCAAGGACGTCAGTGATGTCTGGTTATATGAGGTCATTACTAAACTTCTCTTTTGATATTTTTTGTGTTTTTGTTTTGGTTAAGAAAAATAAAATACACAGACAGTGTAACAGTTAATAAACAATAAACTGTTTGATGATTGTAAATGTCAAGAATATCAATAAAATGAGGAAAGAAATCCAAAACAGTTGATTGCTGATTTATGGGAAGATGGTGCCTTCGTGCACTTTTGGTTTCAGTTGCTCAGCCTTCATTTATTTCTGGCTCAATATCAAAATTGACTCTATGAACTATTCTGGACAGCATCAAAACCCACCCTGACAACAAACTGTCCATAAGTGATTAATCAGTCAACTAGTGAATAAAGAAAACCCACGTGGTTAGGGTTAGAAATAAAACACATTTTGGCTTCAAACACCTGGTTTGGTCCACACAAACATGGTCTGTGATATCTCGGGGTCTTGATAAAAACACCTGGTTTTGTCACAGCTGGAGACATAAAAATATAAAGTTTTTGTTGCCACAAACAAGCTGAAAATTGCCTCAAGGTCTTTTTAAAAGTATCAAGTGGTGTGACGCTCACACATTTTGAAACACATCCCTCCACCTCCAGATATGAAAGTTACATCATAAACATGTCGTTCCTGTTTTATGCAACATCAATTATTCAGACTATTTCTACCATTTTGTGCCTCGAACACACTTCTTCTACACTACATGATAAATCCACAACATGGTAAGAGCGTCATTCTTCAGCAACCGTAATAAAATCGCTCAGATAACCAGGAAACCATCACCTCCACCTGCAGCAACAGCACTGACTGTGCTGTGAACCGGATACAACATGAACGTTTAAACTATCTGATCACCTGTATTACCTGTATTTTATTTTGAAGGCTGCGCCGCCTGGTTTCCGGTGCGGCGCTTCCTGTCTGTGCTGACTTGACGCAGCCGCAGATTAACGTGAGTGACGCAGCGGAGGTTCAGTCTGTCCAATGACCGCAGCTCATCCGATTACTGACACGAGACCGTCCGCAGGTCACATGACCACATCCTGTCACACGATGCGCCGAAATATATCATTCATATTTTAATTAATTATAAAATAACACAAAAATAAACTTCTGACTCCAAACACGTTTAATAAAAAACAACCAGTGAGAAGAATTAATAAACTTTGGTTATATGGAAGTTTCAAAGTGCTTCAAAGAAATAAAAACAACAGAACATTAAAAAATAATAAAAAGATGAATAATTTAAGTTATTTAAAGCTTTTAAATCAAGTGTTGTGTATCTGAGATGGAAACAACCACTAACTATTTGGGGAATATTATTGTTACACCAGTTAGTAAGGACAGTAACAACTGACATTATATATAATATATACGATTGTATATAATATAGTGTTGTAAAAAGTACCCAAAAGTCATATTGAGTAAAGATATTGTGTTAAAATATTAAATTAAGTCTTAAAGTATCAGATATTAACTGTACCTAGGTGTCAAAAATCATTTTCTTAGTGTACTTAAGTACAAGTAAAAGTAAATTATACATATATACCGACTGATTATCCACTTGCTTGATTTTTACATCCCAAATTGATCGTTTTTAATATCAGAATCAGTGCTTTCTTTATTTTATTGCTGATAAAATAAATACAATTTTAAAAAAATACACTACTTTAGTAAATGTACTTCGTTACATTCCACAGTGTTTATGGTAGACTGATATTTTATTTTATTGTTTAAATGAATTTAAAGTGGCACTACTTTGGCTCTGATGCAGCATGTAATCTGCAAAGTAACTAACTATAGTAATCAAATAAATGTAGTGGAGAGGGAGTATGGAATGTTACTAAGTACATTTGTACTTGAGTATTTCCATTTTCTGCTGCTTTACACTTCCACTTTATAACATTTTAGAGGCAAATATTGTTCCTTTTACTCCACTACATCTAACTAAGTACAATATTTGCCTCTAAAGTGTAATAAAGTGGAAGTATAAAGCAGCAGAAAATGGAAATACTTAAGTAAAATACATCAAAATTGTACTTAAGTACTTAAATAAATGTACTCAGTTACATTCCACCACTGTCCGTTACACTGTGAAGGAGCCAGTCTGCATAAAGAGCAGATACTGATCTTTAAACCTGACACACACTAACTGTTGTCGCTGTAACGCAGTATTTGTATGCTGTGGTACTCGAGTACACATGTAACGCGCGCAGCGGCTGCAGCAGCTGTGGCGCCGGGCTCGGTCCTCCTGAGCTCTGAGTGGTGCTGTCTCGCCTCTGCCCTCTTATGAAAACTGCCTTCCATTGCATTTCTCCAGCAGCGGACTAACCAGGCCCCTCGCAGCCGCTGCACGGTGGCCCCGAGCCGGGCTGATTCCCACCGCAGAGCCGGCAGGTGTGACGGCGGTGGTTCACCGGAGACCGGCGGCCGACAGGAGCCCCCCTCCCCTCCCCGCACCTGGCTGCTGGATTCACGGTGCGCTCCGCGGGGAAAGCCCGGGGTGTGTGCGATGATCTCCGAATCAAAGTGCGACACACGCAGCAGCCCGTGCGCATCATAACCGGGCCCGTCTCGCACCGCAACTTTGCGTTTGTGCGTCCCTGCAGGGGCTGAAGGCTCCGAGCGGAGGGGAGGCTGCCGGGTTATTGTCTGGGGGGAGGGAGGGGGGAGGGAGGGGGGAGGGCGACGCGCACTCCACCACAGCTCCTGCGCTGTCAGACGAGGAAGTGAGGCTTCACACACGCCCATTTCAGCCTGTCGACCCTGCTGAAAAAGCCCAGAGCCGCTCATCAGATAACAGCAGCACACTTCGCCAACATGCGGCCGCTGTCGGATGGACCTCACCGGGGCTAAGCTGCAGGACGACGCCGATCTCAGAGGGTAGGTGACCGCAGAGCTTTACGCACAGCGCGTCCGTGACGATCCCCCGAAATGTTGTGATCGTGAGACTTCTCCTCTGAGAAGGCCTGGCTCCATCTTTTTTTTTTTTTTTTTTTTTTTTTTTTGATAGTCACATGCATGATCTCTGGCCTAACTGTCACCGACGTGTATTGTGACTCATGAGAGTGAAGTGACGCCGCCGCAGTCAGTGAGCGAGCTGCGGGCCAGATGTCAGCATCTGCCCGCCACGCGTGGAGTGGCACCTGCTTGCGTGGTGATGTTGCGTGAATTTTAGCCCCCGATCAAACCACGGAACCTGCGTTTGATGAGGATTCCTGAAGACTTGCGGTGCAGAGACAACTCAGAGGGAGTTACACTGTGTCACGTCTGGATATTCCTCAGTTTAACTGCTTTCTATCGATTATTTAAGGACAAATTCACACAGAAACATGATCGATTAACTGATTTGTTGATGCACAGAAATAATTTAGCTTAAAATCAACAGTTTGAGGCGTTTTTAGTGCAGAAATGTCAAATAATCGCTGGTTTAGTTCGTCAAATGTGACGATTTTATGATTTCTCATGTTTTTATCAACAGGTTTGGATTGTTGATCAGATAGACTATAATCGATTTATCATCTGACTGATATTATCATCTGATATCGGCGTATTACAGATGTATAGACATCAGTTTGCGTGTCACCAGATAAGAAAACTAATGTATATATAAACTTTATACTACAGGTCGACTCCCAAAGCTTTTCTGTTGACGATTAACGGACAAACTTTACAACATTTGTACAGAAACATGATCGATTAACTGACTCGTTGATGCACAGAAATAATTTGGCAACAATTTTGCGTACGATCAATAATTCAAGGCTTTTTTTTTGTGCAGAAATGACAAAGAATCGCTGGGTTCATTTTGTCTTTCTCATGTTTTGTCAACAGGTTTCTGATTGTTGCTCAGATAAAAACAGTCGAGTCCGACTGATTGATCGTCTGTCAGTCGATGTCGGGCGGTGGCAGATATCTGGGTGTCGGTTTAGGTGTCACCAGATATGAAAACGAATGTTTTTAGAGATTACTGTGCAGGAGAAGATGCTGCTTTTCGAGGTTTAAGCTGTAAAATATCCTCTGTCAAGTGTTCGATAACCGCATCAGAGGGATGATTGTAAGAAATGTGTGTAAATCTGATATTTTTTGACTTCCTAATATCGATATCGGCTTTGAGAACTTGAAAATAAGTGATAGTTTCAGCTTTAATTGCTGTAATATTTGCACTTGTGTTGGTTATCAGTGTTGTAAAAGTACTGAAAGTCATACTTAAGTAAAGATAATGTGTTATATTACAGTCAAAAGTCTTAAAGTATCTGATATTAAATGTACTTAAGTATTAAAAGTTAACGCAAATTACACATTTAAACTTTATACTAAGAGTCGACCCCAAAACTACAACAAGTGTTTGATAACTGAATCTGAGGGATCATTGCAATAAATAAGATGATACTTATCAATATATTGGGATTTTTTTACCTTCTGATTTTAGTATCAGCCCTAAAATCAAGTATCTAACTTTTAAAACGTCTCCGTGAGCTTTGAGAACTTGTGATTGCTCTCGTTTACAGATCGAACCAGATCCCCATCGATTAACTGTGAAAATAAGCGTTAGATTAATCAATAATGAAAATAATCATCAGTTTCAGATATGGCTGGGCTGTATGGCCTTAGAATAATATCCCAATATTTTTAGGACATATCACGATACACGATATATACCTCGATATTTTGAAATACATGTTTAGACTGAGCCAAATATCAAATATCACAATATTTTTGGCAACAATATTGTCGAGATGATTATTGGAACTTAAATAAAATATAAACACAATGAGATTTCTGATCAATAATCATCAGTAATGTGGATTTAATGACTTAGTGTGTAAAGACAAGTGTGAGAATAAGTACAGCAGTTAGAAAATGACGTCTTTTTACTGTAATGAGCCTTTAAAACCAGGAAAACACAACGCTTACGTTACATCACAATAACGATATAGTATTAATATATTTCTCAGCCCTGTAACTGCTCTAAAATAAATAATAAACTGCATAAACTCCACATTCAGTCACAGCTCAGACTGCTGCAGTGACATCAGGAGGTAAAACGTGAGCTCACATCATTATAAATCATGATTAAAGTCCCTGTGGGATGATGTTTCAGGTGTCGGCTCACATTAGCCGCTGCCATGGCTCCGACCCAAAACACTCGTCTGAAGGCAACGGTGACGTCTCGTGTGTCAGCCCGTCTTTAACGTGTTACCATCAGAGGATCCGTCTCCCCGTCGTGACCTCCAAACAGCACGTTCAGTCCACCGCCGTCGACAAACGCTGATGTGGTTTCTCTGAGCTCAGTGTGGATTTTATCCTCAGGTGTGGACTCAGTCAACATGTGTCTTTGCTCCTCGACGACAGGTGTAAGATAATATTTGTAAGCTGGCTGATGTTAGAAAGTCGCCCACCCAGAAAAAAGCCTCACGTTTTAATTATTTGTCTTTTTGACAGTTAACTGCTCAATTAATTGACTTTAAGATATAACGTGTTCTGCATTCAAATGTCTGAAATCAGCTAGACCTTTGTTTTATACGTTGTTGAGTTGTGAACTTGTTCAAACTCAGAGAAATCCACAAGTTTCCTCGAGGTAAAGGTGCATTTCATTTGCTCACCTGTCGCTCTAACTTCCAGGAGAGTCAGAGAGAGAGAGAGGGAGTCGGGAAGGAGACTAACTGCCACAAAAACAAAGACTCAACGATGTGATTGGTCGATACCACTCACACGAGAGCGCTAACTGCTAACGCTAACCTGAGCGGACCAAAGGCTCGGCCCTGTCTTGTACAAACATTTCTTCTTCGTTCTTTTTTAACGTATACGCAGTGATGAAAATGTAATTAAATACATTTACTCAAGTACTTAAGTAGAATTGTGATGTTGTCGAGTTAAAAAGTACAAGATTTGCTTTCAGAATGTTGACGAGTGAAAGTGTGAAGTCGCAGAAAATGAAAATACTCAAGTAAAGTACATCTGAAGTACAGATTACATGTTGCATCAGAGCCAAAGTAGAGTAAAGTAATCTATTTTATCGACCATCAGATAAAAACACTGACTCCTTTAATAAAACACACGCTGAATATTGGATCCGATACTCAGTGGACCCATAGTACACAGTGATGGAATGTAACTAAGTACATTTACTCAAGTACTATACTAAAGAACACTTTCAGGTGCCTGTACTTTACTTGAGTATTTCCATTTTCTGCTACTTCATACTTCCACTCCACTACATTGTAGAGGCAAATATTGTACTTTTACTCTTACTTTAGTTACTAGTTACTTTGCAGATTACATGCTGCATCAGATCCAAAGTATCTCATTTTTAAATTAATGTATTTTGTAGGAAATCAGTAAAAAAACACTGGTTCTGATCCTACAGCTGTTCCTCCTCACTGATCAGCTGTGTTGTGATCAGCTGTGTTGTGATCAGTTTGTGTTGTGATCAGCTGTGTTGTGATCAGTCTGTGTTGTGATCAGTCTGTGTTGTGATCAGTCTGTGTTGTGATCAGCTGTGTTGTGATCAGTCTGTGTTGTGATCAGCTGTGTTGTGATCAGCTGTGTTGTGATCAGCTGTGTTATGATCAGCTGTGTTGTGATCAGTCTGTGCTGTGATCAGCTGTGTTGTGATCAGCTGTGTTGTGATCAGTCTGTGTTGTGATCAGCTGTGTTGTGATCAGCTGTGTTGTGATCAGCTGTGTTATGATCAGCTGTGTTGTGATCAGTCTGTGTTATGATCAGCTGTGTTATGATCAGCTGTGTTGTGATCAGTCTGTGTTGCGATCAGCTGTGTTGTGATCAGTCTGTGTTGTGATCAGCTGTGTTGCGATCAGTCTGTGTTGTGATCAGCTGTGTTGTGATCAGCTGTGTTGTGATCAGTCTGTGTTGTGATCAGCTGTGTTATGATCAGCTGTGTTGTGATCAGTCTGTGTTGTGATCAGCTGTGCTGTGATCAGTCTGTGTTGTGATCAGCTGTGTTGTGATCAGCTGTGTTGTGATCAGTCTGTGTGTGTTTCAGTGTGTTACAGTGTTGAAGGATGGACAGGGAGCTGCTTCGTCAGAGCCAATCAGAGCACGGCGAGGCCACCAATGGGACCAGCCCTCAGGCTTCCACCACGCCGGACGCCACCACCCCCACCGCCCCCACCCCTCCTCGGCTCACCCCCAACCCCATGCTCCTGGACTCCCCAGCGCCCACGCTGACGCCCACCACCTCCTCCCCTCCTCCCCCTCTCACCCCTGCTCCCTCCGTCTCAGCGGCCCACGGGCCAAAGGTGGCGGCGGCGACGGCTGGCGCTCCGTCTCCTCACATCCTCGTCCCCACTCCACCTAAACTCACCTCCACCGCAACCCCCGCCCTCCGCACGTACTCTCGCCCGATCCTTCCCTCCCCGACGGGCATCTCCAAAACATCTCCTCCCACGCAAACCTCCACCTCCACCTCTCTTCTCCCTCCTTCCTCCTCCTCCTCCTCCTCCTCCTCCTCCTCCTCCTCTTCTTCTTCTTCTCCTGTTGTAGCCAGCACCACCTCGTCCCTCCTCTCCTCCTCCTCCTCCTCCTCCTCCTCCTCTTCTTCTTCTGCAATGCACAGCAGCACCACCACATCAACCAAGACCTCCACCAGCCTGACCAACGGGAACACAAGGCCTGTATCAGCGCCGACCTCCACGCCCATCACGCCCTTCCACACACCAGCCAGTCCACCTGGCAGACAGGTAACAGACACACACACACACACACACACACACACACACACACGCAACAGGAGTTTAACTCAAGACACACACACCGGTCTGATTAAACGAAAACAGTTAGCTTAGCTTAGCACAAAGACTGGAAACAGAGGGAAACTGCTAGCCTGGCTCTGTTGAAAGATAACAAAACAAAACACTGAATCATTTTCCAAGAAGGGAAGAAGTTTGTATCCTTCACCGTCTGTGTTTCTGGATGGATTGTCTTCAGACTCTTAGAGGGAACATGTTAAAGTCCTGTCACACTGGGTCAGAGTCAAAGAGCTGAACTTAAAGGAAAAGTTCACCCAAACATTCAGTCAGTATCTCCTCCCGTTTCCACCAAACATTTCTGGAGCTTCACAGCAAAACAGCTCTGCAGCGTTCTGCTAAACAACTGAAGCAGCTGAAAACAACAACAACGTCTGCTGTAATGAAAGTCTGATGAAGCCCAGAGATCCCAAACTGACTCACAAAGACATCATTTACACCCTCGACCTGATGTGCGGTCGGGCTTGTACACCCACTTCAGGCGGCGTGCAGCTAGCCGTTTGTCAAAATGTTATTCACAGTGTGGCTCATCAACGTGTTCAGGAAAGGACAGGAAATAAGAAATATGATTAAAAAATACACTTTAAATCAGTCTTACACACAGTTTTGTCCAATAATCCATCTGTGTATGCGCAGAAATCCAGCGTCATGCACGGTTATCAGCTGGCACTGTCAACAATAGCCCTCTCTAATCTGGTTTAACTGGTTTTCAGGCGTTTTTTTCTGGAGTCACCTCGAGTGTGACGCTCGATAAATTTAACAAAACAGTTTAAAAAGATGATGTTATTCTGTAAGTCACATGGCTGATTGGTGAACTGTATAAAGGAAACCACCTCCTCTGTGATGAGGGTAAGGAGGCCGACCGACCACGTGACGGTGAGTCGAGTTAAAAACAGGCTGAACCGGAGCAGAGCGGGAAAACGATGATTATTCAGTATTTGTTCTGAATCCAGTTGGTTCCTGCTCGTTTTACATCCTGCTTCTAATGAAACAGGATATGTAAATGGGGATGCTTTGCCTAGATGCTATCTAAGATATGCAAGAGGCGTGGTCAGCGACACTGCCAGCCAATCAGTGAAGAGGAGCGGGAGGTTTGCAGTTACATTAATGAACTTTAACGTGAATGTGGATTTTGTTAGGACGATGTTCTCGCTCTGAGCCTCTTCCTGATGTCTCCTCCTTTCTGTTCCAGGTATCACAGGCTCATCCTGCTGGCACACCTGGTCTTGTGCGAGCCAATCAGAGCCTCTCCCCCATCAGGCAGAGGGTGTCCCAGCAGACATTGCTCCTGGGGAAAGGTCTCAAAGGGTCGGGCCAGGACCAGGTGCTGCTCCGAGCTCAGATGGTAAACACAGATACACTCACATTTACATAGATTTATAGGCTTAATCTGCTGCGAGCAACGGCCGGCTCAGAGAGCAGCAGTATTAAAATGAGCAGCTGGGAGAGTGAAGGTCAGAGGCATGATGCATTCAGGGTCTGTAGGGAATACAGACGCTGTCAGCCTTATGTCAGTGTTTAAAGCTCGGAAACATCGTTGTACATCAGTGTATGATAATATAATATTTGGTATTTAAAGACAGTATGTAGACTGCGATCCTGCAGAACAAGATGGCGTAATCACGTTCACTACGGAGCCCCTGAAGGTTCAAACAAGGCGTGCGATACCACTGAAACTCCTCTTTACATGACTTTTTAAAGTTAATATTAGCAGCTCAACAATTATTTTACATTTCAAACAGAAGCTATTTTTAAATATAAAGATTAAAGGAGCTCTGTGTAGTTTTATAGAAGAAATTCAAACTCTGAATTTTAATATTTGCAATATTAATGAGGACAACAACACAAACTATTTTCAGAGGAAAATAAGGTCCCAGAACACTGTTTGAAGCTAGAAAGGTGGCAGGGTCCGCCACATGTAAACAAAGTAATGACATTGTGTTGTCCTCTAAGGTCAGTTTGTTTCAACTAAGAGAGTTTGTTTATTTAGTTTTTTTTTTCAGGCAGAAAGGAATCAGCCAATGAGGATCTTTCTCTGCTCATTAACATGTTTCACCAAAACTACAGACTGCTCCTTTAACACTCAATAAAATACTTGATAATCTGTCTTCAGAAGTGCGGCTGAGTGAAATGAGCAGAGAGGAAAGTTTAATCCAGCTGACCCGACCGACGAGTGACACAGTGAGGAAGACAGTTAAAATCCTCGTTACTGATTCACAGATGAGCAGCTGGAAAACATTAAAAACACGTGAAACAGTTTTTAAAAAACGTGTTGTAGATCTGAAGGGACCAGATTCAGAGTCGAGGTGGTTTTGAGTCGTCTGCGGTGCCTGAACATGATTACACCGTGCTCTCCTGTTTGTCTCCTCCTCTGTTTATTCTCTCGTCTTCCTTCCTGCAGCTGATTCTTACGTCTGCTATGCGACCTGCCTTGTCCTCCTCTTCCTCCTCTTCCTCCTCCTCCTCCTCCTCCTCTCCCACTTCCTCTAACCCTGCCTCCGCTCAGGTGAGCAGCCGAGCTAATCGGACTTTTTCCTGTGTGCACGTATGACTGTTCGCTAAGCTCCTCCCCCTCAGTTACTGTCGCACAACTGTCACTAAGTTTAGAAACAGTTGTTGAGCCTGACAGAAACGTCGGGCGGCTGGTATTAGCCTATAACAGATGTCTATTTTGCATAATGCAATTAAGAAGATGATGCAGAAAAAGATGCTTGAGCTAACGTATCATTTCTACATTTCCAGTGACGTCTATAGTGTCGGTGAGCTGCTATTTAAGGGGAAAGCGATGCGTGTTTCAAAATCCCCGTCTTTACAGGAAACAACCCCCTCCGAGCTCGCAGCCTACACACTGGAAATAGCGAGTGACCCTAACCTGGTCACGGAGAGTACGAACCCAAGCAAGCTAGCTACTGTTACCTTTTCTTTTGCCGCAATTTAGCATTTTTAATGCCAGGCCCCCCCCTGACACCACTTTGCAGGGTCACCCACGCTGCATCCTGGGGTTTGCACCACCCGAGACGACTGCCATTGATTTAAAGAAATACGAACAGGCAGAAGAGTTTTTTTCCTGCTCTACTGAAACATTCATGGACTTACAAGCCCTTACAGGCGTTAGCTAAGTAGGCTAAGCTGTAATAATGGTGTTAGTAGTATTCACTCGATAAAGTCGCTAACCTAGACCTTCACTGATGAAACATACGCAGCACAAGTCGCCCTGTTATCGTGGAAAACGCTGGTCCCAGGCAGCAGACAGGCTGGCTGTCTTCTGCACCTTCGTGCCAACTAGAGTAAACTTCTTCAAATCCAACAGAAAGACAAAGCTGTTAATGTTAAACTCTCTGTTTGTAGACATGCTAATGATTGCAGCTCACGTTAGAGCAGATAAACTGTTAAATCCATTACGTGCACTAAAGAAACAGGACGCGACTCTTTTTAAATGACTGTCTCTGTCTTCAGCTCCATGTCTGCTGCTTCAACATGTCCAGAGATCCAAAGCTTGATAAACCTGCTTGCTCCAGATGCTTGGCTCTTATTGGACAGGCGATGTTTGGGGGAGGAGTTTAGGGAACACCTTGAATCAAAGCCTGGAGGTGTAACGATGTGTTTGAGCTCTAACTGAACATCTTCCTCTGTCTCCCCTCCAGCTCCAGAGTCTCACCCTGAGGCCTCCTCCCCCAGGAGCCCTCACCATCCCCCCCTCCCTCCGCCTCAAGCCCTCCTCCTCGGTCCCGCCCCCCCTCTCTCGCCCTCACGCCCCCCTCTTCCCGCCTCTCAGGCCGCGACCGCAGCCCAGCACCACGGCAACGGAGAGCCCGACCACGCCCAGCCGCCACCTCTCCGTCCCACCTCCAAGTAGGTCCCAGAGGAAGTCCCAGGGTGTGATGATGGTGGGAGATGGTGCTCGTCACTGTCGGAGCGAATTACTTTTATTCCCATCGTTGGGCTACTAACTAAAAAAAATTACTTTATTATTATTATTGTTGTTGTTATACTTGAACATGAATTTACCAAAAAGCTGAAAATATTTAAAGTCAGCTCAAACAACACTTCAGTCCCACCTTCAAAATAAAACTGGATATATAAACCAATATAAACAAGCAGAGATGTTGATGGTAGGACGGTCAGACTTCCTCCTCAGGTAACCCGATCCACTCGTACAGTGCTCCTCCGGGTGTTCGTGTTGTGCAGCGAGCCGAGTCATAATTGGTTTGTCAGTTTGTGCAGCAATTATCTTTAATCTCATCCAGTCACAAGAACAAGGAGAAGAAAACGTGCAGTAAGCTGCGAGTAATGTGACGTTTTCAGATTTTTCTTGTTTTTGTGATTATTTTGGAGCATTTCTGCAGTTATAGGCCAAAATACTGTAAAGACAGTAATGAGCAGATGAGGAAGAAATGTATAAAGTCAAACTGGGGTACTGTAATACAGTTTATTGTTGTAGTTAGCACGTTGAAACGTTTCCCTCTGATCAGTATGTTGGTCAGAAGTTGTGAAAAAAAGGGGCATTATGCAGTTTTGGAAAAGAAATTCAAGCTCAGGAAGTTAAAATGTACAATATTAATGAGGTGATAACACAAACTGCTCTCAGAGGAAAATAAGGTCCCAGAACACTGTTTGAAGCTGGAGAGGTGGCAGGGTCCGCCACATATAAACAAAGGCGTTCAACAATCCTTAAAATTTGTTTTATATTTGATATTCAAAGTTTTATCAGCCAGATTACGATACAGAAGCCCTGAGGGGCAGAGGGAGAATAATTTTTTTGTGCCGATCCATTTTCTAAATCTGATCTCAATTATTTTCCCTCCTGTGTTTGTGACCTGATGTGCTCATATATCAGAATATTGAATAATACGACATGTGAGGCTATAAATGTTAATCCTTCATCTGACTAGTGATAATACACAATATTCCCCCCGTGACACTGACGGCAGATCAGCACCAAACGTAACACACTCCTCGCCAAAACAAAGACACGACGGTCACGTTACATAACCTGCATCACGTAACAGATTCACCTCGTGTTCAGACGCAGAGAGAAACTCAGACTCACCTGGAGGAACACGGATGCATGGAAACCTTTTCTTTTCCCTCCTGAACATTTTTTCTCCCCACATGTTTTCACAGATGGAAAAAAAATTAAGGAACTCAAAGATTTTCCTGGCAAAACTTATTTTTCCCTCCACCAGATCACAAGTCATAAAAACAGGAGAGAAAACAGTTCAGATCAGACGACGAATGGACGACTGGCCCCTCAGGGCTCCCGTAGACTGGCTCTGGTTCTGTCGAGCCGTTTATCTGATTATTAAATATACTGGGCTCCATGTAAACAGCTAATATGAGCCTGTAAACTCGAGTATCAGCTGGATGTAGTGATCAGAAAGCTGTTTTCTCACTTTTATTTAAAGGGAAACATTTGGGTTTAAGTGTCTCCTGCAGCTTCATTCATCGTCTTCCTCTCTCTCCATCTTCTCCTCCCTCAGCTCTTTACTCTCCGGTCCGAGCCGTCCCTCTGAGGCCCAGACTTCACTCTCCAAACGGGCACAGAGCGGCGTCGCCGAGGCAGACCTCCACCCTCCAACCGATCGCCGCTGCTCCCGGCAGTCACGCCTGTCCCATCAGCAGGCCGCTGGCCGGACTGAAGACGATGCTCGGGCCCAGCCAATCGCAGCACGGCTCTTTATCTGTGACCAACCCCATGTCCGTTTCCTCGCATCTGGAGCGCTCGCCTTCGGCAGCGAGGCAGCTGCAGATCATCGCCCTCTCGTCGGGCCGCCAGCCGCAATCTGGCACGTTCACCCACGCCGTGCAGCCGGCGCGTCCGGTTTTAGAGCCGCCCGAGCTGTCCAGCCAATCAAAGCGGAGCAGCGAAGACGCACTTCCTCTTCCTCTCAACCCCACATTGCCAAAAACCACCTCCCCTCTGCAGTCGCCTCCGTCTCTCCTGAGTCCGACATCCCCTCCGAGTCAGGCTGGTCCTCAAACTCAGACTGTGACACAGAAAGGAGACGCGAAGGAGAGCGAGGAGCAGCGGGACAGAGGACGAGGGCTGAGACAAGGAGTCAGAGAGGAGGGGAGTGTGGGTAAAGACACGACGCCGGAGAAAGATGACCAAAGAGAGAAGGTGAAGGAGGAGAAGCTCTCGCCGGAGAGAGAAGGAAGCCTCGTCAGTCAGAAGGAACAGGAAGTGGAAACAGTCAGAGAAGAAGAACAGATGGAGGTGATGGAGGAGGGCCAGACCAACAGAGAGAGGGCGGAGGAGAAGAAGATGGAGGACGAGGAGGAAGGAGAGACCGCTATGGACCAGTCTGAGAACCTGACCGGTCAGATTCTCCACCAGTACCGGAACAAGGATCCCACCCCGTCACCTGAGACCGTTAAAGACTCCACCGTGGAACCAAAACCAGTCCTGGGTCTCATTTCAGCCCCAGTAACTGTCCCAGTAACTGTCCCAGTAACTGTCCCAGTACCAGCTCCGGTCCCGGACGTCTCTGTCCACAGTCAGAGGCTACCGGAGTCTCATCGGGACCTGCAGCCGGTCAGCCAGGAGGACTTCTGTGAGAACATGTCCACACAGTCTGACAACCAGTCAGGTACCGCCAGCCACACCTGTGCACGCACCTGTGCTCCCTCACACACACATGAACACAGACCGACAGCACAGTTATCTTGTAAAGTCGTTAAGCCTTCGTATGTAAAAAGTATGTGGACACGCATGTGTTTAACAAAACGTATTGACCGCTCTCTCTCCTCCTGCCAGCCTTGTCCAGCCTCTCCTCTCAGTCTCCCCCCTCCTCGCCCTTCATCACCCCCTCGGCAGAAAACCCTCCTCCCCTCCTGCCGGCTCAGAGCGCCCACCCGACCGACCTCAGCCTGTCGCAGCACGAGACGGAGAAGGTCGACAAAACGGCGGCGGGCGAGCCGCAGCACCTGGACGGGGTCGAGACGGAGACGGAGCCCCTCGGCCAATCGGAAGACGATTTAGAGAGCTTCGGCCAATCGCTGATCAGCCACTGGGAGCCGAGGGCGTGGCCTGAGGGACGGCAGGTTCTGACTCACCTGGTGGAGGGATTCGTCATCCAGGAGGGGCTGCAACCGTTTCCTGTACGAACACACACACACACACACACAGACTTACAAGACAGTGTCAGATTATTTATTAACGTACCTTTTCACCGTGCAGGTGAACCGCTCGTCCCTGCTGGTTCCAGAGCAGGTGACCAAACCGCAGCAAGTCAACGGGACCAATGGGAAGGCAGCGCTGCCCGTGACGGAGACGCCGAAACAAGCCGAGCACTCGACAGACTCGGAGCAGGAGGAGGCCGGAGACACCGACGACCCCGGGAACAGTAAGAGCCTCACGAGACGATGTCATCGACAGAAAGTGACGCTGAAAACCACCTGGTCACGAACACACACGTTTATCTACGTTTACTTAAACATGAATCAATTTAAAAATGAATACATGAAATGAAAACAGGAATATGAATTTCTGTTGCATTTTCTACATCAATTAACGCTAAAATATATTGTTTAAATGTCCGTTTGGTGCTTTTAAAAAGGCACAACATTTATTAATTGAGCCATTAATCATTTTTTTATTTAAGTTGATTTTGGTGGTTTCAGTCTTCCACATAAAACTGATATTTTTGGGGGATTTGGACGAGCCGGACAGCAGTCCAAATATCTAGATTATTAAAAACAAAATGTTTTAATATTTACACACAAAGAGCTTTCCTCTCTGTTGGATCTCGTCATGTCTCTCAGTCTCACTGGTTTCTCCTCGTCCTCCCAGATAAACTAACATGTTCGTCTCTGTTGCAGCTTCACTTTGTGCATCAGAAAAAGACTAACGCCTTGTGTTGTGTCTCTGGTACAGGGTCGGCCCACAGGGACCGGACGGTGCTGCACTGTCAGTTCTGTGGGAAGAGAGGCCACGCACACAACTTCATGCGGTCCAAACGCTTCTGCTCCACTTCCTGTGCTCGCGGGTGAGGCCTGATCTCATTGGCTCGATCGCACTGTGTGACCTTAAGACACTGTTTCTGAAATGCAGCAGCCGTGCTGACAGGATGTGGTGTGTGTGTGTGTTTGTGTGGGTGTGTGTGTGTTTGTGTGTGTGTGTGTGTGTGTGTGTGTGTGGGTGTGTGTTTGTGTGGGTGTGTGTGTGTGTGTGGAGACACAGGTGCTAGAAACAGATACGAGTGTGAATCAAAGCAGCAGAAAGAGGAAACACAACATCAAACATCTCTGTCTGTCTGTCTGTCCTTCCTCTCCCTCTGGCAGGTTTAACGTTCGCCTGACGAAGCGTCTGCGGGCCCTGAGCGCGGGCAGTCGCTCGGAGAGGCCCCGCCCAGCTCTGAACAGGGCGGAGTCTGTTCCTGGGAAACCTCTGTTACTGCGGCTGGTAGGGACAGTGAACTAACCACACGCTGAAAACACTGATAAGAAACCTCACTACTCGCTCGAGTGATTTAATTCAAACTGCCTTCGAACTGCTCAGCTTGTCCAACCGACAGTCTGAAGATATTAAATTCACCACATCTGCATCTCCTCTTAAACTGAGGATGCACAAGATCAGGTTCCACCCACAGAAACAACTAAAAGTCTTTTTTAAGCGTGTTTAAATGTATAATTGATTATCCCAGATATGTCCCCTGACTGTTCAACACTCACCTGCTGAAGACTTCTTACTCCACTCTTCTGTCGTCCACCTGCCGGCTCAGTATATTACAACAAGTCATATTTTTACCAAACTGGAGCTGATCACACTGATTACGCCTCCATCCTCTTACACAGGTGTTAACGAGCACCGGTGGCTCATGGGATGTGAAGTTTGGAGGGTTGTTTGGAAGCCATCAGGCAGAATAAATTACACACCGTCTGTGTTGTAAATGACATGTTTGTGCTCTGTTAACCTGCCAGTGTTAGCAGCAGATGTCTGTGAACACACTGTCATTATCTAGCTACGCCATCACCAGACTCCCTCAACAAATTACGTGATTTTAAGAGTTGATGAGTGAAGAGAAACTCAACAAACTCTGTGAAACTTTGCCAAAGCAAATTCTGAATCGTTGTCTCCTTCTTTAAATTCAGCATGAAATGAAAACAGTAAGTTGTTTGTTTCCTTGTAAAAAGTGTCAGTTTGTGGCAGCATGGCTGTACCAGCCTGTCTGCTTCTGTGTCTAAAGTGCCTACATTACCCACAATGCAACACACTGAGTGACATCACTGAAGGCAGTGTGCATGCAGCTTCTCCTGGGGCTACAAAAGGCTTTATACTTCTTTTTTCACATATTTTAAACACGCTTTAATGTGTAAAATTGGTGGCGTTGCCCTTTAAGAATCAAACATTCACGAGGCTGCATCCTGAAGTATTAAAGTAATGAGGGATGAACTCACCTGTCCTCCTAACTCACCTCTTCTGTCCACGATTCAGAGCTCAGTCCGTCTTTCTTCTCCCCGCAGCCTCGTGATCTCTGGAGTGCCGGTCGGCGAGAGAAGGAGGGGAAGGAGAAGGTGGCGGCGGCGGAGGATGAGGAGGAGGAGGAAGAGGAGGACATGGAGGGAGGAGGAGAGGAGGAAGACGATGATGGTGGAGAGGAGGATCCCGCCGTTGCCATGACAGCCAGGATGGAGCGACGGGCTGCACGGAGAGCGAGGAGGGCGTCGGCTCCCGCTTTGACCACCTCCATGCCCACGACCACCTTCAAACCCGCCCCGTCCCAGTGGAGCGTGGAGGAAGTGACCGCCTTCATACACACACTGCCAGGTGAACCCGAACGCTACCGCACACGAGGAGGTGATAAACAAAGACGCCGTTCAGCCTCGTTGGAGCTGGCAGCCCGGGTTAACGCGTCAGCTTGATTTATAGAAACGCTGAGTGTCTTAATCGTCAGCAGATGACGGGGGGTCGAGCACGGCTCCGCTCATCTAATTAAGTGTTTCGCAAAGCGCTGAAATTAACCGCTGGGTGAGGTAACGTGCATACTTTTAACCGCCATCTGTCATCGCTGTGAAACATCTGGAAGAAAAACAAAACACAGAGAAACTTTGGTGTCGTTCCCAAACTCAAATCTGTCAAAACCCAAAAGCGCTTTTCAGAAAAACGTAGATGAGTCTATTGTGAACGTTCGTGAAGGTTTTAGGAGGATTATTAGTCACAAAACAATCATCAGAGTGTTTTACTGAACCTGCATCTTCACAGAATGACAGAAAAAGTTCAGAGATGTATGATGCTTCAGATTAGCCTCCACAGAGCTCCTCATGATGTCCCCCTGAGCAGAAACATGTCCTGAAGACGTCTTTTCACCGTCTTTGACGACGCCTGGAGAGGCAGAACCAGTCTTTTTGACGTCCTCACAGGGTTCAAAACTAAAGTGTCATTTCAGAATTTCAGTTCAGAATTAAAGTTTTACTTCACCTCAGTGGTCTGAATGAGGTGAGCAGACTAAACGTCACCATCAGCCACACGACGTGTTCTGGCCCGGTCCTGGTTCATGCAGTCGATGGAGAGGGCAGTTCTGATGTGGCGACTCGATGTGCTGCGTTCTTCTGTTGAATTAGTTTCTGTGTTTTGTGTGTTTTTGACTTTGCATCGTTTCTGTTTTTGCAGGTTTTTCCTAATATAAATGTTTCGGGCTGCTGCAGGACTGTGTTGTGTATTTGCAGTTAATTTAGTAAATTACACGTATGTCGTCTTAATTTGCTCGTGTTTTGTATATTGGTACGTTTAAAATAAGGTCCCACAACACAGTTTGAAGCTAGAAAGATGGCATTCAGTTCATTCAGACATGAAAACAAAGACTGCTCCTTTAACCTTCTCGGTGTGGTTGTGTCTCAGGCTGCAGTGACGTGGCGGAGGCTTTCCGGCTGCAGGAGATCGACGGCCAGGCTCTGCTGCTGCTGACCGAGGACCACCTGATGACCAGCATGAACATCAAACTGGGGCCGGCGCTCAAGATCTGCGCTCACATCAACTCCCTGAAGAACCAATGAGAGCGAAGAACAGACGGACGACAGACGTGAAGAGCAACGAGGAAGACAGGCAATAAAGAAGTGAGAGAAAACAGAGAAACGTTGGAAGATCACGGAGAGGTTACAGAGAAAACAAAAGCTGACACCAAGGATGACAGAACAAAGTCACAAAAAGAGATTCACGGTAATTTATGAGATTATAAATCGAGGTGTGGCCTTAGACGGGAGCAGAGGAGCTGTGCAGGAGACACCAGAGTCCAGAAGAAATTTCATCCGTTTTGGGCCCTCTGACTGTAGCAGGAGAGCTGGGGGGGTTTTTGTAACTTTGTGTACATTTTACATGCAGCTGGAGAGTGTAAATTTGAAGCTATTTCATGAAGGATTTTGAACATTTAATATATAAAATTTGTCTATTTAGTTTTTTTAGAACGTGACGTCAATGACAAATCTATCCAGTAGCTAACATAACCGGTGTGTGTAAAAAAAAAAAAAAAAAATAACAATAACGATGATGATACGTAGACTTTGTAAGTGATTAATGAAAGTTTAATGTTTTATATCACTATATTCTGGACAAAAACATGTCTGTGGATTAAAAAAAAAGTCACTATCAGGGTAGAGACTGGTGTCTTTAATCGTCACATTTTTATGGTATCCTGCTTGAAATTATTTAATAAATGAATAATTAATCAAAACGGCTGATTTATCTTGTTGCTTGGGGTGAAATGAGAAGATTTTTTGGATGTGTGAGGGCGGAGGAGTGGCCAGCAGAGGGCCACAGAGAGACAGGTGAGAGAGATCTGTGTTTTATTAACCAAACTGATCTGGATTCATGTCACAGAGTCGCCTCCGGATGCGTTTCCAGATCCAAAAACTTTAACATACTGCAGGTCATGTGTGTCTGCTGATGTCTGATGGAGTTTTGTTTTTCTGTCTGTCTGTCTCCAGGTCTGGTTTAGGTTAGGGTCTCGCATCTCATGCGCTCTGATTGGCTAAAAGTTTGGGCTGAGGGTGCGTTTTTCACCATACCCTGTGATAAATCTTTCTCTAGGCATTTTTCTGCGGATCAGCCTTGGGCGCACTAACGGGACGCAGCAGGATTACTTTTTCATTTCTACTATTTTTTAAAGGATTTGGATTTAAAATACTTAAAATCACATTTGGATAAATATTGTTCAATATTGTTACAAGTGAGGACTTCAGGGATCCATCGGCGTACTAAGACTAAACAGTTTTTTAAAAAATCTGCGTCTGAATCCTTTAAAAATATTCGTTTTTCAGCTTCTGGAGCATCAAACAAGACATTTCTAAATTATACTACAGCAGAAAAAAAAGAAAAATATCTTAACACTTTAATCTGTCACGCCTTTTGAAGACTATTTGATTTTTGTTGTCGGAGATCAGCGCGTAAAAACGCACGGCGGCTCCATGGCGCACATGTGCAGGCAGATCACCGGCAGCGCGGCGAGCTGTGCGGGCTGGGTCGGGCTCATCGTCGCCACGGCCACCAACGACTGGGTACGGACCTGCGACTACACGGTGGCCACCTGCGTGCGCATGGACGAGCTGGGCTCCCGGGGACTCTGGGCGGAGTGCGTCATCTCCCCGGCGCTTTATCACTGTCAGGCCCTCAACCAGATCCTCACTCTGCCCGGTGAGACACAGGGAGGGATGGGTTATAATTATCATATCACATAACTGACTGTATTGTTTAAAAATACAAATTGCTGTGTGCGTAAAGTTTGCGCGTAAAGCTCATTCTGATCCAATGTGTGTGCGCGCATTCCTGACTGTAACTGTCTGAGTGAGTGCCAGAGGTGAGCCAACACATGCTTCAGTTATAACCCCCAACCCCCCCCCTCCCCTCTCTCTCTCAGCCTACATCCAGACGTCTCGCGCTCTGATGATCTGCGCGAGCCTGCTCGGCCTCCCCGGGATGCTGCTGGTCCTCATGTCCATGCCCTGCGTCCGGCTGCAGAACGACACCTCCGCCATAAAGCAGCGCCGCGCCCGAGTGGGAGGCGTCCTCTTCATCATCATGGGTGAGGAGACCTCCCAAACACACACACACACACACACACACACACACACAGTTAAAAAGTAATCTCTGAGCTCTCCTCCCGTCGGTAAAGGCTCCGGATCAGAGCAGAATCTGATGAGACTGTTGAGACTCCAGGTGTTTATTTCTCCAGGAGGTCTGGATCTGCACCTGACTGTCTCCTCCGGAGCTGGAAGAGAGACCCCTAGTGGCAGAAATTACATATTGTGTGTTAAAGTCAGAGTCTACCAAGAACTGTTTCAGTCTCACAACAGACTAAAAGAGTTTTTAAAGCTCTCTGAAGATGGTGGTTTTGGTTTGAGGATGTACAGTTTCGGGTCTTTCCCAGCTGTGGAAGGAGGGTCAGTGTTTGTCAGACCAGGTCTCATCCTGCCCGGGTTCCTCTGTCAGACGGGCCTGCTTCCTGTGTAGAGGCCGGTACTTCCTGGAAACAGCCTCAGGGACAGACAGCCAGATGGATACAGACACTGTACAGAGACTTATACACATGAAAGCTTTAGATGGCGACTGCAGGTCCAGATATAACTTCATGTTTCCTTCTCTGTATCTTCCAGCCATCTGTGGCATCGTATCGACCATCTGGTTCCCCATCGGCGCCCACCAAAGCGACGGTCTGATGTCGTTTGGCTTCTCCCTGTACGCCGGCTGGGTCGGCGCCGCTCTCTGCCTCCTGGGTGGCTCCATGATCTTGTGTTGCCATGGCACCGACCCCGGCACCCCGAGAAGGGAGAACAGCTTCTACTACTCCAGGCAGGGCGGCACCGCCATGCCGCTGGACCCCCCCGCCAACCACGCCAAGAGTGCACGAGTGTGAAGAGTCAGAATCAGTTCCTCATTTTATAGACTGAAGAGTTCTTGTATTTCTCCTTTTACATTTAGCTGAAACAACTTTGAAAGCTCATTATTAGGTCTGATTTTATATTTTTGCCTCGTAATTTAAAAATTGGACTGAAATTTAGTGACTTTTTGCCTTTAATTCAACAAAATCTGACAATGTTTCGACAAATTAAACAACATATTAAGTGTTTAGGGCCATAAAAGTGTCCAACATTGAGGGAATGAATGCAGTTTCATTGATTTGCAGCGTTAACACCCTGTAGGCTCTGCAGTCAGACAGTGTACGGACATAACTTTGTTCTTAAATGTGCTTTTCTTGTGCTTTTCTGTGGCTTGAAAATAGCAAACTTTCTTTTATGAGTTGATCTTCTGTCATTTTAGATTTTGTAACTTTAATGTTCTTTTAATGATTATTATTCTTTGAATAGCATGAACATGTTTCCTACACATTACCTGTTAGAAGACTGAGATTACCTGCTCTCATTTAATCCCACACAGATTCTTCGAAGGTGATTTTATGTAACAATATCTGTCACTTTTTTTTTGTTGCAATTTCTGACTTCATTTTAACATTATAATCAAAATCTATCAGCTGTGTTTCTGTATTGTTAAATTGTTGTGTGATGCTACAGATAATAAAAGTTTTTAAATAAACAGTCTCAGTCTTTCACTCAAAATGAGACATTTAATCCTGCAACACAAAGAAATATACAACGCTCAAACACCATTCACTCAAACAAGAAAAACAAACATGGAAGTAACTCTCAGGGCTTCAGCAATAATGTGAACGGTGACAGGAAACCAGATTTACAGTTTAACAATTCTTCTCTTTTGTTGCAACAATGGTGAGTTAAAGAGTAGAGAGGAGCTGATGACAGTCTGAACACAGTCAGGCCGGACTCACACTACAGGAGATATAAAATCCTAAATGATTTTGAAATCAGGTTGTATCACACATACGGAGAAGTACAATTACTTCTTTACTTGAGTATCTCTGTGACTTTCCCTCTCTACATCTGAACACAAACATCTGAACTTTCTCCTCCTCACAGCTTCAAAACAGCCTTGTTACTTTAGTTTGATGCATTTGAGTGGAACTATGGGTAATTTTTTTTTGGCGTCATCGCACGCCGCCTTCCCAACATCACGAGACTGATGTCGACCTATCAGAGCACATCACGCACGGCAGACGCAGGGAGACGAAACAAAGACGTAAAAGACGTGAACAGACAGAGAGGGAGGCTGGAATGGGGAGAAAAGGCGTGTTAGTGTCTCGTATCTGCAGAGAGTTTCTTATTTTCTCTCTTTGTTGCTGCTCGGACGCTTTACCAACCCAACATGTGGCTATTTGACGTCCTGGGAATGAGACTCAACTATCAACTATGTTTGTGGTGCGTTAGGAACAGCTGGGACAAATCCTACTGACTCTACCTTTAATCTCAAACACTACACGATTGTTAAAAAAATGGAGCATCACACACTACAGCTGTCTATTCTTTAACTTGAGATTTTAACCGATTTTAATCCAGACTTTAAGTAAATCTGGGACTCGTTCGGGAGGTTTAAGACGACTCACAACACCAGATAATCTTGGCTGAACTTCTGTACAGATTTCTCCTCCGAGTGGGACGGAGGGAATCAGGCTCAAATTAACCGGAAACTCCTGTAGTGTGATCCCGGCCTAACTGTCCCGGCCTTTTGTGGGTAGCCAGTGTGGTGTTTAAAAATTTGGAGTGAGCGGAGAAACACAAAATCTTCCCTTTTCCAGAGGGAGTTTTGTATCGCAGCTCCCCTGCGTCACACAAACATGCAAACTGAGGCTGAAGGTAAGAACCAGGATGGAGTGCAGATGTCGGTGGAGATTCACTGGTATTGATGGATAAAAGGTGGGTAGGTGCGTGTCTCACTCAATGAAACATCTGTGATGGGAGGTGCCCTAATCCGCTCCACTGCCTCCCCCGATCATATCCAAGTTTTCACACCGAGCAGACAAAGGGAGGCGTTCACTGGTAAATACTAAAGTAAACTGTGGTGATGCGACCTTGCTTGTCTTGGAGATGATTTGATTCAGTGTCTCATGCAGAAGGCACTTTTTCCTTCATGTTATAATCAGATTTTTCAGTTTGGAGGAAGAGGAAACGTCCTCTGTTCAGTCCTCCTCTTCCCCCACATCAAAGCCATGATTGGTCCTTCCTCCGGCCCTGCTGCCTCTGCTCGTATACTGGCCTCCTGGTCCAGACTGGTATCCGTGCTGCTCACCATTATCCTCATACTGGCTCTGATACTGCTCTCCTTCTAGGTCGTCGTAGTGGTTCTCCTGCTGGTGCTGGACGTGCTGCTGGTAGTCGTGCCCCCTCTCGGCAGACCAGCCCTGGTAGGGTCTCTCGTCCTGTTCCTGGGGGTAAAGGTTGTCGTCGGGGGAGAACGTGTCGTCGAGGTGGTCGTCGTAGCGCTGGTAGGAGCTGGCGTGCGCCTGCTGCTCCCGGGCGTTCAGCTCCAGCGTGCTGTGCCACACTCCGTAGCAACCGTAGATCAACAGACCTGAGGACGCACAGACGGTACCGGTTAAACACAGGACGTCAGAGAGCAGAGCAGCAGGTAGAGAAACTGAGCAGCTGGGACGTGTTAGCAACCTTCATGAAATCCAGAAGGTGTGAAACTCTTCCCTCACTGCGTCATCTGTCAACCAACTGCAGGTCTGACAGAACAAAGTCTGGATGTGTGTGCTTCTCTCTGCTGCGCCTCAACAAAATCAAAGAGGAAGTTCTGTTTTCTAAAACTACGTCCAAGTCTTACTTTCCAGCTTACATTTTCCTGTAATCGTTCCTCAATAAAAAGGCTTTTTAACATCTCATATTTACACTTTCAGAAACATTAACATGGGCGTAGTGTTGCAAAATCTTGTACAAACATTCGTACAACAATTGTAACAATTGTCCTGAATGAAAAACACCCAGCTGATACACACTCCCCCTGCAGTTGTTGCTCTTATTATCTATTTTTGAAATCAATACTGAAGCATGTGTCATCTCACCTATGAAGCACCAGATGGTGAACCTGGCCCAGGTGAGTGGAGACAGTTTAAGCATGAGGTAGCTGTTGACCAATATGGCCGCCGCAGGGATGAAGGGCACGCAGGGCGCCATGTAGGGCAGCCTCCTCCCGCTCTCTGGCTGCTGTATAATCAGAATTAAAAGCTTCACCATGGACCCCGCCATCATCGTGGCCATGAGTCCTGAAAACACGGCCCCGGCACCGGTTCCCTGCTCAACGCCAAATATAACGGTGGACCAGAGGAGGAAGGACATGAGGAAGAGGAGGAGGGTGCAGCGGGTCACTATGCGGCCGGTGGCAGGAGTGGGTTTGGCCGAAGCATCGGGCAATCCCAGCCGCAGCCGCAGGGTGTAGTAATGACCTCCCAGCAGCCTTTTCAGCAGCGAGGCGTGGCCTGTGTGGAAATCAGAGTCGTCCCCCTCTCCTTCAGTCCCGCTGGCGTGGTAGGACGACGAACCGTCGCCGTCGTCTCCGATCAGCATCTGGTCATCTTTGGTGGGGACAGCCCCGTCGTCCAGGTGCTTCAACCCGTCCACGTTGTCCTCGGAGTTGAACTGGTGTGTGTCGGTCTGTTCGTCAGGCTGGTAGCGCAGTAACAGCACACACACGCTGACCAGAGTGTAGGCCAGCAGCGTGCCGATGGACATCATCTCGATCAGGTCTCTGAGGCTCACCAGCAGGGCGAGGATGGCGGCGAAGCTACCCGACACCACGCAGGCCACCGCGGGAGTGTGTGTGAACGCAGACACATGAGACAAGAACCTGCAGACACACATCACCACAGACAATCATTAACACCAGGAGACCTCGTCCTACCCGTAAGTGTGTTTGTCTCGTGCCTCCTCACCTGAACAGCAGTCCGTCCCGGGACATGGCGTAGATGACTCTGGGCATGGGGAACAAAGAGCCCAGCAGAGACACGGTGAGTCCGGCTATGGAGCCCACAGCCACGGTGTATTTCCCCCACAGGAAGCCGTGCACCGCAAACATCTCCATGAGAGGAGCCGAGCCGTCGATCAGGTCGTAGGGAACCATGAGAGTCAGGATCACACTCACCTGTAGAGAGGGAAGGTCGGGGAGGGAGATGGCGAGAATTCAAAGGCCGCTAACTGCTGCTCACTTTACTCTTTGCTGTAGCTACAAGGAGGAAACCCACAATCCAAATTCACCACAATCATTTTCAGTCATTTGTTTCCTTCATGTTATAAGAATAAACAACTCTGACCGACACGTAGGCAGTGAGGCAGGTGACCAGCGAGGCGGTGATGGCGTACGGGATGGAGGTGTTTGGGTTTTTCGCCTCCTCTCCCGTCGTTGCGATGATGTCGAAGCCGATGAAGGCGTAGAAGCAAGTCGCTGCACCTTGCATCACCTGATCAGCAACAAGACATCATTTATTCTCTTTTCTGTCATTTTGGGGATTTTAAACAAGTGACTTAAACAACCACAGTCTCACCCCTGACCAGCCGTAGGGCAGGAAGTTGCCATTCTCCCAGTTGCTGGCGGAGAGGAAGAAGAGTCCGGCGATGATCATGAAGACCCAGACCACCAGGTTGACCACGTTGAGGACGTTGTTGAAGCCCACCGAGTTACGCACACCGAGAGCAATGACCACTGTGACCAGCAGGGCGATAAACAGCGCCAGCAGGTCGGGGTACGTGTCCTCACCCTTACCTGAGACAAACAGACACAGCAGTGCTTTTAAAATATTTCGTCGACGTGAGAAAGAGACTGTAAGTTTGTGTTGAGATGAGGAAGGATCAATAAAACACTGGGACACTTTATTTCCTTATTCACACTTAACTGTGCAGATAAAAGAGTCAGAAACAAGAGCTGAGGTGGAAAAACAGACTATAAAAAGAGCAAAATGCATAAAACAACATAAACGTGCATAATTTCCAAGTGTAGGACTTTAAAAACTGATATAAACTATATATTACTGGATTTGAAATATCATTGGCTACATGATGCGTCAGTCATCTGGAGGCTGGTGTGTAAGTGGCTAAGAAGAGAGGAGGAAGAAGAGAAAGGCGGTCACATGTCTACATGATAGGCTCTAGGGCGGGCGTACTGATCGTACTGACCGAGTCCTCTGAGCGTGCCCAGGTGTGTTATCATGTAGTTACTGATGCTGTGATTGGCCAGCGAGTCGAACATGCTGCTGAGAGCTGACGCCCCCGCCGCCGTGCCAATCAGATACTCCAGGATCAAGTTCCAGCCAATGAAAAACGCCACAAACTCTCCGACCGTCACGTAGCTGTAGGTGTACGCCGAGCCGGTCGTCTTTGGGACCCGGACACCAAACTCTGCGTAGCACACGCCTTAACAACAAAATATACACAGTTAGAGGATACAAGAGGCGTCATGTCAGATTAGACTGTGATTAAACTGTTCTGTGTTCTCACCTGACAGTATCGAGGCCACCGCTGCGATAATAAACGACAGGATGACCCCAGGCCCCGCCATCGCTTTGGCAACCAACCCGGCCACCACGTACATCCCGGTGCCGACGCAGCTGCCCACCCCGAGCGACACCAGGTCCACGGTGGTCAGGACCTTGGCGAGCCCGACCGCCGACCCCTCGTTGAGCTCGGTGAGGTCGTCGGAGCTGTGAGCCATGGAGCCCATGGGTTTGGTCCTCAGGAGGCGGGAATACATGTTGTACCAGGCGTCGCCCAGAGACAGCCGGCCGAGCCACGCCGCCATTGCTGCACCTGTCTGATACCTGTCTATGTTTGTGTGCGACTCCTTCTGTTCTCTGACACTGTTTCTATCATTCTTTAATTCTCTTCATCATCGTTCTTCTGTTAGGTTCGTTCTTCAAGAGCCGCAGATCCACATGGAGAGATGAGACTGGAAACACAGAGATGGGAGATGTGTTCAGAGGACTACAAGGAACTTCTCTCTATATGACTTACACGAGCAGACAAGACCATCAACCAGAAGATTGGCTCTTCTGTAAGAGGCTTCGTAGCTTTTAGAAACAGGAAATTCCCTCAATGCAACCTCCTGAAAATAACTAGAAACATCTTTTCTTTACATTTCATCATTTGTCCACTCTATTTGACGTCCTGGGAACGAGACTCAACAATAAACTGTCTTTGTGGTACGTTTAGGAACAGCTGGGACAAATCCCACTGATTCTGGCTCAATGCCTCAAGAGGTGAGAGTGTAATTAACCAAACACAGCCTCACTAACACCGGATTATTTGAATAAAAGGTGAGTATCAGGCAGGTGTACCTGTCCAGCCCTGATGATGATGAAACCATCAGCTGCTCTCCTCACTCACTAGAGCGAGACTCCCTCTCTGAAACATTAATGAACACCGAGGATCTTCTTTCACAACGGAAAGGTACGACTGTGGAAGCTCAAACTGAACCACACAGACCTGAACGACTCTTACAAACGTGAAACGACTGTGTCACACTCGAATCAACACCTGAACTCAGAACCTGACCAACATCAGCAGGTTGGACTGAAGGCAGTGAAGAGCACAGAGAGCTTCCTACTTGTGACTGATAAGAACATGCAGTGTAAAGATGCACACCTGAGCAGACAGGTAACACACTCACCTGTCGTGTTTCCCTGAAGAAGTGCGGGAGGCGTGTGGTTCAGTGCACGTTCCTCTGCAGACCTGCAGGAAATGGTGACAAGAGGAGACGGCAGCGTTAGTCATTCAGAGCTGACAGCATGTGATCAGCTGATACATTATTGAACACCTGAGACTGAGCAGGTGTGTGTGTGTGTGTGTGTGTGTGTGTGTGTGTCTGTCTGTCTGTCTGTCATTCATAGGAGAGAGGAGATGAGCTGCTGAGAAGGTGTGTGTGAGTTGACTTTGTGCTGCTGCTGCCAACAGTGACGCTTCTTTAGTTTTTGTATGCAGAGCTGGGAACTGACCAGGTGTGTGTGTGTGTGTGTGTGTGTGTGTGTTTGGCTGCCAGCTGTGTAATGGAAAGTTGTATCAGTTTTCCAACTTTCTACCTGCAGGAGGAGTTTGATCCCTTTTAAACCTAAAATGGCTCCAAACAGCGCACAAGCATAATATAAGTCTCCTGAAGATCTCACATTGATTTGAAAAGATGTTATTTACATCTGTGGTCGAGGTGGGCTAACACTTTTAGCTTAGTAGCTAAAAATTCAGCTTAGAGACGAGTGTTAATAACGTCTCGTCTGGACGAACTTCACTAAAGTTGGTGGACTCACAAGAGACAAGCAAATGAAAAAATGTTTTGTTGATGATGAGGCTCAAACTGGAAGCAGCAGAAGTCCATATATCCTGATTTATAGTCCCTAGTATGGATCCTACATTTCCCAGAATGCAATTCAAGCATCACGATCCTCTTAACCAGATAAAGAGCCACATCTTTCAAACTTCACAACTTCTGTTTGACTTTCTGTCACAGAGAGCTGAAGTCAGGCCACTTCAGGTGGACCTCATGGGACCTTACTCCAAACTACATTCTCCAACACCAACATGGAGCCGACTGGGCTCAGAAAAGGTCGTAAAAAAGATGAACATCACAATAAATCTGCTCATATTGACAACTGCAGTTGTGTGAAAGGAGAGCTGGTTCTGGTTCAGTTCTGTGAGCTGCTGATATACAGGAGCAGCTGTTTCAGTTAGGAGACGACGTCACTGACGACACTAAACGACAACACACTCACTACATCTGGTGTAAGGGGACATTTATTTTGTCATGATCAGTCTTCAGAGGTCATTTTGTCCATCACGCAGCAAAACACAGTCACATTTCAGCGCTGCTGCACTCGTTCAGCGAGTGGATGAGTCTTCTGAACGTATAGTATGTGTTGTCTTGTTGCAGTTATCTGCTGGTAAACTGATACACAGAGTCAGATTACAGCGTTACCTGCAGACGTTGTAACATGATGGTCTGAAACAGGAGAAACAAGACACTAACACTGTCCACAAGTTGTTCTTGGTTACAGGACAGCTGTGGGAGAAACGGTGAATCCTTCCCGCCGGATCAGAGCTGAGCGTCGGTCCACTCTGCTGTGTCTCCGCTGGTTCACATGAAGCTTTCATCGTGTCCGTCTGAGTTGTTTTGGTCTGATAATCAGATCCAGTTTGAAGCATTTCGTCCAGTGCTCAGAACTGGACCAGTGTACCAGTGTAATCCGGTGCATTATTCATCACCAGTCTGGGAAGCAGTCATGCTGATATCAGGCTGCTGGCTTTTCTGATTGGTTGATTATCAGCCAAATAACGAATCCTGGTGACATCATCTCAAACATGATCTGTTCAACACACGATATGTTATTTCTGCCGTTACTGAGTGGAGTCAGGTGCAGATCCGGACCTTCTGGAGGAATAAACACCTCATCAGTCTCATCAGGTTCTGCTCTGATCCGACGGGAAGAGAGCTCAGAGTTACTTTTTATCTTGTGGGATTAAAAGTGGATTTATCTTCACTCCTGTTTATCAGCCTGACTGCAGCAGTGATCCAGAGGTGGTTCTGTTCTGTAATGTTGACTGCTGACTGGAGCTGGAGGGGAAATGGACTTTACTTCATGAACGTAACGTTACAGAGAGGAGAGAGAGAACCAGAACCAGAACCAGAGTCTCTGCTGAGTGCTGAGCGTAGTCAGAGGCTCACCTGAAGACAAAAAGCCTGTTGTTGCTCGCTCGCTCACGGCTGATGTACGGTGAAGTAATCTGGATGTTTGGGATAAATTATCTTGCAGTATCTGACGTGAGGTACAGTTTAAAAGTTTTTTCATGTTATGTTTCTCGTTCTCCGACTCCCTTCCTCTCTGACTCTCTCCTGAAGTGGATTTCTCTGGTCTGAACCACGTCCTTCCTACATGGTTACATCCTCACCTCTCCGTCTTCTACTTCTAAATTTAAAGCCAGAACCTTTAGGGGAAAAGAAGGCAGCTGATTTTGTTGTCAGCACGTTTATGGACAGTGAGGCGACCTGAGTTTTATGTAATTAACTCATTTTTAGAGCTTCTCTCGAGGAGACTTCAAGCCAAACTCGAAAATACCTGAAAAATCATCAGTCAGAGACGGGACCTCTCTGCTGGAGGCACATGAAAAGCTTGTATTGCCAAGATACCAGCGTCATAGAAGACCTTCATCTTTAGTTTTTTGTTATAGCGACAGTGAGCAGCCAAAGAAACCGAATCTAAAGACCGTGGGCTTCAAGGACAGTTCAGAGCACCTTCTTGCACTTCACTTCCACCTCCTCATCTATTGTATTTCTTTATCCTTTCCCATAGTTAAGTAACTGTTCTGCAGGCTGACTAAATACGGACTCTGACTGTAAACTGTGAACTCAACAGTCCGAGCGTCTGTACGTTAGAAACTGTGACTCCTCACATAAGGATTGGAGACGCCATCAGCCGCAGAGCAGCTGAAGGTGGATGCATTCCTGAGGCTGCGTGCTTTATACGCAACAGATGAGCGGATGGGAGTGAATCCAGACACACACACACACACACACACACACACACACACACACACACACACACACACACACACACACACACAATGAAGCAAAACATCCTTTTCTGTTTAAGGGAATAAAGGTTTTTCGTTGGCAGCCTGAGATGATCCATGCAGGACGGAGGCAGAGAGCACCGGCTCATCGCAGTTATAGTTCATGAAGAGGGAAAAGGTTCTGGTTCTGTTGTTCAGTTTCTTTCATCTGTCTGTACTAATGAACTGGAAACCCCCTGAGACAGCAGCTACAACTCCCACCAGACAGTGTCTGATGGGAGTTGTGGGAAATATATTCTGGTGACTTCTCAACATAGAAAGTGTTGATATGTTGTGTATTTTGTGTGACTCACTCCTCTGGTTACATTCACCTGTTTATTGTTTTAACTGGAGAGTAACGAGCTGAGAAGGCTCCTGAGGACACACGGTTGATTTTTACACTCTGAATTCAGTTTAATTGATGTCGACAGTTATTTGTCCTCTGTAATAATGTTTTAAAACGTAAATAAAGTCTTTTAATGTTATTTTTATGCCCCTGTTAAGCACTTTGAGTTGCCTTGTGTCTGAATTGTGCGTTACAAATAAACTTACCTTCTGATTTACAAAGTTTCAAGTATAACACAGATGGGCACTGTGAAGTTTTGGACAAGAAATTAAAACTCTGAATTTTAATATTTACAATATTATTGCGGTAATAATACAAACGTTTGTACAAACGAGTGAATAAACAAGCCTTGTGATTTATATTGCAATGAGAATGTCAGATTCATACAACTTAATCACTTTTACGACCTGAACTTTGGGTTTCAGACATTTTCCAGAGCTTTCAGATGAACTACAGATGAAGTGAAAAGCCCCTTAATAACTGTTACGCATTAAATTAAGAATAAATTATAACACTGACAAAAGAAACAGCCTGTTAATCATCCAGACTTCTGTCAAGCTGTTGCCTGATCTGAACTGCATTAATTTGAACTTTAACTTGGCAACATCACAAGTTTAATGTCTTGATTTTGATTTATGTGCATTACTTTTTATGTTTTTTCAGTTTTGACATTAAGCTGCATCAGTCTGGTCTGAATGATGCTGGTGATAAACTCCATGTAAGTATGTCGACATCTGTGGCACCACCTAGTGTGCACTGAGTGTACTGCTTCAGCCATCTTCAGGTGCACAGTGGTGTCAGCTGCAGGGCGACATGTTGTGTTTACATTCACGCTTCCTTAAACTAGTCTAACACAACAGTCTGTAATTGATCCTAAATGAACTGATTACAGGTGTTGGTTCATTTTAGAGGATGTAGTTTGAGGTGCTGCTGAACTGGATCGGTGATATTTAGCCTGTCCAAATTAATATAAATGAGGTGGACTAAATAATGGAAACATCTATCACAGTACTGTAAAATGATCCATCAGACACCTTCAAACATACGAGTTGCTGATCAATGCACCTGGACTACATTTCATTCTCAGACCTACAGTTATAAAAACATCCTGAATTTCTCCGTTTTTTATAAACCTTTCATTAACGGTGACTTTTTCTACCTTTGTCCTTTTTTAAAATCTCCTGCTTATGTAAAGTTTCATAGATTTTAAATGAAGATATCTTTATTAAATCACAAGGTGGTGAAGTCTTCTGAATGCGTTTCATTCTGACTGGTGAGTAAAAACGCAGATCAGTGTACAGCAGTGGAGATATACGGGTAGTGACGATAACAGTGATTTCATGTTTTTATTATATATAATAATTAGTTCAGCGTCTCTTAAATAATTCCCATTTCATTCCGGTCTTGCTTTGTCAGAACACTTGGCTGTAATGAACTATAACGGCGTCATAAAACAGAAAAATTCAGGTTGAACTGGAGGTGTGTTTGCTCTCAACACCCGTCACACGTTTCGATGTGCAGAGATTTTGTTTTAGTAACAATAAAAATGAAAACAAGACAGAAATGTTTTTCCACGTTTATTCTCCTGACACACACACAGACAGCTGTGAGCTCTGCTGCGACCGTCTACTCGTCTGCCTCCGACTCCTCGTCGTCCTGGCTGATCTGGAAGTAACGCAGCTCGTACGTCTCCTTGTCAGACGCCACCACTCTGAGCCAGTCACGGAGGTTGTTCTTCTTCAGGTACTTCTTCGTGAGGTACTTCAGATACCTGGAGGGGAAAGGGGAGTATTGTTAGACCCAAGATATGTGAAGTGCAATAAAATATGAATTGGTCTGGTTTCTCTTTTGAAGCAGCAGTGTTCTGATTTCCCACAAGGTTTCCTGAGGTTTGCTCCAACACATCTCATCTCACCTTTTGGAGAACTGCTTCTCAGACGTGACGTTGATCTTGTTCTTCATGCGGCCGACCTGGACGATGTTACCCAGATTCCCCGTCTTTCCGTTGACCTTTATCCTCTCTTTGAGGAAGATTTCCTGTGGGACAGAGCACAGTGACACACTAGGGAAGAGAACCCTAGTAAATTAGGAGCTAGGGAAGGGAACCCTAGTCCAGACACGGGGTTAGCTGCTTGCAGAGGTCACTACATTAACCCTTTCATGACTACATTATGGATACAGTTAAGGTGTGAGAAAATAATGAGGATCATGGATGCAAAGGAAATGTACTGGGTTTTTTTTTACCAAAATTCACAGCGTCGAACACTTAAAGCACAGTAACTTTTGCAGGTAGACTTACAAAGTTTGCAGAATCCAGGATCCCGTCCTCCACAGGGTGGGTCAGGTCCAAGGTGAACTTCCATGAAGCTCCCTTTTTGGATTTCTTGCCGACAGTCGGCCTCCTCTGTTTGATCTGACAGGTTAAAAACAGGGAACAAGATCAGAAACTTCGATATCAGCAGCAGCACAGATCTGATCCTGCTCCTCTTTAAAGTCACTATTCTTACTTTTACTGCTCCGCTTACACCAGTTAACTTACTATTTAGACACTAGATTCATTTTCGCTGATAGTAAATTTATAGACATCTGTGAATGCACCATATTCTTCATCACCATAAAGCTGTAAGCTACCTGTAGTCTAATTATTGTTTCCTCCCTCTATTCTATTATCTTTCTGGACTCGTCTCAGCGTTGAAGTACAGTGTTTCTCAACCTTTTCGACTTGTGACCCACACCAAGAAATATCAGTTTAGTGCTCACTTTTAATTCACAACATAAAGTGCCAACATGAAATATATTATATTCATGATATAATAAGTATCGATACAAATTAACAGTGACAGGAAGCAACTACCTGAATTTTACTGACATGTAAAAACATTTGTCAATAAATAATAACGCCAACAAGTAGTGAAACATTTACTCAAGTACAGTACTCTACTCAAGTATATTTACATTTTTGTCACTTTAAACTTCCACTCTGATAGTTTCAAGGTAAATATTGTACTTTTACTCCACCACATTTATTTGATAGCTTTAGTCACTTGTTACTTAAAAGGTTTCATGCGGATTTAATTAACAACTCGATGAAAAAACGTGATTTCAATAGAAAAAAAAATGAAAATTGGATGTAAATATAGCTGCCTCAACTCATTTTAAGATTAATAATTAGGATAGCTAATATTTATGCCATGCCGAATTAACTAGCGGGTCAGATACTACATGTAGACTTACATGTACGGATCAAGTTATTCAGTTAAGAGGAGGAAAAACACTGATATAAAACAAAAGCTATGTTTTCCAGTGGAGATCGGCCCCCTGTTACGGGCTGATGAATGGGACACGTGTACGCAAACGTCAAGAATACCACGAGCTAATGCTAACCCTGCTAGCTTGCTGGTTTGCTTCCCTTTAAACCCGCTCATTGTTCGACACACAGCTCTAAAGTCAAAGCTTCACTTCGGTTTACACGATATTGAGCGGATTAAATCAAAAAGGCGAAGGAATTAGTAACGAAAAGCGTAAAGTCGGGAGGAGCTGGCCGGACTTACCGGTGCCATGTTAAGAGCTCGGAAGGGAAAGAGCGAACCGGAGGTGACGCAGCTGTGACGTAGTTAGCGCCGCGTGGAACGCCCTTACCAAATATGGTGAAGACAGCAGAAATAAACATTTCCACACATGAATCTGAGAAAATGGCTCGAGTGGAGACCAGGAGCAGCTCACAGCAGGGACATGTGTCTGTTATGTGCTGGACACACAACAGCCACCGCTGCACTTCACCAGGGTTAACCTGAAAACTTCACAATTTAAGTTTTACCTGTTGTTTCAGCAGCTGTCTGTGTCAGGTGACCAGTCCAAAGGTCAACCACAGCCCAAAAACACCCTGATAATAAACCTGCTGAGCCTGGTTAATCATTCACACCCTCCTCACACACACACACACACACCAGGGCCTCAGACCTGCTAACATCAGTCAGCTGCATTTGTATGAACTTGCAGAGAGAAAACAAGAATCCATCCAGATGAGTCAGAGCAGCCATGACAGACGCGCACCCTTCTTTCCATTGTGGTGGTTTGTGTGGCTCGGCGTGCAGGGAGGCTCACATGACTGTTCATCATCACACCACCATGGAGGACATTTAGGCCGGGCGTGTCTCCGCTCTGCAACTGAAGACACGTTATGTGCTGCCATGACTACATGTGCAGACACACAACAGAAGGAAATACAGCACAGATCCAGGAAATGTTGAAGCACAGGCTTTTTTTTTCCTCTCGTAGTTTCAGTCGTGTTTGTATTTGTAGAAAAACCACAACTTTTTTTCTTGTTGCCTTCAGCTTTTTCAGTTCTCGAGCCCTCTATCACATTATTACCATCATGAGGACCTTACTCTCCTCTGAGTGCAGCTTGTTTATTCACTTATAGAAAGATACTTTTTGAGTTTGTATTATCACCTCATTATTGTAAATGTTAAAATTCTGAGTTTTTTCTCCAAATCTACATACTGCCCCTTTAATCACCTTCACTACTCTAAACTTGTTAAAGAATAAAGCTCTTTTCATGATCACCACCTACTAGTGCACCCTGCATAGGCTCCTTTCACTATCAGAGTGCTCCTGCTGGTTAAGCAGGTTATACTTGTATCCAAACTGAAGTTTATGAAAACATCTTCAGCTGAATGAACCAACAATAGTTTTGAGTCATTTAGGACAGGGGTTCCCAAGCCATTTATGATTTATGGACTGTGTTTTGTGATGTTGGAAATGCCAACACAAGTTTAAATGTTTAAATGACAGTGAAAACACCTGTGGGTCAGACTGAAACCAGGACCCGGACTGAAAAAAGGCCCACTGACAGTGAGCAGAAAAAAGCTAAATACAATCAAAAACATGGCCACAGCTACATGAAATTTGGGGATGCAAATGCTCCAAACCCCTGGTCTGTGGTGTGAGGGGGGAAAGCTAGCTAGTGAGGCTTTAAAGTCCACCTCCTGGTCCGTGTTGGAGGGAGCCCAGGCTTTAAGACGCCACTGACAACTTCTGCACCCGCCCGGACCCACTGAAGTTCTGATACCAAGTATTACCTGCCCACCTGAATAGTGTTATGTTGCATATTCTGGTGAAAATGATTAAATGGATGAAACCTAACGCTTCCACAACACAGAAGTCAGACATGTTTACATGATGGAAGACAGCTGCAACTAACAGTGCCCATTATTTTTTTTTTTAGAAGGAAAAGGACACCAGTTATTGACTATTGGTTAGGATTCTTGTACCGTAATTTTTTATTTTCATCCATTTTATTTTTTATGTACAGTCTTTGCAGGTATACATCAGGTAACTGCAAGTATGATCTACCCCTATAATGGTGCAATTTTATCTTTATGACAAGTGAAACCCAATCTCAAGGTGATTTTCTTCTATGTTAATTGTCTGTTACTGTGCATAAATGGCAATAAAGTTTTGAAAAAAATGTTTTGAGCTTGTAAACACACAGAGGCGAAACCCTCTTTGAACAGAAGTTAATGGCGAGACAATTGTTTTGATTGTTTGAACCGTACCACAGACCACATGTTTGAATTTAAAAGATCACTTTGCAGTTCAATACAGCTTTAAAGTGGTAAATCACCATTTAGTTTAGTGTAAAACCCTCCTCACGAACATCAACTCACAATCACCTGGACAAGTATTAAAAAACGGTGAAAAACCCAAAGAAGTCTGGACATATTGCAGCCAGTCATCCCAGAAGAAGTTAGTTTTAAGAAAGCCAATTCACAGCAGCAGCTCAGAATAGGCTTTGGTCAGTGTTACATCAGACACCAATTACGTGATTGTTGGGTATGTCGACTTTCAAATTATGTACTTGCAGTGTCTTATACTTGATTAGTTTTCTGACAAACTGCAATTTTAGAGTTCAAGTGTGATCTTTTAGATTGAAAAACATCCCGTGGCACAAGTCAAACCAGAAAAAAGTGTCTTGCCATTCACAACCACACCTTTCACCACACTTCACCTCTACAACCCTGACAGTTCTGAGCTTGTAAACTACACATTTTGGGATTAGGTTTGTTAGGATTTGAGCACTTTAGAAAGAAATCCACCATTGTGCGAGCCACACCGTCACGTTACCACAACGACTTCAAATTACTGGGTGTATTGGAGACAGAAAGCCAGACATAGTTTGCAGTTTTTGTCCATTTGTTTCATCGTTTTATTTTTGCCATCTCCAGTCAGGTGACAAAGGCCTCGAATGAACAAAAATTTTGCAACTCTACCACCCTCCCCAACCCGATCGAGTCCCTCAAAAGAACCACACGCCTCACTGCAAACCGCCTCCCACATTTCGGAGGCCCACACCGCTACACACTCATGCCTCTCAAAACAAGATATAACACTCCTTTTGTATTGGGGGATGACCGGGGCAGCGGGGTGAGCCCTCGACTGCCCCGGTGGACGAGAGGTGTGAGTGCACAGGACCCTCACGCCCCTCAAACTTCTACACAGACAAGAGACTGGCATCACGAGGGTAAATCACTGAAGCTTGTTTCTGGTCTTCTTGGGGGAAGAAAAAAAAAAAAACTTCTCTTTTCTTGGTTTTAGAGCTTTGACATGCTGGGGTGGACCTCAAGTGCTCTAAGTGCTAGCCACCACCATTACCAGCAATTAGGAGAAAAATGGACCTTGTCGCACCTAATCCACTCAGGAACCAGAGCAAAAGGCCATGCTGGAAAGCGATATGGCTGCTAGAGGGACAACCTAAACCAGAATTTAGTATCTACAGGGGCAACCCCTCCCTCCCACTGCTTTAACAACTCAAAAACTGCCCCCCTCCCCTTCCCTCTAAAAGGCTAGACCTGCTATATTCAAGAATATAAAAAAATAATCATACAAAAGCTGAATCCCGTTGTTATTTAAACATTCAGGAATGTGAGTGGTGAAACCAACACTTGAAGGCAAAAATAAGCAGGAATGAGCAACTGATCATTATTTTTGAAGTTGTTTTATATAAAGTAGATTGTTACCAAACAAAACCTCAGCGATCAGGCGGAGGACCACGCAGCGAGCTGCAGTGGAACTTTCCCAACAGCAAATGGAAAAGAGAAACGAAAAGGGGAGAAAAAAAAAGATCAATGATGAGAAATCACAACAGAATGATTGAGGTTGTCTGTGAAGGCCGACGCTTTGGTGACAGAACCAATGAGAATGCAAGAGACTGGTTGTGGGTGGTGCTTGTTGCCTGGGCAGCAAAGTCCGTCTCCCTATTTCTGGGCCAAGACCTTGGTAGCGACAGCACATTCATCCCCCATGGCAGAAATCACGGTGACCTGCGGAGAGTGAGCACACACAACATGTTCGAGTCAATCATCTGAAACTTTACACATGCGGCTCGCACGCCTCACATTTCCCCCGAGCCACGACTTTCTGCTTCAATTCAGGACTGAACCCCGTCTGCTTTCAGGAGTGAAAATTAAAAATGTCACAATCATAAACACATGGCAGACACATCAAGACGTGTCGTGTTCTCACTGCTGTCAGTGTCGACAATGTCAAATATTTGCCATGTCGTCATTTACGTCTTTTAGTTTCTGGTGTCGGGCGTCTTCCTGCCGAGCAGGTCAGGAATTACACAGATCCATCAGTTACCTTGTGACCCCTGAATAATCTGGTACATTTGTGCTGTGGATCTGTTTACACTCACCATGAATTCATCACCCGCATCGAACTTTGCTTCGATTTCCTTGCCGATGTCGTTGTCGGGGACACGCAGGTCCTCCCTGATGTCGCCGTTGTCGCTCATCAAGGACATGTAGCCCTCATTGATGTTAACCAACTGGAAGGTGAGGACACATTAAACTGTCAGTGACCACATTTACTGCAACAATAAAGACTTGACTGTCAAACTCACAGCACACGTCCTGACTGCATTGTGCTTACAATTACACTGAAGTGTTGGTTACTTCTATTTTCTTGTTCATATTAGAAGATGATGCTCAGAGTTGGAGGGGAAACTGGATCACAAGCAGAATTACTGCAGTCGTCAAGCCAATTCTTGATGTGTTGAAAATGTTTAGCTGTTTGATAGATGTACTCCTGGTCAAATTAAGCGAGCAAGTAAGTTTTCTCGATGTAAATTGAGCGAGCAACCTGAAGTTACTGAGTTGGGATAGACAGATAATCAACAGATATTCAGCACGTGTCGAATTGCCGATAAAACACATTTATTTAAAGAACGCACAACTTTAGCTCTGGTGCAGCAGCCTCAGTATGTGGTCAGCACTCTGTTGTCTCAGTGTCCACAGCACTATCTGATATCAGTGTAACAGCTGATCAGCACTGAATTATCTGTATTTGCAAAGTAACCAGCAGCTGAATTGATCAAATAAATGAAGTGAAGTTAAAGCAAAGTATCTCAAATTTGTATGTGCAGTGCTCGAGTACATTTTAGTTCATTACATTTTATTTTGATTATTTTTTCCTGTAAATGTATGTTGGTCCCAGTTATCGGTCTCCTCGATTAATAATAATCAATATCAACCCTGAAAAAAATGGTCAACCGCTACAACTCAGTCCCAATCTGACCACAAAGAGCTGAACATGCTTTAATAAACACCCAACATTTCTTACTGAGTTACACATTCTTTGGTAAACTGCTGTGACACTTGTGAGAGACGGTATGAAGCCGTTTACCTGGTAGTCTATCCTCTTGATGGAGGGAACTTCCATGTTGTGGGTGGAGGGGCACATATCTTCATGCTTCTTGTTGGTGAAGATGTCGATACCAACCAGGTTAACCTGCAGAAGAAAATGTTTATTATTTCACAGTGATGTGAAGTATTTAAGAATCATGTCCCAGTGAATCTGCGCTGTTCAACTAAACACATTGATTTACACAAGGCCCTAAAATCCCTGTTTATTTAAAAAGGTTGTGTAAGAATTCCTTTAAAACAAAAATCAACTTAATTTGAAGGGGTAACAGTTTTGACATGTCGAGGACATCTTTGTATGGTGTCCCAGATATAACTACTGAAGTAACCAGTTGGCCCGAGCCATTTTGTACCTCAAGAGGTGACACTCCGATAGTAAACACCAGCACTGCTCAGGTGGTAGAGTCACGACTGCTAGCTGCACGGTTAACTATGCTCACTACCAAACAGCAGCTACAGTTGGTGGCTACCTTGGTGATATGTTGCCCCCCATTTGTTAGAGTACGAATTTGACAGGTGGACAATTCTTACATATTGCACCTTTAGCAGGGAGAGTACATATGAACACATACTGCTGTAACACAATGTAGATAAATTGTGTCCGGTGCTCTTGGAAAGCGTGAAAAAGACCAATTAAAAAACCAGAAGCAACCCAGGCGCTCCACCTTGATACTTGTTGATGTTTGAATCTCTGGTTTTTGGTCATTTTTGATCTGCGGTCCGTGTACAGACCACGAGTCATGACATGATGGATGAAAATGTTTCCCCCAGTTTAGGAGGCAGGTGCACGGGGATTTCAAGGTACAAAGTATTCCTACCATTTTTAAATCACTAAATAAGTGATGTTAACTTTTAAAAATGTTCAACCAGAATCTTATTTTTTTTTTACATTTAACGTGACCAAGTCCCACCGGAGGTTAAAGTCCACGTGGGAGCACCCTGGTGTTTGAAGAAAAAGATAAGCAGACTGTGCATTACAAGAGCAGCACTTCAGGCAGCTTGGCTCAGACTGATGTGAAATCTGAGACCATTAAACCCAAGCTGAGCCTCCCGTCTCTGCCAAACATCTTTGACGCCGGTTGAGTTTTTTCCCTTTTAACATTGCACTGCCGCCTCTCAGCTGCTGTCAGTTTAAAGGGGCTACATTAACCACGGTTTGAGGATGATTTTACCTTGGCATGTCCGTGCTTGCCGGTCTTGGAAGTGGACATCTCCACAATTTTGCAGGGACGTCCCTTCAGCACCACATAGCCGTTCTTTCGCAGAGCAGAGCACTGCATGGGGTAAGTGGCGGAGGCGCCAGACTCGCCGGTCGTGAAATCAAGATCGGGATCTGCCATGGTGCGATGGGTCAGGGGCGCTGCAAAAGATATTCACACATCAATACATTTGTCTCTGCACTGATTAAGAGTCAAACACATGTCAACTAACCATTTACGAGCTGTTTTTAAGTTTGCACCTAGGCTAGAAACCAATACACTCAGAGCTGAGAGGCACAGACAGGGTGAGAAGGTCAACGAGCGCAGTGATGGACGAGCCCATTGCCGGTTCTGCAAGAGCTTTACCTTTGTGTTTTTTTTTAAAGATCAGCAGTTTGAGGTTTTTACATGACGGCTGCCATAATCGCACCAGTGTGTGAAGTAACGTGACACCAGCTACTTCCCCTTAATCTACAATTAAAACCTCCAGAGAGACGTAGCAAACACACTAACTCACAAAACACTATTTATGGCCAAATTATTGTTTTATATTGATGAAGCCGACTTTAATATGCCCATTTTTTTCATTGTTAAAAAGGACACTAGATTTGGAGAGAAAAAACTCATAATTTCTATATTTACAATATTATTGAGGTAATGATACAAACTCAGAAGTATACGTTGTTTCTGTAAGTGAATAAACAAGCGGTTCTCAGGAAAATGACACCATTTGAAGCTAGAAAGGTGGCAGGGTCCGCCACATATTTAAACCAAGTAAAACATGAAATTGTGTCGTCTTTTAAGAGCAGTTTGTTTATTCAGTCATTAAATCAAAGTTTGTTTATTTAGTTTTGTTCAGTCAATGAAGATCTTTTTCTGATTAAACTGCACTTTTTTTAATTAAACTACATTTATGAGCGGCTCTTTTATTTCACTCTAGACTTTTAAATATTATTTTCTCATATTGTGAACTTTGATTAGTCTGCACCTGAAACACAAAAAGGTAAACTCCCTGTGTGTGAACACCTGATTGGCAATCACCCCATTTTAGGTTCGCAGCGGGTTAAATGACATTTTTATGGCCCGGTCCCTGCCCGGGTTGAGCTCGGAACCACTGCAGCCTTTTCAGGGCCCCACTGTGCGGTTCGAGCGCTGCCTTGCTAATCGATATCGCGAGATCTCGAGAAAAGTGGCATCCTCATGATCTGCTCCGCCGATTTAATTGAGTCCGCTGTGAGTAATTAAAGTCAAACTAAAAAAAACACAAAGCGACACCAAAATGTGGAAGTGCGGACAATTAACCCGGCTCGACACGAGGGTGGACGGCTGCGCCACTTCAGCTCTACCAGCAGTTTTTTTTTTTTTTTTTTTTGGTGTGTTGCTAACTGCAACTTCAGCTAAACTTCATAACTCGCCAAAAAACTAACATCGGCTAATTAGCAGCCAAGATGTGTTAATTATTTTCAGATAAGAAAATGAACTCCGAGGGGAACTGCAGCGGTGATTTCAGCGGTCTCACACGAACACAGTAGCTAACGCGAGCCGTCAGAAGTTAGCGTTAGCTGGCCTGGAGTTTACAAGTGCAGCTGCGCCAGATAACGGTAACGTTACCCGGCCAGCTAATACCGATGTGTTACGCAAACATTAGCTCGTGCTAGCTTACATTTTCCGTTTGAACGAACTGCATTACCTGAACTCGCGTTGTAGAAAGACGCTTTTACAGCCGCGGTGGTTATTATCCGACCAACGTGCGCCGCCGCTTCACCAACAGCGGATACCGTTATACGACTGGCGGTGGCTAACGCGATGCTAACAGCGGCTAGTCATGCTAGCAGCCCATTCAGCTCCGTCCAAATAAAGGCAGGGATTGACGCTCGGTCGACAGCGGCGGCGGTGTAAGCTCGTTATTTTAGGCGATAATCGTTAAAAAGACGGAAGACACGCAGACGACGGATCCTGAACGCGCGGCGGAAAAGGGCAGAAATTAGCCGAGAGAATGACAAGCGACTTCCACCGACCGCGCCGCCGAAGGCCGCATGTCCCTTTGATTCAACCCGATAGTGTTAGCTGGATCATGGACACCCACACCCTGCCCCTGCGAAACCTCTTCCACCGCCGAGAAAATCAAGAACCACTTCCCCAGCTTCTCCGAACGGCACACGACTACTTTCATACCTACGGATCTGTCCTCAGCTCAGTTAAAAAACCGTTAGGTCTCCCGTTTATCCCCCCAAGGCAGAAACACGCGCCATGCCACACTTACCTTCCACGAAAAAGAGGACCGTGAATGCGCAGGCGCGGCCAACTTTACTGCAGCATCCGTAGAGGAAGGAGGGAGGGGGGCGTTTATGTGTTCCGGTTGGAGCCTGGCAGAAAGGGATGCCAGGTCCGTGCCAGTCAAACCTGGCAACTCAGCAGTTTAGTCGTTCTTACGGACGGCGGGGAGGCAGGGGCGTCTGTGTTTCTGGTCCCGAGAAGAGCTGGAGCGCCTCATTCCCGCCGCTGTCACAACTTATTAAGGTTTTATGTTAAAAAAACATTTATTTATTGGGCAAGAAGACACAATGCACACATGGAAAACATGAAGAAGAAAAGGGGGTCCGGCCCAGTTCTGTCAACACGCCTGTTTTATCCAGCGGTTTACCCTTTAAAGGAGCATTCTGTAGTTATGGGAAATAATGAATGAACTCTTGATTGAATAAACTGAATAAACAAACTGACCTCGGAGGACGACACAATCTTATATGTGGCGGACCCTGCCACCTGTCTAGCTTCAAACTGTGTTCTGGGACCTTATTTTCCTCTGAGAACAGCTTGTTTATTCACTTATGGGAAAAAATACATATGTCTGGGTTTGTATTATCACCTCATGAATTCTGGGTTTAAATTTCCTCTCTACAACTACATAGTGCCCCTTTAAGCCTGATGACACAGCTTCAACTTGTCACAGTTCACAGCTACTGATGGGAGTGGGAGCTTTATCAGTGGTCCACAGAGTGCAGAAGGTCTTTCCTCGTCTTGTTTTTCAAAAGACTCAGCAACCTGGTACACAGTGCTGCTGGAGAGGACTGTGCTGTCTGACTCAGCTGACCTGTAAATACTGACACTAGCACCTGTTTGTGTTTGTTTGTTTACTTTTTATTTGTGTTTATTCAGCTTTTGTTTGTGTGTTGTATCCATGTGGGGTTATATGTTTCACTGTATTGCTTTCTTTGGTTGTTGTTGATGTATGTTTGCTGTTGTATGCTTCTATGAGGCAAACTACAAGTGCAATAATTGTGTAAATGCTGATTATTCTGACAAAACAACAATCAACCATCACATTAGAAAAGTTACAAACAGAAAAATGTTGGTGTTTCTGGCTTCAACGGGTCATTTATTAACAAAATAGTTGCACGTTGAGTAATCAGTGAATATAATTTGAAGTATTAACCTTTTGATGCATGAAATATTAAATCACAAAGTCATATTTTTATTTTACTTTTACTCAAAAGTCATGCCAATAATAAAACATCTTCTTTTTATTTTTCAATGTTATTTTGAAGGAGTTTCTTGAATGTTCCCTGCCATGGACACTGTGCATCAATGGTTCACAAAGTGATTCAGGAATAACTGTTGAATCTTTTTATTCTCAGAATATCACACAGGTAAAAACAGTATTTTCAACCTGATAAGAGATGTTAGAAAAACTTTTAACCAGATTTTAATATTCATTTTCTTGTACATCGTTTTTCTGTGGACTATTGGACTGATATTTATGTATATATATACTTTATATATGACTTTTCTTTGCTTTATTAAGGATACGCAGAGAGTGGCAGGGGATGACGTGCAGCAGAGGGCCACAGGTCAGATTCAAACCCTGGGCCTCTGCAGCAGGACACAGCCTCCATCAACTGAGCTACTGGTGCGCCCCCTATTGGACCTGCATACAATCTGAAGACTAAAACCCAGAAGCACATTCAAAACCTTTAATGGTCAGACACCGGCACATCTTAAAGAGCTCAGAGTGCCCTGTTACCCCACTAGAGCGCTGCGCTCACAGGATGGAGGGTCACTTGTGGCTCCTAGAGTCTCCAAAAGGAGAAGCAGACATCACCCTGGACGAGCTGCATGGAGCCATTTTAGTTTAGTTTGTCTCCAGCTGCTTCAGTTGTTTACCAGAACGCTGCAACTCTGTTTTACTGTGAAGCTCCAGAAATGATATATGGAGGGAGGAGATGATGACTGGATTTTACATTTTTGGCTGAACTTCTCCTTTAATTATACAGCGATTGGTTTTCCTCCATCGATGAACTGATTTCAGCAGAAATTTGAACATAAATTGTCAACAAGAAACCAAAGAATCCAGAAAACTGTTCTTAACTTTTTATTTGTCGATAAAGTGGCTGTAAGTGTCTGAGATTTTAGTTTTCTTCAAAATGGTACGTTTATCCTTTTTTTATGTAAGTCATGAGTACAGGCAGTGTTTCCTCCAGGTCTGTAGAAGACTTATGTGCACAAATGTGGCAGGAATTTTACTTTTTTAAACAAAAACATGGGATTATTTCACATGATTTTAGAGCACTGGATCAAGTCCATTAGATCTGAGACAAGTCGTTTAGTTATTTTTGGTGCTCTCCACATTGATTTTCACGTTGGCACCTGAGCCTGAAGCATCAACAGTGTGCAGGACTCTTTAGTGTCTTCACATCCAACCGTGTCTGATGGAGAACGTCGCTGTGCAGCCGAGGTGTAAAGAAAGAGCGGAGCCGCTGTGTCGCTGTACAAGGAGAGGACATTTATTGTAGAATTTCCAACATCACAGATGTGTGTTACCAGATTGAGGTCGTCTTTTTGACTGATTCCAGTGATTCAGACAAGGTGAAAACATACACTCACATGCATGTCACACACCTGTGCACACACCTGCTCAGCTACACACACACACACGCACGCACACACACACACACACTCTCACAGGCTGACAGCCATACATACGTTCACAGTCTTGATACGTACAAAAATTGAAATACAAATACAAATAATACCACAATAAAAACATTGTATTTTTTTTTTTTTTTAGAAATTCTTATAGCTATGTTCTCTATTCTGTAGAAAGACAACTAAGCTTTTAATAAGTGAACATTATTATTTTTTTGTCTTTCTCTAAAATGATCAGTAAGATATCATCATGACGAAAATTCTTACAGTATATATATCTTTTTATCTATGGTTTCTCCCACTGACCCTCCTGACCTTTATTCACAGGGTGCTGATTAACGCTCACATCCCGCACATGTAAAAGGCTTCAGCTGGCCTTAAAGCGGCGTCGCTTACACCCATCGCATCCTTTAAGGTCAACGAACAATAAAAGAAATATCAAGTAAAAGATGATCCACTTTTTACTCTCTCGCAGTCTCAATCCCACAAACGTCAGAGACCATCGTCAAACTTTCAACCCTGCGAAAAATAGAAAACGTCATCCAAAGTGATGCTGAGCCCCGTCCTGCTCGCTCCTAATGCCTAAAATATAACTTTTAATGGCAAATGTATAATCATCCAGTGTACAATCTTGACTTATCTGACTGTTACTCGTGAGATAGAAGCCCAGATGCTAAGCTAAGTTAAAACTTTCAATGTACAGCTCAGTGTTGTGACAAAAATGCTTCAGGGCTCGTGTAGAAAGTGTGAGTCTCGCCGTCCTGCCGTCTTCAGTCAGACCAGTCAGCGTATTGCCTTAAACTTACAATTCAGAACGAGTGACGACAGGTAAAAACACGCGTGCCGCCATGCAAGATGCACAACCAAATAAACAGCGATGGAAATACGGAGAAAAAAAAAAAAAAGAGTCAACTCGGATCCCAGACCAAACTTTTAGTGTAAGTCTTCGCTGCTCGGCTCGTCGGTCAGAAAAAAACCTCCCATCTGAGAGAAACTACAGAACGGACAGATTTACAGAGGTGGGACAAAAAAAGCCAGACTGTTATCTTTTGTTTTTTTTTCTTCAGTGTTTCTTCACCTGCTTCGCAAAGTCTGTCCGTAACATCAACGTGAGTATTTACACAGGAGCGGTGCACACAGAACAGCAGGGACAGAAAAAAGGTGGAGAGAACGAAGGGCAGCAAAAGTAGAAACGTCCAGAAGTTGGCAACTACTCTACGCCAGATTCCTCCTGTGAGAAACGATGTGAAGACTTTTGTTATTGTGTTGCTGCTGCAGCAATAATACAATATCTACAACCTTCCTTCCCCAACCACAGATCTGCCAGGACACAGTATCTGAACACCAAAGCGTGCAGCATCCTCGATGACACGTGTTAAATCTCTCCTCTCCCCTGCGACACCGACTGCTTGTTTCCTAACGGGGGAATAGAAGGTGTTTCAGCAGCAGCACTCGGGATGAGTGTTCACACTGTGAGCGACACCGACACGGAGAGCGACGATCAGGGGAGCGACGTGCACGTCGGCCACAGCCGAACTCTACAAGGTCAACGGATCCTGATGGTGTAAAACTGACAGCGCTAAGAAGACACGTTACGTCTTTGCTACAAGATGTTAGTCTAGAAAACATCCGTCGAGATCAGCGTCAGAAGGGATTCAGATGATAAGATGTGTTGTTTGACTTCAACGTCTGGCCAGTGGCAGAGTGGTATCAGGCTGATCGTCCACACTTAGCCGGCTAATGTAGAAAAGTTTAAAAACGACATGTGCTGATATTTGTTTTGTAACGATCTCTCTTCAGACTGGAGTCTCATTTTAAGGTGTCTATCCGCTGTGCAATGACGTCGATGCTACTGTGCAAGATGACTGAATTCTCAGTTGTAAAATAAGATTTGGCTGCAGCGTCGACACTCGGATGCACTGAAAAAAACCTCAAAAGGACTTTTTAGCCAAATCATTAGTAAATAAACTGAATCAAGGATGTCTGTCCGCCATCACGACGTGGTTGTGGGTCGAACGCTCCACCAGCTGAGCTCCTGGGGCCCCTGTTAATGATATGTTTTCCACACTGACGGGTCCAGAGGGGCCACAATCACTACAAGTCAGGCCGTGTTCAGGTGCTTCTGAGTTGGAAGGAGAGGAAACTTTATCTCCGTCAAGGCGGCTGTGTTTTCATCATAGTGTTTGTTGTTTTACAGAATGGATTTCCACCAAACTGGGATGCAGGATGAGTCTCGGCCCAGAATAGACCGCATTAACTTTTGGTTCAGATCCAGATAAAGGGACGGATCCAGGAATTACTTCTCACTTTCTTTTCAGACGGGACGTTTTCAACATTGTGGTTTATTTCTCAGGAGATGATCGTGGATCTTGATGAAATAAATCAGGTGTATTAAGGTGGCTGCTGACTATGAGTGAGTCCAGTTTGGTGCAGATAAAGGGGCCTGCTGGGCCTGTTGGGCCTCGGTGGAGGTATGTAGATCTGGTGCGTATTCCTTTACTCTTTAAACAATTATGTACACAGTCTCGTACCTTTGCCTTGTTTCTGTTTGCAGTATTTTTAGGCTGGAAATCAACTGTTGTCGTGGTGTATTTCATTGGATTGTGGCCAATCGGTGGCGTTCAGTCTCCAAGTCGCTTTGGACGAAACATCATGATTGTCAACTTGGGAAACCGACATTGCAAAGAGGACAAAGAGCAACTGTATTCGTCTGTTCATGCAAAGTAAAACATTTGGTTTGAGTTCAATGATTCCTCCACTTAGTTGTCAGAAAGCTCAGCGTGGAGCGAAACACTTTAGCCGGCTACGTGTGGACTGCAAAGTGATTTTGGTTCGATTTGACTTTTACATTTGGAGACTTGGTTTAAATGGTTGCATCCACTTTGTGGGTCACTGACAAGCTCCAGTTGTCTTTTTCTATTGATGCTACCTTAACACAGCGCAGTAATAGACGTCCGATCGAAGTCAGAACATCCGCACCGACAAGCAGAGTAGAAGGACAGATCGTACTCGCAGTGTGAACACCCTGTAAGAAACATTAATGTGCTACACAGAGAACTTCTCTACAGCTCCCCATTCAATCAGATGGGGAAGTCAAAGGCTACTCGGCATGATGTCGCTGTCCTTTAAAGTTCTCCAGAACAACCATCAGCCCAGTCCAACAGTCCAACAGTCCACAGGGAAGGCGAAGGTCTGGTCCACTGTGACACCATCATTGGGCCTGTAGCGCCCCCTATAGTTGGAGAGTGTCTATTAACTCCAGTTGTCCGATCGTCCGTTCAGCAGCTCGTTGTTTTCCTCCACAAACACACACACATTGTACACACACACACACACACACACACACACACTGTCCTCCTGTCTTTCGTTCGCCCCTCTCTCCTGATGTCGGGCGATGTTCAGAGTGAAGAAGAGAAGGGTTGTGGGTCGAAGGAGAGGCGTTACCAGTTCATCATGGAGCTTCTGTTGAGGGTCATGAAGAAGACTTGACTGCTGCCTCCAGAACGCACCGAGGCGAAGAAGACCTGCAGGAACGAGACGCTTGTGTTAGTGTGAAGGACAGAGAGGGGGAAGCGCCGAGGCTCAGGTGCGTCCAGGTGTTGTCAGACTAACCTTGTCGTTCCTCTCCGACAGGAACTTCAGTCGCTGAGCTCGCTTGTGCATGAAAACTCCGTCGAGGTGTCCCGTTTCCACGGAGCGGATCTCAATGGCCTTCTCTCCCCAGCCCATGATCTGGTTGGAGTGGATGTAGGCTGCAGGGAGAGGAGAGGGTACACACACACACACACACACACACACACACACACCACACACACACACAAACACACACACACACACAAACACACACACAGAGGGGGATTGGACAGGAGAAGACTCAGCACCAGTCTCACACCCAAGCCAGTCACACATCGAGGCCTCCTCCGCCTCGCCTCCGGGAGGAGATTATTGCAGCAGTTTCTGACGACCTCTGAGCTCTTCATGTGAGGAAGCGTGGCGTTGGGGAAGACGCCGTCAGAGCAACAAATAATGCAGGACGGCGTGAAAGGGTGCTTGCTGGGTTTCCACTTGATTGGTTTGACGTCAGTGTTTGATCTGAGTGAATTATCGCCTGACGCTGGTGGTCTGAACTTTTGCACGTGAGCCGCAGCCTTAGATCAGGTTGTAAAACAGCTTGGACAGCAGGAAATGTGGGTATCTTTAAACCTGGGACCTATATTCACATGTTGTGGTGTGTTAATGATTCATTCAATCGTACCAGATGATTCAGAATCGGTCCAGTAGATCGCATCATCGATTCTGGCAATCTAGATGAGGCAACAACTGCTTAACACTCACGATATTTCAGAGCGAGACCTCTCCAGCGAGCCTGTCAGTGACAAAAACTTGACTCTGAGGTTTGCAGTTGCCCCAAAGGACTGCGTGGCAGCCATTTTCTTCTGATGTCACGTTCAGGTTCAGGGTGTGAACCTCCAATGTCGTACTGTTGTGCTCCAGAAGGAAATCTGACAAATTGCTATTTAACAGCTTCCTTATTGATCAGCAGCTGAAAAGACAATGGATAGTAAACATTCGGCGGGACATCGGAGGGACCCATTAGCCAACAGCTAACGTGAGCATTCAACCACTTCCTAGCTAACATGAACACGTCTTGGACACATTTATTTAAGCCTGGAAGTAAAACGTACTGCACGTTACCAAACGACAATGTAAGCTAGGAAGTGGTTGAATGCTAACGTTAGCTAGTGGGTTATAGACTATGTGGTTTTACTATGAAATATGGCCCCATGAGTCTGCAGATTTTCACTATCCGTGCCTTTCCAGTCGCTAATCAATCAGGAAGTGGTTGATTGATTATGATTTGTCAGTTTATTTGATTTCTAACCAGGAACACAGCAACAGGACGTATTAGCTTCCCACCCTGAACGTCAGAGGAATTTTTTGATAATCTATAATCGATGAATCGTTTACACACCAAAACGTGAATATTGGACCCAGGTTTAAAAATACCAGAATTCCCCTTTAACACAGAAGCTACAGCTTCGATCGCACGTCAAAGACGAGCAGATCATCAACGTGAGGCTGCTGACGGATGAAAGTAAGACCAGGAACAGATCTTATCTCCTTTTGTGAGACTTCTAAAATAAATTTCTCTCTCATCAGCGAGACCACAAACGTTTAGCCAATTGAAACCTGGCGGTGGACGCCATCTCGTTCTGACGCTACGTGGCAGGAAAGCAGAGAAATGCAAGATAAGACACCAAACCAGCGGTCATCAGAGAGGGTCCAGCTGGCAATGATGTGCAGTGGAAGGTTTTTTTGAGGATCGACCAGCAGGGATACAACATGACGACGACGCAGGTTTTATGTTTTGTCTGGGTGTGGGGTTGGGGTGGGGGGGGGCTGAGGCCGGGCTTGGCTGTGAGAAACTCTGGTCTGACAGAAAAATACACACAAACATGTTAACAGAAGATGATGTCCACACACAGAACACGTACAGTTACCCACCAGCGCCTCGGACACAGACGCAGTCCGTCAAACATACACGTTTAATCAATCAGGATATCGAACACTGACAGCTGAGAATCAGAGGGTGGAGGCCGAATGGAAAAACACAGAGGCTTTGATCGACTCGGATCATAAGACCCAGGATCCATCCTTGATGTGCTCGAGTTTCCTCTTCGTGTGGTTCGACTGAGTGTGCTGCTAAATAATAGATTGGATTTAGATGCACTGCGCTCTGCTGTGATCTCAGGCCAAACTCTGATCTGAGCTCTTTATTCTGCTGAATGTCACAAGAATCTCGTTTTGGTTCGAGTGAGTCTTAAAAAGCTCTCGCAATCAAGGATGAAAGTGAGACTGGATGACAAAATTCATTTTTTGAAAATATTTCACAGTCGTACAGAACGAGAGGACAGAACTCAACACAGCAGACGAACAACACACAAGCATTTCCCCCGATGCATAGGAAGAAAGAAAAACACAAAGGTATTCTGTATGTGTCCAAAATAAAAGATGTGAAGTGTGTGTGTCCGTATGAAGATCGTGGTGGGGGAGGGGAGAGGTGATGCTCTGTGGGACGTGTTGCTGTCAACTCATGCAATAGATGGATGTTCAACACTTTGCATTAAAGAGATACGTTGAGTTTCTGGGTTCTTTTGGTCGACTCACATGTTCAGTGATGAGAACAGAGACGCCAAAACCATCCATTGTGTTCGTCCCTTCGATGACAACCAGCTTTGGTTCATTTATCTGAGGATGTGACTTTTCTTTAACTACGTTTAAAGCGTTTCCGAGTGGTGTCGTTGTTGGCGCCGCTGTCGCTTTCCGTTTTCCTCAAACCAGCGACACAGAACGAAACTCGAGTTAATTCATTCGTTTATTCGATAATGGAGACGTGAGAACAGATAGAAAAGGACTGGACCTTCTTTAGCTTCATATGCATGTTTTTAACGAGGCAGCGTCCCACAGGGTTGTTTAAGGACAGTCAGAAGATAACGCTTAATTTTTATACTTAACTGCTTTTTTCCTCTCTTTTCATTCTCTCTGTAGCCGTCAGAATAATCGGAAAAACGTTTTTTCAGCAGTTTTTGGGAACAACAACCCGGAAGAGTCGGAGAAAACTGTAGCACACGAGCTGCAGAGTTGACGTCATATGACTCTGAAACATGGCGGACGAAAGCAAACACTGGGTGGCTGCGAAGAAATCCGATCAAAATCATGTATTGAATAAGAAGTTTTGTCTCACGTGTAATCTGTAGTTTGGTGTTTGGTACAACTTCTGTTTGGCGTCCGTGTTGCTCCCATGTTCTGACTTGAACACAGCGAAGTCGAAACCTCACATCGGCCGGTCTGGTTCTACTCGTTTTGACTCGGCGTGGCAAGGATTTGCATTTCAACCACAACTGTGCTACCTGCTCGAACGTGTCTTAAACCGATGACGGGCTGAGACGAGCAGAATTACACCAAACGTCGTGTTTGAGTATCGATTTGACGGGTGATTGTTGCGGGTCGGCTGCAGTCGTGAGTCGTCACTGCGGACAGGCTATCAGTTTTACATGGATGGTTTTGGCACCAGCGCAGTAAGTTTTCATCACTCTTGAGTTGAAGAGTCTTTTAAACGTCCCAAAAACCTGCTGTATTCCTTTAACCAGGTAATGACACAGGTGAGACTACAGTCTTGGCTCCGTGTTTAAAGGTGTAACTGAAAGCAAAAGGCAGGAGGAGAGAGAGGAGTGTTGCTTTGAACGGAGGAGGAGTGGTAGATAGTAGTGAGGGTGAAAAGATGATCTGCCGCTTATAGAGGTCAGAGGTCAGGGGTCAGGGAGAAGCGAGCTGATTGGTTGACGTACCGACGGAGGTGGGCATCTCGCCCCACTGCAGCACCACGTCTTTGGTGATGCGTCCGTAGGTGTTGACGTAGACGCCCTCGTCCTCGTAGCACAGCAGCATCTCCATGCCGTCCGTCTTGGGCAGAACCACGATGGCGTGCGGGGTCACCTGACCCTGAATCTGCCGGGGCGACACACGGGAGGGGGTTGGAGGGGGGGTGGGGGCAGGGGGTTAGGAGTTGCCGTGAGCCTACAGGGGTGTCTGGACCCCCCAACCTCCAACCCCCCTTCCCCACCCCGAGAGAGAAGAAACTGCTGCAACAATAGAGACTCCCGCTCCTCAGCCACGCAATCGCCATGGAAACAGACATGAGCACAGCGTGATGCATGGCTGTTGGAAGCAATGTGAGGCTGTCGCCGTGGTTACCGTCTCCTTCCCCCCTGCCCATCTCTGACTGTAACCAGACCAGGGTTAGAGGAGGACGCTGATCCAGTCACACAGGTACTCACTCGCTCAGCCGCTCTCATAAACCCACCTGCTGACTTACTGTCACTCACTCACTCACTCATTCATTCATTCATTCATTCATTCATTCGTACACACACTCACTCTCTCTCTCGATGTCACTCAAACGTTCGTTCATTCATTTACTATTTCTGATCCATTTGTTCATCATTTGTTCTCTTGCTGATTCAGTCACATAATCACTGTTTCACTACTTCATTTAAACATGAATTCAAATGCGATTAATCTTTTTACAAAGGTGACGATGTTCAGTACACGTGGACATAATTCAGACACACACACGCAGACTAACATGTGAGGGGATGTAGATGTCGTAGGGGTTGCCAGAGTCCACGTCGATGACATGGAAGCCAACGCTGGAGCCGTAGATGACCTTTAACCTCTGTCCCTCCTCCACCGTCAGATCGACCAGCTGGGGGCGATGCTGCAGGTCAGTGAACGACTGACCGATGGGGAGAAAGAGAGAGGGATTCATTAAACACCCGAGGTACAACTAACAGAGAAAAACAAATTATATTAGCTAAAAAGTATTTTTCTGCGTACATCTCTCAGCCGAGACGACTGCCTACAGGCTAGCTTCTTAGCATGCTAACTTCAGTAGACATCTCCAAAGGGGTCTTTAATGTCATTTTATCCTGAAACATCTCACCTTGAAGGCCATAAACTTGTGGTACGGTTTAGGCGCCCAGGCGTAGATCTCCACCGAGTTCTTCAGAGCGATCACCAAAAATTTAATCCTCTCATATTTCACTGCAGGAGAGCAGAGCAGCGTATAAACAGTCAGATATGCAGCGAGTGATATATTTACAGTAAATATACAGAATTGTGCTTAAACTGCAGTTAAAAAGCAAATATGAACCCTTGTAAAACTTCTAACTCTGTAATTTGCATCTTGTCCCCATAGCGTAGGTGGGTCCCCTCACTGTAGGTGAGTTAACAGGTCTACGTCCTCACAACACACGTAACTGAGTTTCCGTACCGACTTTATAGTGAACGCATCCCTCCAGCTCCCCGACCGTGATCCAACCCTGTTTCTTCTCCACTTCAGGGTCGTTGTGTAATATCCTGTTCCTCAGCCAGGACAGGTAGTAAACACGCAGCTTGTTCTTCTTCCCTGGGTGGCGAAGAAGAAAAACAACAAGGAAAACAATTCAAATCTTGTTTTTTTTTCAGAGCTGTGTTTTCTATGTTGTCATCACCAGCATCCTACACACTCAAATGTCACCAGTGAGTGCTTTATTTCTGGAGGCGGCGACGCACAAAAAGTTTCGAGAGTCTGAAATAGAAACATCTCTTGTCATCCTCAACATCTTGTTTTGTTTTCTATTCGGAGTCCAAAGCAGCGGGGAGCGCTTGGAAATTACAGAGACAACAGTAACCAAGGGAAACAGGAAACACTGGCGACCAAACAATGAGAAGAACAGAAATGAGATTGGAGCGTTCAGCCGAGTCTCCGTCATCTCCGGTGAATGCGAAGAAAAAGAACGAGTGCGGAGTGAAAAGCCTGCTGTCACTCATCCTCCGTCATCTCTGACATGAGGCTTCGAAGAGGCAAAACCAACCTGAGATGGTGACCAGGACGTTGAGTCCCTCCAGGACGTCCATCTGTTGGAAGCGCCGTCGATTGATCAGATTGTAAACTTTGCCTTGACCGCTTCGATCCAGCAGCATCAGGCCGTTCTCCGTCCCCACCAGCAGATTCACGCCTGCACAGACACACAAACATCTGGTTTTACTGCCTGTGTGATTACACATGATTACAATTGTTGTTGTCGAAGTGTTTTGCGGTGACCGTCTCACCCCACAGAGCCGCGCACAGGATCTCTGAGTTGAAGCGTTTCTTGTATTTGCGGATCTCGGGCGTGTCGCTGTGCGGCCTGATGTTGGTCGGGTTGACGTTGACCACTGAGATCTTCCGGGCCTCGTTGAGCCTCGCTTGCTCCTGCTCGTGCTCGTGCTTCAGCAGCTCGTCAGCAAACAGCGCTGCAGCACGACACGGAAAAAACACATCGAAGAGCAATGAGAGCATTTACCTTATTTTTATGGATGACCTCATTTCTAGCTGTGGCACTTGAACGCACCACGACCACTGAGATATGAAAGTTTTATGTGGAAATAGAAGGAAAAGACTAGAGCCGGACCGATACTCGACTTGTGTGTGGGGTGATACCGAGATTAGGGAGTAAAAATAATATAATAATATAATTAAATACGCAGAATTCATACATTAACGTCTCAAATGTGGTTATCAAACACAAGATGCATACGGCACACATCAGACAACAAATACGCAGATACAAATATATCTGTGATGGGTCAATATCAGCTGATAATATCCGATAAATAAGTCCGGCTCTAGACTGTTTTTATCTGAAGCCTGTCTTCAAGAATTACTTAATTTCTCTCTATTTGAGCTAATTAATTAGTTGTTTTCACCAAAACAATCAAAACAAAACATAAAAACTACTCTGATATTGTGATAAATCAGTTTAATTTATTCATACAAAAATAATTTTGACTCTCTTTTTTACTTATTTTCTTTCTTTTGCTTCAAATTAAATGTATACTCATTATTTCTCCTGACTCCTCCTCACAGGCTGCATGTCTGTGTGTAGCTGATCAATTAAAAGAGGATTTTCCCTCTCAGACTGTTTTAATTCAATATTTTAGTCGAGAAAATAAGAGAAATAAACTGCATTTTCTGTCGCAAGATTTTGTTTTCTTTTGTTAAATCATATTTATGTGTATTTAACTCTTAATGAGCCTGAGTGGGATGTGTCAGTGTTGTGTTTCTATCTGTTAATTTGTTTTTCTCTTCAGTCTGAGTGTTTTTGTTCAGTTGCTGTTGTGTGGTTTGTTTTTGAGCAACCATTTCTTGTTTACATGTTCAAATAAGCCCAAACTGTTTATCCATATGTTCATCGTTACATCACAGCTCTCCGTGAACATATTTTGCAGAGAGGATTCATCTTGTGACCTCCTTGTCGGGGTGCCGACCACCTGCTGCATCACTGTGACTGTGAGGGAGAGAGGACGTGTACCCGAGGCAGAGATGTTGTCATCGTCCTCAGTCGGTGAGGTCCCGTACACCCTCGGATCAACGAACGGTGTGAAGGAAGACTTGGAGCCTCCGCTGCCGCCCATCCCGTACTGCAGATACAGAAACACAGTCGGTCACATGTTTGTCTGACGAACTGAATCAAACAGGCAACAGCCCAAATAAAGGAAACACGGTGTGGTCATGAAGGCATCTTTAAACCTCTTTGGTTTATAAGGGTTCGACCATAATGAGAAACTCTTTGCGGCCTCATCCTGTTTATTCCACTTTCACTCGGTGTTTCCTTTATTTTATCAGCTACCTGTTTCATGTGCTGAGGGTGGAGGACACTTTCTGGATCAGAGGCTGGAGAACTGAGAGAGGGAGGGACAAAGAAAGACAGAAAGAAAGACAGAAAGAGGGCTCAGGCGAGTGGAGCAGGGAGGGAGGAAGTCCAGTTTATTCCATCTGTGGGGAAAAACACTGGAGCCAAAGCGGGACGGACCGAACTGGAACAGGGCAGGAAATTAAAGGTGCCACGTGTTGTCGGTTTGGATTTTCATGCATGGAAACTTATTTCCTATAAATCCTGCTGCTCTGTGATGCACAGAGGTTAAATAAATAACACATAAAAGCCATAAACTACAAAATAAATAAATGTAGTTCACGAATGCAAAGAGTTTTTGTTTCACTTCATTATTAAGAGAATCATTTGGATTTTCCTTTAAACAAGATTAATATGGTGATAAAACACAAGTTGATGTTTTGTAGAGTGCATAATTATATCTCTGCAGCTGCACCAATTTATATTTAGTGATACCAGTCACTGGGCGGCACTTCAGGTCGCGGTCACGGAGCCCCCGAGTGTAAAATAGTGTCGGGGGAAACTTGTGTTGCATGATGGGAGGCGAGCTCTGACATTAAGACGGCTGAATCCCAGAAAAGGCAAAGGTGAGAGCTGCTAGCTTGTTTAGGTTTGTACCGTTAGCAACCAGGTTAGCATTAACTTGCAGCTGGGTGGTTGATGTGTTTAATGCAGGAACAGGCTCAGCCACGACGCTCAGACTTCCTCTTTTAGTTTCTATCTTTATTCTGGAAATGTTTGCTGGGGTGATGCGATCATGTGAATACAAATCCATTCTCAGATTGATGTTTAACTGTTAATCTGGTGATTACACCGGCTGCAAAGATAATCTGATGGTGCCCTTAAAGGAGCAGTTCACCACAGAATGAAGCGTCAGTCATCTTCTCCTCCCTCCATGCTGATGGACAGTCAGGTGAAGTCCACAAAACATTTCTGGAGCTTCACAGGACTAAAACTTCACAACAGCAAAGCTCATCTTTTTGTTGTTTGTATTTGTTAAAATCCAAATCACTGATGACGAACGGCACCTCTTATTCTGGACTTCTGCTCCCGCTTCAACCATCCTGCTCCAGACTTTACAAACCAGCCTGCTCAGGTCTGCTGGTGTTTGTTTGGCGGCTGCTGGTAATTTCCCACCCTGATAAAGGACGTAACAGCGAGCTGGTGACGGGTTTCTGGGCAGGCGGGAGGTGATCAGGGTTTAACAGGTGACAGGGTCTGTCAGGGTCAGGTGCGTGTGTGGGGGAGGGGGGGTTCGGGAGCCGACAGTTGGGTGCTGCTCCACCTACTTGGGCCCCAGAGGCGTCGCCAGGGGAGACCAGGGGGGAGGTGCTTTGCTGCACCAAATCAGGGAGATTGGCGTTGCCAGGGAACAGATTAGCGTTGAAGCCGTTGCTGGCAGCGGAGCTCCGCCTCCTTTCCCTATGTTTCTGGAGAGAGAGAGAGAGGGGCGGGGCTACTGTGCAGCCAGGCTGTGATTGACAGGTCGGGTGATGGAGGGAGGAAACTGATCGCTGCTGTGTGTGTGTGTGTGTGTGTGGGTGCGTTTGTTTCTGTTTGTGGGGACTTTTAGAAAGGGAGGCGGGCGGGTACTGAACACAGCACTTCTTCATACATGTTATCATATGGTATTTTAGACACACACACATACAGCATACACACTCACAGGCTGCTTTGACTCTGTTTACACTTGCAAAGCATGCTGGGTGATGGGCATGCATACTTGTTGAAGTGCCACATGTGACTACGTTTCTTTTGTGCGTGAAATCAAACCAACTAGCCAAAAACACAAAATCTTTCACTGCTCAGACTGAAGTTAACCCTGACGAACGTATAAAAAAGTGAAGGTGAAGCTGAGTTTGATTATATTTTAAAACTATCTGGGCTAACCCTAATAATACACTCCACACACACACAAACCAGAGCACAGACAAGACATGCAGAGCTAGTGAATGTCAGTTTGTGCGGAGTCAGCGAGGTCACGGTCCTCAGGGTCAAAGGTCAGGACTCACCTCACGCATCATCAGGGTGCTGTCCTGGGAGCTGTTCCCATACGAGTCTTCGTGGGAGTCGTTGTGACCTCCCATCATGCCGAAGGGCTCGTTGGCACCTTGGCTCGCTGCCGGCCTGAAAGAGACGAGTCAACATTTTATTTTTAGCTTCAGCGTCGACGTTGGGCAGAGCTGCGTGGAGCCGGAGAGGGGTCGAGTCCTCGTTCCTTTATTTTACGGGATAATGTGTTGGATTCATGAGCAGACGGGAACAGCAGCACTCACATGATGCGAGGTATGTCGCTGACAGCCACGCTCCCGTCGTTAGCCCCGCCCTCTCCCTCCTCGTCCTCGCTGCTGTGAGAGTCCTCGCTGGACGACGAGTAGTCCGTCACTTTGACGGGCGGGCGGCTGGTTTCCTCGCCCTGCCGCAGCTCCCTCAGCTCTTTGGCCAGAGCCGTCAGGTCCTATAACAACAACAATAATCATAATAAAACACAGATAATATCGTGCAGGGCTGAATAATAAAGATTTTTCAGCCTTGTGCATCTTTCGTTCGAGTTTCACCTCTCTCCACCTCCCTACACTCGTACGTACACTGTGTATTTTATTTGCCCTCCAAAAAAAGACAAAACACACAGAAAACAAGATATCGCAGTGATATCGCCAGCGTTAATACGTTTGGCCGCGATAATCATGTAGTGAAAATCTACATTTAGGGGACAAACTTCAAAGTTTCATCTCTAAAGAAGTATTTGGGCTAGAGCTACAGGATTTTACAAGGTCTTATTAATTTAACTGAAGTTTTTAAATGTTTTTTTCAAGAAAATCCATCACACGACCCGGGATGAATCAGTATCAGCACCACCGGGTCACTCCTCACCTCAGCCCTCCCACTTCATAAGATCATCCGGAAGCATTTCCATCTGTGTGACGCTAAATGCAACTTCAGGCTTTATCAGAAATGTATTGTGTCTCCAGTGACTTATATATTATCACATTCATGACTTCAAGGCTTAAAAGTCACTTCTCCTGCTTCTTGAAATCATGTTACTCACAGGAGAGAAAGCTTAAAGGGGTTTACTGTTTACAATCTGTGGCACAATGCGAGCTGTTAGTAACTTTCATTTACGTTCAGCCACATCAGTGGGTGTGGGGAGGGCAGCGAGCAGTGCAGGGAGAAGAGCAGGAGGAGGAGGAGGAGGAGGAGGGTCAGATGCCATCATGCCTCGGTGCAGGAGGGCGAGAGGTTAAAGTTCAGAGGGACTTTAAATTCAGCATCTGTGTGACATCTCACAGCAGAAAGAGGCTGTGCATGTGGGAGGTTAAGCGACAGGA
>NC_140207.1:2632612-2675112 GCF_965226575.1 Pagrus pagrus
AATAAAAACAGTGTCACGAGCTCAGAGCGGGAACATCTGATGGAGCAAACAGAGCTGCATCATCTGCAAAAAGGTAGAGCTGAGATCCAAAGATCACCAGTAGAGACACTTTGACTCTGATGTCAACATCCTCCTGAGTGACCTGATTACAGGTGGACAGCTCGGAGTCCGACAGTTCACACCTGACATTAACATGCGTCTAGTGACCAGTTGTGATCAGATCTCACTCCCCCGCTCATCACTGGGACAGTCGAAGGCGATGTTTTCTACACAAAGATCTTCATGTCGAATATTTGCCGAATTTACAAGAAGGCCCAAATAATTAAGAATTTGTCAGAGACAGCGTTTCACAAAGTTTATAAAGTTTCTCCTCACTCAACAACTCACTAAATTGAGCAATTTTTCAAGGGAGTCTGGTGATATTGTAGTTAATAGCTCAGTTGAAATATTCAGTGTGTTCACAAATATCTGCTGCTAACATCTGCAGGTGAATCTTCTTCTTCCACAGAGGACATCACTAGTCCTTCAATCTGGCCCACACCACCTCTGAATGTTGTCTGGGCCGAGTGATTGGATCTGAAATGTGTCCTCGGTGCGTCTGGAGGACGTTCACACCTGTACTTGGACCTGATCTGCTTATCGTTCGATCGTCTGCTTTATCAGATGACAAACTGCTGTTTCAGTCACCTCGGTGGAGCGGACGGACTCGAAGGATTTAGGCAGGATCAGCTCCTTCTTCACCAGCACCACCTCTGACACGACACAAATCCACCTGCACCTCACTGTCACCTGTCCACAACACCTACAGACACGTCGTCTTCCAGCCTCGAGACCTTTTCTACCGTCACACAGTGAGATCACACCCTGAGGGATGCACACACACACACACACACACACACACTGTCAGGACGCAGGACACACACCTGTGGTTCGACGGAGCGGTGCATGGGCGGGGTCCGGGCCTGCTGGATGCCTCCGCTGCTGAACGACTCGGAGCGCGGCGGCAGCGAAGGGTCCGAGATCCGGTTGGAGACTTTATGCTGCAATGCAGGAGAAGTCTGTCTGTTCATCTTATAATGCTCCTCCACCTGACACACACACATCAGACCACAGTCACTCACAGCGCGCTCAAGTGTGTGTTTCTACGGCTCATGTAATGATGCTGATGTGTTGCTGGCTGGTTTTCTGATTTTAGACTTGAACATTGTGTCTGTGCTCTTCTGGAGCTTCGAGGGAAATCCTGCGAGGCCGAGGTGAGGGTAGACCTACCCCTGCACAGTGTGTGTGTCTATGTGTGTGTGTGTGTGTGTGTGTGTGTGTTTCCACGTGTGGTGTCCAGAGGGAGACAGACTGATATAGCTTCAGCTGCCCTACATCAGTCCACCAGCTGCCACCAGAGGGCAGGCCTGGAGATGTGCCCTAAATGTGTGTGTGCACACTGGGGAGGGGTGTTCAGTGTGTGTGTGTGTGTGTGTGTGTGTGTGTGTGTGTGTGTGTGTGTGTGCGCGCTCATGGCCTTAATTCAGTGTGATAAGTTCAAATATGGAGCATTGACCTGTATTTCTACACACACTGGTGTTGCTTTACTGGACTTCATGTGACACAACATGTGAGGATTTTAAACAAAGCATCAAACATCTTTAAAAGGACAAATAGAAAAAGGAAAACGACTCTAACAACCTGGAAGTTAAATAAAGCCTGCAAGTGATTGACGTTAGTACCCGTTAGATACGATCCCATCACCACGACATGCAACAACACAGCAGCTCTCAACCTGTTTGTTTAGTTTAATCTAATCCAAATCATCTCCAGGAGAAGCCCAGACCTTCTTTACTCTACAAGAAATTACTGTTGTCTGTTATTTTATATTGTATGAAGAGTCATAAAACCACCAGATTGAGAGCCGCTGCAGTAAAAGGTGAAGAAGGATCCAACAGATCATCCTGCAACACCCAGACGGTGTCAGTCACCTGTGAAATGGAAAGTGACGGTTAATCATCAAGAAGTTAGAGAAGATTAAAGTGCAGAGGAGGAAACTCGACAGGAGATTAAAGGAGAAGAAGAAGAAGAAGAAGTGTATTTTGTGTATTTTATGCACCCTCGAAAAATGAAATTACTTTTCCTTAAGTCCTCAAATTCTGCACTTAAAACTAAAATAAAGACAATCAGGGCCGTCAGATTGATTTAATATTGACATACATGTGTTGTCAAATACTTTTCATCGCGTATAATCCAAGTTTATGGAAGCCCTGAGGTGCCACGCTGATTGATTGACTGATTTGACAAGTTATTCACACCCTTTTTAATCACCACTTCAGACGGGGTGCACGCTAATGTTTTTAGCTTAGCTCGACCGCACGTTGAGGGTGTAAATAATGTCTTTTCAAATCATTTTGGGATGTTGTGGCTTCCAGAGACTCGGATTCTGCTGAATGAGCTGTATGGAGCCATTTCATGTTTTTCTTGGGTTGTTTTTTCCGTTTTAAAACAAATCTCCAGCTACTTCAGAAACGTTTTGTGGACTACGAAACTTCACCAGACTTTCCATCAGCATGGGGGGAGGAGATGATAATCCTTGACATTGTCAGTGGAAGCATGCTGACATGAGCATTTAGCATATTAAACACTAATTTGCAGCCTCACAGAGCCTCTTGCTCAACTTTGGATAAGAGAAGTCTAATGTGATTCAGTGTCATCACACAGGAAGTGGGAGTTAGTGTCAGTTTTGGAGAGAAACTGAGCTGGAAGCAGTGACGGCACCAGAAAGAGGAAATTAGTGAAAAGATCGCTGTGAGAAGAAGTGAAGGGGTGAGAAATTAAAAAAGAGACGAGTCCACGTTAGCATTTCTGCTGCCAGCCCAGAGTTAATGTGTGAGTCCGCCTGCTCACAGAAGTAAAAATGTTAACAGTGATTTAAGGGGAAATCGTCAGTAAGTCGGTCTGCAGGGTCAGACAGAAGAGGGAGCAAAGTGCTGTTCATCCTCCGACTGACCCGGCGCCCGGGGCTCCGGCCCCTGGAGTCGGGGCTCCTCTCAGATCTCCTGCCGGGGCTCCTGTCAGAGCTCCTGCCGGGGCTCCGTCTCATCACTGGCCGAGAGGAGTTGGGGGCGTGTTCGGGGACGCAGGTGACACGGATTCGAGGCACGTGCAAGTGATCCCTGGACGGGCTGACGTGGGCGGGGTAGGAGGGGGGGCGGGAGCGGCGAGGTTTGTAACCGGGCAGTAAGAGCAGGTTGTCCAGGTTGATGTTTCGCGTCTCCCTGAAGGAGTGGTATTTCTTGGGAGGGATACGAGGAGAGTTGCTCTGAGCCCGACGCATCACCTGGAGAGCAAGGTGAGTGTTTACAGGAGAGCAGACAAATCAACACGTGCACAGTCTGGAAAACAGAGAACAGGTGTTCACGAGGACCTTCACGCTCCCTCTGGCAGCCATCATGAAGGTTCACTAATCAGCTGACAACGTTTCAACACATGAAACACCTCAGGCTGTCAAACATCCTGAAGCTAACCTCGGTATCTGCTCAGCCACCATCCCTGACTTCCTGTTCCTGCTGTAGCCTAGTGATTGTTGTTTTTACATTAAGTTTAATAATCATGTTTTTGAATGACTTGTTACATTCAGGTTGCAGAAATAACACAAACTATCATGGACCTGTGATCAGAGAAGTTAGACTCACTGTAAACCTCTAGATTCTTATCTCTGTGATTTGGACGCAGCAGGTTTGAACATGAAAAACATCTTTGTTTGTGTTCAACTGCAGCGTTTTCTGACAAAACACCAACACATTTAACCTTCATCTCCTGTAGTTGTTTAGTTGCCGGTTTAAAAGTGGACCTTCACGACAGCCAGAGGATCTGTACTGAATATAAGACACTGGATAACAAAAAAGACCTGAAAGAGATTCATTCAGTGTTTCGTCAAGTCTGAAGACGCAGACATCGTGTGAGACTCTGTTCATGTTAAAGCTGCTGTAAGCGGAAAACGATCATCATCTAAAACAATCAGGAAACATCTGAAGCATCGTCTCCTGCAGGACGACACCTGAAGGGCAGAAAACTTCACAAAGACAACATCAACACACATCAACACACATCAACACACATCCAGCGGCCTCTCGCTAACACCAGCTGGTCGGGGCGTGTCTGTGTTGTTCAGTTTGTCTAAAAGATCTGAAGCTGAAACGTGATTATAACTCACACTCTTAACATCGCTGTGTGTGTGTCCGTGTCTACAGTCTACCTCTTTGGCCCAGGCGGGCTTGTCGTTGCTGCTGGGCGCCTGGTCTTTGTAGTGGTACAGCTGCTTCTTGTCCTGCGGCGGTCGCGGCGGCTCCTGCTGCTGCTGCTGCAGCGACACCAGGTACGCTCGCTCCTGCTGCAGCTGCCTCTGCAGCCGCTCGGCCTGCCGCTGCTCCTCGATCTGCTTCCTCTTGTACTCCTGAAGGTCAAACACAACAGAGGAAAGACACGGGAAGAGCTGAGCGATGAGCAGGAGTGAAGGTCCAAAGAACACGTGGAAAGTGAAGCACGTGTTCATCTTAATCCAGATCTTAAATCTACTCGTTCAGAATATTTATAACGACAGGATCATCTACGTTTCACAGACTAATATCAAGTGTTACGAGACGTTTTCACAAGCTGGAGCAAAACTTGACGGATGCCATGGACTGAGCAGCCCGAGGCCTCAGTCTGAAGCTGTCCTCACATCTTTCTGACACCGGGTCTTCAGGTCAGAGGTCCGGCATTTCCCCGAGCTGTGTGTGAAAGTCTGCAGCAGCCGATGTGAGTGTGTGTGTGTGTGTGTGTGTGTGTGTCTGCTCCTCGACTCCTTGTTAGACAGTTTGAGAACGACGCCCTGACTCTGCTGTCTGGTTTGATGTCAACAACTCACCCAAAAATGATGATTTAATCATCATCTACTCAGCTCCATCTAAACATCTCTGGAGTGTCACAGCAAAGCAGAGTTGCAGCATCCTCCTAAACAACTGAAGCAGCAGGAGACTTGATTTAAAGCTGAAAAAACAACCAAATAACACAAACTGATTTGAAAAGACGTTATTTACACCCCTGACAGGTCGTGTGTGTTAGAACATTTAAAGATTTCAACTTAAAAAAGGGTGTAAATAACGTCTTTTCAATCAGTCTGAGAATGCTGCAACTCTGTTTTACTTCACCTGACTTTCACCAGCATGGAGGGAGGAGGTGATGACTGGATTTACGTTTTTGGTTGAACTGTTCCTTTAATTGTTTCTGTGTTTCTGGTTCTGCCTCAGTGTTCACTGCTGTCGGCTCGTCATGATATCTGTGTGTAAAAACAAACGGGCTGACACAGAACCAGCCATGTCCTCCAGGTCCTGGTACCGGTGCTGAGTCCACGCTCTGAAACACACGAGCTCGGGGACGTTTGTTCCGCCTCGTTAATTAATCAGATCTTGTGTGTGTGTGTCTGTCTGTGTGTGGTGTTACCAGCAGTAGGGCCTGCTCCTGCAGGAGCTGCTGCTGCAGGATCTCCAGCTGCCTCTGCTCCTCCTCCAGCTGTCTACGGATATACTCCTAACCAATCAGCCCCCGGGTCAGCGAGAGACGCAGCCAATCAGAGAGCACCGAGGCAGGCGAGAAGCAAATTGGGAGCCCAGGCAACCAGTGACATCAGCAGAGCAGGAAACAGGAGGAAGAAGTGAAAGAGGAGGACAGAGAAAAGTAGATTTATTGAAGAGGTGTGAAAGCAGGGATTTAGTCAGAAATAGACGAGCAGAGATAAAGAGAGAAGCAGCAGGGGGCTGTAATTAGGAGAACAGGAAGACCTGCTTATGTTTGGAGGGATGACGTGAAAGATCAGCATGAAATCAGCTGTGCGAGAGGGAGACGTTGTGTCGGGGAAGGAGAGCGTTAGAGGAGCGATGCACTGCAGAAGTTCAGTATTAGTCATGCAAAGCCTCCCGTCTCCTCTGTGACACTGTTAAATTAGATATGTGGGACTTTGGCTGTTTGAAACTCACGATCCACCCGGCACAGATCACTTTAAAAGTTTTTAAAATCGGCCAGAAATGGCAGGAAAATATGCAAAAATCTTATTGTAATGTTTGTTTGATGGTCAGTTGGATCACAACCTCGTGGATCTTGTCTTGCTCGGGACGCTTTACCAACACAACATGTGGCTGTTTGACGTCCTGGGAATGAGACTCAACAATCAACTATCTTTGTGGTGCGTTCAGGAACAGCTGGGACAAATCCTACTGACTCTACCTTTAACTTTAATAGTCTTTGAATTATATTAACATGACGTGAGCTTCAGTTAGCTTTGACCACAGTTGTCCTTCAGAGGGAGACTGAGGTGAGGTGAGTCAGGAAGCCACGCCCCTCTGTGCGACACCTGTGATGTGACTGTGTCTGGGGTCGACTCAGGTGTTTCCTACCTGTTCTCTCTCGGCGTGCCTCCTCTCCTCCTCGCGGCGGAGCTGCTCCATCTCTTCGTACCTCCTCCTCTGCTCGCGCTCCTGCTGCTTCCTCATCTCTCGCTCCCGACGTTGTTGCTATAGGTGGAGAAGATGTCACACGACAACGCTTCAGCTTTCTGTGTGTGTGTGTGTGTGTGTGTGCGTGTGTGTGTGTTGTGCACACCAGGAGTGTGTTTCCCTGGCATTTGGATAAGTGCTAACATCACAGGTGTGGTGGGATTTTTAAAATGGATGACAAGTCATTTCATAATCAAAGCTGAGATGTTTTTGGAGGTGTAAACAGCCGCGGGGCTAAAACAGGCAGACAGTCATCCGCAGTTATCTGACGTGATGCTCAGGTGTTAATTCTGCACCTCTGAAGTGGCTGTTTTTGGATGTAGGCGCAGAATATACGAGCTAGCTTGACGCTGGCTGTGATCGTTCAAGTGCGGCTTTTTGGCCAACAAATAGAGAGACTAGGAGCTACCTCCTCCAGCCGTCGCCTCTGCTCTTTCTGCTCCTCGATGCGTTTCTGTCTCTCAGCCAGTAGTTGGCGCTTGTGCTCCTCGTTCTGCTGCTGCTCCAGCTGCTGACGCCGGATCAGCTCCGACCGCTCCTTGTTGGCCAGCTGGAGGCGCAGGAAGTCCCGCCTCAGAGTGGACTCTCCGGGAATGTTGATGATGGAGCTAGAGGGGAACAGTTTCCTGGGGTCAGCGGTCTGAGGTTTTATTTTAAATACTTAAGTTTTAAATAATAGAGTACTTCTACTACAGTATCAGAACTAGTATTGTTACCTGGGCTCTCCAACATCCCTCTCTTCATCCTCCTCTTCACTCCCGCTGTACTCGTATTCTGTCTCATCTGCAGGAAACACACAGACTTCAGGTTAACAGCTGTGTGCAGGTGTGTGCAGGTGTGTGCAGGTGTGTGCAGCTGTGTGCAGGTGTGTGCAGCTGTGTGCAGGTGTGTGCAGGTGTGTGCAGGTGTGTGCAGCTGTGTGCAGCTGTGTGCAGCTGTGTGCAGGTGTGAGGTGAGTCTGTGGGGCGTCTCGTGCTCACCCCTCTCCCCCCTCCTCTTCTTGGTGCGGTCGATGTGGTCCTTCAGCTGGATGCGGACCTGCCGCTCGTTGGGAAGGTCTCTGATGAACGGGTGTTTGAGGAGCTGCTCGGTGCTCGGCCGCTGACTGTGGCTCTTCACCAGGCAGCTTTCTATGAACGACTGGAACTTCTTCGACCTGGACACACACACAAAACACACAAGACACACAAGACACATAAGACACATGCACAACTTGAAGAAACTCTGGTCTTCCACGTTAAACCAGCACTTTTACATAGACGTGTGTGTGTGTAATCAGATTACTGCTGAATGAGGCACAAAATCCAGGCTGGAGGAAGCGTGGTGTGATGCTGACACCGGATAATAACCACAGGACAGGTGCAGAGGAAGTATCTGTGTGTGTGTGTGTGTGTGTGTGTGTGTGTTTTCGTGACTCACCACTTCTTTGACTTGAGTCTGGGGGCGGGATTTCTGGGGATGAGGAAGAGCGCTCTCATTGGATGCATGTCACACAGAGCTGAGGAGGAGAGGAAGAAGAGGAGAAGTTAGAAAGAGAGGAAAGGAAAGGAAAGGAGAGGAGAATAAAGGAAATAATGTAAAGGAAATGTAAGGCAAGGAAGAGAGAGAAGAGAAGGAGACAATGAAAGGAAAGGAAACGGACAGGAGATGAGTCAGGAGGAAAGGAGGAGAGATGACACAATAGGATAAATAAATAAAGACATTGAGAAAAGGAAAGGAGACAAAAGAGCATGAGATAAGACAAGAGGAAAGGAAAGAAGAAGAAAGGTGAAGGAAAGGGGACGAGAGAAGAGGAGAGAAGACAAGAGGACAAGAAAACGGAGGCAGGCAGGAGATGAGAAAAGCAGAAAGGAAGGGAAAGGAAAGGAAAGGAAAGGAAAGGAAAGGAAAGGAAAGGAAAGGAAAGGAAAGGAAACACGAGTTCTGTAACGAGTCGGATGTTTGACACTTACGTGGCGCTCCCTCTGCCATCTCTATCGCCGTGATGCCGAGCGACCACAGATCACTCTGCAGAGACACGGAGAGGAAACTGAACACGTTACCGACTAACACATCACAGTCAGCGTCCGTGTTACAGGATAAAAATAACAGACACAGAAATCATCCATCTGCCGCGAGTGGAGACAACTTTTCATCAATAATATCTGCTTTAACACATTTTCCTGCATATTCACGCCAACAAACTGCGATTTAAAGTTGATGTTAACTTTGTCGGATGAACTGAGGGTTTCTTGACACGTGAAGCCCCCGGAGGGTCGAGTTAATGGCGTCTTAACAGAGCGACGCTCGTCCTCCGCGGGCTCGCCACGGGGACTCATCCTGTCCCCATTACTGCACATCCTTCACACAGTAACGGCTGCAGGAGGCAGACTGCACACTCACTGTTTTCACCGGTCGTTACACGGTCGGCTGTTTGTGCAGTCGCGTGGCAAATATCAGAGATTAAATGTCTCCAAAAAACAACGGATTTGATCATCGAAGCCTTTCATGGTTTGTTTTTAAAGGTCAGCTGGTGTTCACAGCTTTGACTCTGATGGATGAGAAATTGAACAAAGGCAATCCAAGAAATAACATCAACAACTGTATTTCTTTTACCAGAGTCTTATTGTTTTTTGCCGTTGACAGAAAGTCTTTAATAAATAAGTGCAATTTTCTTTTTAGATGTCAAAGTAAAAGTGCTTCTGTTCTAGTCGCCTGAAAATTCACAGTCGCAGTGATGAAGAAAGGCCACTTGTTAGATGGCCTGTGACTAAAGATGGTAATAAAATATCTGAAACAAACAATTACAGGAAAAGTTCACCCAAAAATAAAAGATTAATCATCATCTCCTCCCCCGATGCTGATGGAAAGTCAGGGGAAGTCTCGTAGTCCACAGCTTTGCAGCATTCTGCTAAACAACCGAAGCAGCTGGAGACTTGTTTTAAAATGTAAAGAAAAAAATTAATTCTACAAAACTCAATTTAAACTTTGCAGAATTGGCTGTTAGCACTTCCTGTTTGCGGTGCACTCATGGATGTACATACGACTATCACCGATTACTTTGATACTGAAGAAAACTTAAAAACGTGATTTTTCTAAGGCAAGTTCTGCACATGGTCCCCAGCTACTTCAGTTGTTTAGGAGAATGCTGCAACTCTCATTTTAGGGTGAACTGTTCCTTTAACGTTAAATAAAACGTGTGATATGGACCCTGCGGTTCTGCACTGTTAGCCTCTTTTAGCTCATTGTTTTGGTTGTCTGGCTGCACAAAAGCAGCCGTCAAATAAAAGTTCTGATGTTGAGATTTTATAGAAATAATGATCAGCCATGAAGTAGTTTCACTTTTAAAAGACGATTATATATCATTAAGTGTGTTTTGGCATTTAAATGGCAGATGGGAAAGGGTTCACAACAAGATGGATTAATCAACAAATTAAAAAGTATCTTCAACCGTCTAAAGATTTATAAAAACATCCACATATATGACAACTAAAGAGCTCAGAGCTTCCAGATTATATAGTTTAGTGTCTCACAGGCTTCTAGTTTTAAATGAGCCGAGTGTTCCTGCATCAATCAGCAGTAGGATGAAGTAAACAGCGTCTCTGCAGGATGTACCAAGTGTATGATTTGGACATATGTGCTGTCACACACACACACACACACACACACACACACACACACACACACACACACACACACACACACACACACACACACACACACACACGCGCGCGCGAGGTGTACCTTGAAGTCATACGTGGCGTCGGGGTTCTCGTCGCAGGCGATGACCTCCGGGGCCATCCAGTACGGCGTCCCGATGAATGTGTTCCTCCGTCCCACCGTACGATCCAGCTGAGCGCTCACACCGAAGTCCACTGCAGACACACACACACACACACACACACACACACACACACACAATTAAAGGCTTAAATTACAGGCAGTATTATGAGATATTTATGTATGAAGTTACACTCGTTTACTTTGTGAAAATGTTTCATTAACGGTCGTCAAACTATATTTTTAGCTGCGTACAGTTTGCTCATCAACCGCAGACTGTTTGCAGTGTGTGTGTGTGTGTGTGTGTGTGTGTGTGTGTGTGTGTGTGTGCGCCCTCTCACCTAGTTTCACCTCTGCGTTCTCGGTCAGCAACACGTTCTGGCCCTTGATGTCTCTGTGGATGACCTTGTGCTGGTGCAGATGGGTCAGACCCTGCAGACAGAGACAACATGTTTCTCATCAGAAGACCGTCCTCTGCAGGAGACACGTCCTCTGCAGGAGACACATCCTCTGCCAGGAGACAGCCCATAACTGACTGTCTGGTTAGTCAATAGAGCTTTTTATTAAAACTACAAGGGATTAGCTTGTTACCTTGATGATATCAAAAATAAGGTGTTCCTCAGGGAACATCCTGTGGTTCCCTTATATTTAAAGTTATTCTACCAGACAGCGTTCATGCCCACACGTGGCGATAAAGATCATTTCAGTTTCAGTTCTCACCCTGAGGATCTCTCTGCAGACGTAGGCGATCCACTCCTCCTTCAGAGAGTTCCCTTTGGTGTTTTTGATCAGATCCGTCACCGAGCCGGCCCCACAGAACTCCATCACCAGCTACAAACACACACAAAAACAGCGTTATTGTTCAGATTATCATGTGTTTTTCACATGTCTTGAAATCACAGCTTCTTTGATGAACTTCTTGGGTCTCTCGATCAAAACAAATAACAAGATGTGTGCAGATCCAGACCGTCTGGAGGAACAAACACCTGGAGTCGCATCAGATTCTGCTCTGATCCGTTTACTGACGGGAGCAGAGCTCAGAGTTACTTTTTAACTTCTGGGATTAAAAGTGGATTTATCTTCACTCCTGTTTATCAGCCTGACTGCAGCAGTGATCCAGAGGTGGTTCTGTTCTGTAATGTTGACAGCTGACTGGAGCTGGAGGGGAAATGGACTTTGCTTTATGAACGTAACGTTACAGAGAGGAGAGAGAACCGGAACCAGAACCAGAGTCTCTGCTGAGTGCTTAGCTCAGTCAGAGGTTGACGTGAAAAACAGACACGGTTAAACAGCCTCCAAATCTATCAGATGTGACTCAAATGTCTGAAAGTTTCCTTCATGTTATGCGTCATCTCGTTCTCGGACTTCCTCTCTCTCTGACCTCTGACTCTCCTGAAGTTATTACGACAGAAGACCAGATGAAACTCACCGTCACTTCGAGGAAACTTGTGGATTTCTCTGGTTTGAACATTGTTGGAAACATTTGGGATAATTTAGGACACAACTCGACAAAGTCTCGTCGTTTTTAGACATTTTAATGCAGAATTATTACACACTCAACCGAACACCAAATCCACTTATTGAGCTGTTAAATCTAAGTTCATTTTTCCACTACTAGCATTTATTTCTGGTCCCTGGTGTTGTAACAGTTCCTTTAAAAAACACATGCTGACGCCGCTTATTTAGAAATACAAAAGCAGAAATAAACTCTGCTCTGTCGAGAAACTCAGCCGTTACAAAACTCATCAAACCGCAGAAGAAATCTGAACAGACGCTGAGAGATCAGAAGGTTGCGACATGAGTGTGCATGAGATAAACATGAGTCATTTCTAAATAAAAAGCGTTACGTCGCTCTTCAGTTTGCAGACACATGCGCCGTTACGTACCCACAGCTGGTCGTCCATCCCAGGAGGGTTCTTCTTGATGAAGGCGCCGTAGTAGGTTGCGATGTTCCTGTGGTGGCTGTACTTCTTCAACATGTTGATCTCCGCTTTAATCTCCTCCTCCTCATCCTGAAACACACACAACACGAGACGAATGAGAAAACTGCACTGAGTTTACTGAAATGTGAGAAATCAGAAATCCAGAAGGAAATCAGATGAAGAAGAGTGTGTGTGGAGCAAAGTACTGCACTGTACACTCCATCCCGAAGTGTGTGTGTGTGTGTACAGATTAAATAAGGCTGTGTGTGTGTGTGTGTGTGTGTGTGTGTGTGTGTGTGTGTGTCACTTACTCCTGTGACGTCCATGACCTTAATAGCAGCAAGCTGGCCTGTTTTGACATGGCGACCCTGAAAACACAGGAAAAGGATCAAAATGAGTAAAACGCTGGAAAGGATTCACTTAATGTGTGCTTAAGTGTGTGTGTGTGTGTGCGTGTGTGTGTGTGTGTGTGGGGTTGTGTGGTTGTGTGGTTGTGTGTGTGTGTGTGTGTGTGTGTGTGTGTGTGTGTGTGTGTGTGTGTGTGTGTGTGTGTCAAACGAATAATAATTTTTTAAAAGTTAAAGCACTGAACAACACTGAACCTCTAAAATCTCAACCTTGTGCAGCCAGACAATCAAAACAATGAGCTAAAAGAGGCTCAAAGCTGCCTTGACCTGCAGGGTTCATATCACACATTTTTATTAGATGATAAAATAACATTACAGCCAAAAATTAAAGTCTATTAAACTCCTACCTCATCCATTTATTGTCCTTTTTACTGCTCATGATCGTTTCATCTGTTCTTAATTCCTCTGACGTGACGTTGTATTACAGTTTGTACTGAATTTATTTTTGTATTTTCAAATGACACAACTACTTTTATTTTAATGAAACATATTTTCTGATGTATTTGTGCCCATCTCTGTCGATTAATACATTTTTAATCAGTTAATTCTTCCCAAACTGATTTGAAAAGATGTTTTCACCCTTTTTCAAGATGAAGTCTTCACTGTAGCTGCTGAGCTAAAAGCGTTAGCGTGCTAAGCGTCTGAAGTGGGTGCACGAGCTCAAGCGGGTGTCATAAATAACGTCTTCTCACATCACTTTGGGATCGCAGGGCTTCTGGAGGCCAAGATTATGCCAGAGGAGCTGTCAGGAGCCATTTCATGTTTTTACAGTTGTTTTATTACGTTTTAAACGTCTCCAGCTTCTTCAGTTGTTTATCCAACTTTCCGTCAGCACGGAGGAGGTTGAGGTTGGAAGATGATGACTGAATTCTCATTTTTGCGGTGAACTTCTCCTTTAAAGGTTTTAGTATTGGGTTATGCATTTAGCCCAGATGGTTACGGTTAGGGTAAAGGGTTAAAGGATGCATATCATAAAGTATGGACCTCCACGTCTGGAGCCCGCGAAGGTCTCCAAAGTCCAACAGAGTCCAACTTCTCCTCCTCCGAACTAAACTCAGTATCACAGCTGTTAAAGCGAGAAAGTGGAAATACATCCACCTCGCCACCAACAGCCCACCACCCCATCACACACACACACACACACACACACACACACACACACACACACACACACACACACCATCTCCTCATGGTAACCTAGCAACAGGGCTGCTGGCAGGTTGTTTAGTGAGGGCAATGAACGGGGGGTTGGAGGAGGCAAAGTGATGGCAGTGTGTGTTTGTGCGTGTTTGTGTGCATCGTTTTTGTGTGTTAGGAGGCCATGATATTTCACACTCTGGGTCATTTGCACACGCGAGTCGCTCAGACACACACACAGACACACACACACACTCACTCACTCACACACTCACACACACACTCACAGTGTCTTGGTTACTCAGCGTTGCATCAGACACTGAATGTATCTGACAAGCTGAAACCACCTCAGAGTACGGAGAGTCTCTTGTTCTCCTTCACATCTTTGTGTCTGTCTCTCTCTTTGTCTGTCTCTCATCTCTTTTTTCTTTTTATATCACTCACTCCCTCTCTTCCTCTGTCTTTGTGTCGGTCTTCAGTGTTTCTCTCAGTCAGTCATGTTGCAGCAGCAGATGGATGAGAGGAAGGTTGGTGGACAGTGTGAGTGTCGAAGCTTCAGCACTCATCAGGTGTCTCTCAGGTGTAACAGACACCATGTCGTACACTCACTTTGCATTCATACTTTTGCATCAGTAAAATACACAAAGTTTGGTTTCTCAAAGCAGAGCGGCCAAAGTGTATCTCTACAGTCTCCCTGCTAGAGGCGTCACGAGTCTCCAAATGTACAGTTTACATTTGTCAGCACCGACGGCTGTGCCACTGTTAGACTATCCCAGCCTTCAGTGATACAACAAGAAACGACAAAAGAAAGTCCAGTCGTTCAGATCTGTCCTGAGTGAACCCTCTTCACAAACAAATCAATAAAGGATCTCTGAAGAAGAAAATAAACCCAACATCTCCGACGCAGTGCAGCTGCCAGCTAACGCTAAGCTAGCTAGCTCGGGAAAAATCTCTGCTTTTGATCTTCACAAATGAAATTAAAAACTGTGTTAGATCGATTTTCTGATTTAGAATCTGAATTGTGATCAATAACTGAAGATGTCTGTTGGTCACAATACTGTTTTCAAAAGTTATCCATACAAACGACTCAATGAAACATCTCAGACACTCTCAGAGTTTCCTCTGTTACCAGTCAGCTGATCATCATCAGCTGCAAGCGAACACTAAGTCAGCTGTGTTGCCATGATCGAAATCGAAAGCTCATTTCCATCGATTTTCTCAAACATCTAATCGATAAATCAAGAAAATAATTGACTAACAGATGAATCAACAACGAGTAATCGTTAGTCGCAGCCCTGTGACTGATCGGAGGACTTGACAGTACAAGATAAATCCTTTCTACATCATGTTTCACATTTGTGGGTATTCTGGGACTGACTCAGCAAAGTTCTGATCCTGATAACTGAGTAAACCTGCTCCTTGGACCTCAGGTTAAGTGTGTGAGGTGTCGGTGCGACTGCAGGACAAATGGCAGCGATCCACCGCGATGAAGCAATAAAAGGCGCGGCAGATAAAACAGCAGAGATGAGAGGAAGAGATACCGTCTCAGAGAGCCTCTTTTGTTTTGCTATCTCCCTTCCTCCGACGCTGCCGGCCGGCCAAACAATCTCCCAAAGGTGACACAGAGCTCGCAGTGTGTCAGTGTGTGTGTGTGTGTGTGTGTGTGTGTGTGTGTGTGTGAGAGAGATTATTGCAGAATCAAGATGGCACGAGGAAGCTGCATTAAAACACCACCTGAATCCACACATGCAGGGAGAGAGAGATAAAGATAGCGACAGAGCGAGAACAGAGGGAGGTGGCAGGTGAGGAGGAGGAGGAGGATGACTGGAGATAGAAAAGGGCAGAATATCCTTTTGAGGCGGCCCGAGGCGTAAAAACACACCTCAGGTCCTGCGTTCAGACAAGCCTCACATTCTTCACCTGAACACAAGCCTCAACACATTACGACCGAGATAGGAACGGGCCGAGAGCGGCAACATACCAGCTTGTATCCCGGCCCTGTCACAGTCAGAGAGCAGGGGAGCAGCAAACATGGATAACAAGTGTCTGTTTCTGTTGATACATTACTGTGATAACTACCCCGTATTTGGGAGGCGACTGTAAAAGGTTGAAAAGAGAAGCATTATTCTGTGTTTTAGGTGCATAATTATTAGCTCAGGTGGTGGGATATCATGTCCGGGGCTCCCAGTGAATTATAGTTTAACTGGGGTTATGATTATTTTGCAGTAAAGCTAAGATTTGGAATTGAGATCTCAATTTTTGACAAAATTTGCTCCATTTCCAGGTAAAAAACAGACGGACGCCCAGCAGCAGAAACACAAGTCCATCCATAAGTGTGCAGAGCAGCTTAACTTCACTGATCTCTTGAGGCCCGGCAGGATCGGACCGACTCTTATGTCAATGTTCGGTGCTCTTCCACACAGCCCGGGTCCATACAGTGCAACTGTTCGGACTAAAGCAGCAGTTTGTGTGATAAATCCAGAGCTCCATCAGAGCCGTCTTAAAAAATATCTATCCCTGAAGCTCAAGTTTAATCTGGAGAGTTTCCTCTCCTGAAGTTTAAAACTACGATGGGGTGTCCTGATCATAAAATGAACGTTATGATTAATAACAGATGGGGCGACGGTTGGTGAAATAATACATGTGTAATCAGGATGCCCCATGTAGCAGAAACATAAGTGCACATTTGGGAACAGTAGCTTAACTTCGCTGATCAGATGATTTAAGTCTCTCGACGGGATCGTTCACAATCTACAGCTAACGTTCGGCGTTCTTCCACACATGCCAGAGGACACACTGCCCGGATTCATACAGTGTAATAGTTTGGATTGTTTGGATTATGCAGCCATTTGCCCAATAAATCCTGAGCTCCATCTGAGCCGTCTTAAAAAGTATTTATTTCTGCAGTGGCATTACTGCACATATGGCTTTGTATGTGATGCCGGTTTAGTTGTGAACATAATGTGTCCTTCAAGGTCTTTAAAACAAGCATGGTATCAGAAAAGAAAACTTGATTTAATTGCTGATTCTGTGGTTTTATATATAGATATATTCCCAAAACACGAACCCAAGTAAACAAAAGGCAGTGACGTCAGAACATCAGACAGACTCAGAGCAGTGAATCTGCATTTGGAGCCCAATCAAACACTTCAGTCATGTGTTTGCATCTGATTCACAGTAAAAGCCTCCAGCTGACAGGAATGTGATGAAAGTGAAGCCTGAATGAGGAAGGAGGCGTCGCTGGAGGGCTTTTAAACCAGATCTGTGCCTCACAGGCGACGCCTTCATGCCTCCAGCAGAAAAAATCAATTCATCTCAAGTGTTGACAAATGAAGACTGTAAATGTCCTGTGTGACATATTCTCAACATTCACAGTCTTCCTGCACACGAACGTGAAACTGTCCATTTAAATATTTATCTTATCTAATGTCATTAAGACCATCTTAACGACCAAAGACGTTATCATACAGGGCACATTTCCTCCGTTTCCAGCACTCGGAGCTGTTTCAGACTCTTAATCAGTTAAAAACTGATTCAGATTAACAACGAGACAAGTACAGCGAGGCAGAACGAGAGATGTTCAGAGACGAAGCTCGCAGAGACAATCAATGCAACAAATCCAATAAACTCCACTTTGTAAACGCTGATGAATCAAATCAGACGGCTGACGCTGCCTCGTCATTGGTCAGAGCTTGTATCTGAGTTTTAACACACAAACATTTCACAGGTTTGATTGGTAACCCACTGAGACGATCAGATTCCCGCAGTAAAACGAGAACTTGAAGCATGTTTTACACGCTTTCATGCTCTCAAAGATCCGACAGTCTTCCACCATCACTCAGATATTCCTCCTCTTCCTCCTGCTCACCGTCTGTAACTGTGAAAGATTACTCAAAAGCGTGAGCCAGGAGGGGAAGGCCGGCGTCGGCAGCCCCGAGGGGACAGAAACCACCCGAGAGCAGCTGGAAGACGTCGGCTGATGAGGATGAATGAAAACGACTCCGCTCTCGGTCAAGAAACTGGGAAGTGGCAAAGTGTATTAACCACAGTGTCTGCTCTGCGTGACTATCTGCATCTTACAGGGGAAGATAGTGAGTCATGCTTTCTGTTACAGCTTCATGGAAATTTCCTGGAAGCAGCTGACATGTAATTGCAAATTTCTGATGAAGTTCCCTGGAAAAAAAAAAATGGTGTAATTTGGCACTAATTATAGGCAAAATGGAGACACTCTCGCAATTAATTAATTTCAGTTCATTTCTGACGGAGCCTCGAGAGCCGTCTACTGAGAGCACAGCAGGTCTGCTGACACGCACACATCTAGAAAAGTGTAAATATTTTTGATTGATTTTTGTGTTTTGTCGTTCCAACATCCGTCCGTCCATCACAGGAGCTCCAGACCGAGGCTAGCTGGTTAGCATGCTAACGTCAGGGTCATTTCTCCTCATTCTGATTATGAGTTGAGTCACTTTTGAGGTCACTGCAGTGTGAAGCGTGTTTATATCCACAGAACCGAATGATCTAATGTCGCAACTTTGTCGAAAGATCATAACAACCAGGTTATTTGAAGCGTATTGACGTTTGTAGCACTTCAGGTCTGATTGGCTCTGATCTGCCCACTCCTCTCCGGTGATGCTATTGGATTCTGGATGAGAGCGTCTCTTTCTCTTCTCTCTCTCTGTGTTATTATATTATAACGCGATGTCTTAATTTACCCACCATGCTTTGTGATCGACCACAGTTTGTGTTCATTTTGTTCTATCAATCATTTTCTCCCAGAGAGGCGTCACCTTGTTGAAACAGCGGATCAATACCGAACATCCAGCAGCCAGAGTGAATGCGGAGGCTCTGTGTGTCTCTTTGTGCATCGGCAGACGTGTGAGTGTGTTAATTGCAGTGAGAGAACACACACACACACACACACACACACACACACACAGACACACTCTCTGCTGTGTTGTTACAGTCTGCGTGGGCGTCTTCCGCTGCCGAACAAAGGAGAAAGTCGGTAGTAACTTCAGATTTGGTCAGAAATTAAATAGTGTCGGTTGTTTGAGCTCAGAGCAGGAGGAGAGGATGAAGTGACTTCACACTGAGCCCACAAATCACATCTCATGAGCAACAGAGCTCACACCACGAGCCAAAACACAGCATGTCACCTCTGAAATGTCCAGTAAAGCTCACCGATTTTTCAAAATAACCTCAAAGAAGACGCTTCAAGACGGGGCGACTCGCTCGTGCCTGTTTCAAGCTATTTCCAAGTTTTACCATTTCACAATATGGCCGACATCCAAACCACAGGAGCTGCAGTTTATTTCTGCTGATATATTGGTGTGCAGGATATGGATCACAAGTTGGAGGGAAACTCACACTGTCCAACTTTATATGACAGTTTGAGGCTTGATGAAGGTTTAATACCGAAACATCACAAATAAACACATTTTTGCACCACTGGAAATCTAATTCCCATTAATTAACTGGACTCTAGCGGCCATGTTTTCCAGCAGCAACTTCAACCCGACGGCTCAGTCTGTCCTCACAGTCGCACACAATGTAAAACCAGACGATGACGGTCGCTCAGCCGAGGTTTAGTTACAACAAAGTGTAGTTACAGTGGACTGATAATGACTATAGCTTATAGACTTCACCAGGCAGTGGTGCCAAAGCTCAGTGTTATATGTGATTATTTTCAGATCGATGCATGTAACTTTAAAATGTGCAAGACTTTCTTTAACGGCTGGAGGTCCACCCACCATAGTCTCATGAAATCCTGTGGGAAACACTGTGATCTCATCCCTCTCCTACACACCTGGCTCATGAAATAGACGTGCGTACCTGTCGTAGTCATCGTTTTCTGTTTTGGATATGAAAACCAAAAAAAAAACAGACACTTGCGGTCCACTAATCCTCATGGCAAACACAATCCAGACAACCTTTTCATCTCAGTTGAACAATAGAGTTCAGTTTCCTTGTAAGACGAGATGCTCGGTTGTGAAATCGCCGTACGTTGCCTGTGAAGTGAAGTGTAAAATAGGTATGAGAACAAATTTGTGGTTGAAGTGCATTGCTAATCCTTCTGAAACCATTTACAGCTGGAGGCTTTCCTCAGCCGTGCCTGAAGAAAGACACCATCATATCCACAAGTAACAACACATCCTCATACCTCAACCACAGGATAGGTCCACTGCCACTGACCCAAAACCACTGAAATAATCACTCCCAAAACACCATGACGGTTGCAGCATACACGGTGGTTTCGGTTAGAATAACTACTTTACCTCAGTCCCAAACGTACCTACGCAACTTCAGCTATGTTACAACAAACACGCCTCCTGAATGACGTCCCTGTGCTCGTTTAACCAAACCTCCTCCTTATGCACACCTTTCACTCATTAAACGACTTCTCCTGACTTCCTTCTTTGCAGCTGTAATAATAAATACAGCCACTAGAGGTCGCCACCTGATAATAAACATCAACATGGGTCGTTATAAGCTGCTTTCACAGTCGACCTACACTGTTGCTCTTTTTGATGAGGACAGCCTGAAAATTAAAGACTCGCCTCAGGCTGCAAGAACTGTTGAGCGCTGCGTTCCCACGTCTCTCAGCCTCGTGTGCAGCTCGAAGTACGAACATCAGACCCAGACACAGCGACAGAGCAGCTGCAGCAGAGATCGCACTAACTGCTGAGCTTTGTTATTATTAGTCTTCACATTTCAGTTACTAGGAACCCTCATCACACAGTGTATGTGTGAATGAGTATCCGAGAATAAACCAGAATTACCTCCACGCACCACGTCTGTCCAGTCTTATATAATATCGCCTCTGTAGTGAAGACTTTGAATGAATCTAATTTAAGTTCTCACTGTACTGACACGTATGATCCAGTTTTTAAGAGGACTGCTTCATCACACGGTGCAACAACAATCACCTGAAGATCGATATCAGCAACATGTTTTGGTCCAAAGTTAAACATATATCCTGCAGACGTCCCTGAGATATGGCGTTCACATGAGGTCACGGTGACCTCTGACCACCAAATCACAATCTGTTCATCCTTCAGTCCAAGTGGACATTTGTGCCAAATTTGTAGGAACCCTCGAGATGTTCTTGAGATATCGTGTTCACAAGAACGGGATCGACGGACGGATAACGCCCCCGTGCTCTAAAGTCGTGGCCACCGGCACACCTCGTGTTTATGTGCACATGAGGGTAAGATTACGTTAGATTAACTAGCTTTAGATATTTTCATTCAATAATGTGAACATGTTTATAGGAGTTAGCTGGCTTTTATTTCAAGGGATCTATTTATGTCTTTAGTCATGAAAGGCCAAAGAATTAAGGGATTATGACTCATGAAGGAGTTATTAAAGTGAAATTACCCACCAAACAACCCAGACTCCTTTAACTGTGCCTTATAAAATAAAGGGGGTGTCACAGGACAGTATATGATGTAAATGTAGCTGGTTTTTGTGCATGTGTTCATGTCAGGAAGCTTCACGCACACGTGGCAGCAGAGGATAATGAATCTTACCTTGTAGACCTGCCCATAGGTGCCATTTCCAACCAGTTCAACCAGCTCAAAGATACCAGCTGGGTCCTGAGAGGGAGAGGTGAAGCAAACGAGAGGAGAAGGTTAGACAGGAGAACTTAAACTGGACTAAACTGGACACAAGCTGGATGTCGGACTCTGTATGTCTGGAATTTGACCTTCACGCACACACAGACACAGACACACACACACACACAGAAAGGTTGAGCGAGCACTGCATACCTGTGGTATTACTGTGTTAAAAGCCTCTCGGTATCACCACACTGTTATTATTCCTTCACCGGGTCACCTGTGAGTGTGCAGCTGTGCTCCTTCTGGACGCTGCACTGACTTCACTGTCCTCACTTTATTCTTAAACATCAAGTCAACCAGTTTCCAATCAGCAGGGATGAAACAGAGATATCATGCACTCAAAGTGTTATTTTATCTTATTAAGTAATCACTGTTACAGAGTGTCTGTCAGTCAACATGTTTCTCCTCCTGCTGCTCATTTTCTGGTATCCCTGCACACTTTATCCAATCAGGACATAAAGAGGCGGTCTCGTCAGCTAATGGACGGTTTATGCTCCCAAACACAGCAAAAAACAAAAGGATTGCTAACTGCAAAACTGACAGGAAGCTAAAAAGATAGCGCTAACAGCAGCTTTTACTCCCACCTGCGTTGTTTTACACTCCTGTTTTTGGACAGATTAATGATTTGTCAATGAGTGAGACTCACAGTGCACACAGGATAAGAGTCTGGGAGTGCAGCTGCAGGCTAACGGTGATAGCTTCAGATGCACACAAGTAGGCAGGGACGTAGAGACAAAACTATCTGGGAAAATCACCAGCCCTGCTTTAGATCTTCATGATTGAGCACTAAAAAACACTATTAGATCGATTTTATATCGATTAAGAATCCAAATTGTGACACTCCTGGTCCGTATGTATCTTAATAATAAATATAAAAACATTTAAGTTTCCAGAGTCCAGCCAGGCTTCAGTGATTCAACAAGAAACAACAAAAGAGAGAAAGCTTCTCAGATGTGTCCGGAGTGAAGCCTCTTTCTCAAAGAAAACAATACAGGATCTCTGGAGAAGAAGATAAACCCAACATCTCCACGATCGTCTTCGTGCACGGAAAAGATAAGTGTCTGGACGGAGCAGCTGCGGGCTAATGCTAAGCTAGCCGTTTGTCTTTGAAGTGTTGCTTGTGCTTTTGATTTAAAAGCTACAAAATTGAAATTTTATTCGATTTAGAATCAAAATCACGACACGTCTTCTAATTACGCTTCTTTGAACGAAGCTTTTGTTTCTTCTCAAACACAATGCTCCAGCCTGCGTCTCCGTCACGTCTCTGCGTGAGATAAAATCACAGCAGCTTAATCGTTTTTTTGGTGTCAAAACTAAAAAAAGCGTGTCGACTTTAGTTGTGTCTGGCTTTTTAAATCCCACGTTAACGTCTGTAAACGCTGTATAACGCAGCGCGTGACCACTGACAGTGACCGAGGAAACCCCCGACACCAGATACCTGTGGACGGGCGGATTCAAACACACACACGACTACACACAAACACACACACTGCTGGTAAACTACACACAAACACACAGGAGATGATCTAATCTTCAGGCTGATTAAAATTCAATAAATCTCAAAACACAGATCTTCATCTTTAAGCATACCTGTGTGAGTGTGTGTGTGTGTGTGTGTGTGTGTGTGTGTGTGTGTGTGTGTGTGTGTGTGCAGACAGCAGGCCCCAGGAGAGCGTTATGGACTATTACAGTGGAGCCTCCTGACGAGGATTAGCTTAAAAAGCAGCGTTCCTTTTCACTCAAGGTCAAACAGAAGCACGTCTGATCCTGGAGGACCACGCCTCACGTGCACACACACACATACATATGCACACACACACACACACGCACACACACACCTGTGCCTGCTTATTCCCCAAACAACCGTAGGACCACACGCATTAGAAGAGGAGCAGCAGAGGAGACAGCAGGAGCTGATGCAAAATTTAACCTGTAACCTGCTGGAGGCTCGTGAGATCTCCCGTTAACATCAAGTACACAAGTTTGTATGTAGGCCTGTGTGAGTACAGAGCATTTCCCCATGAGTGACACACAACCAGAGCGCTTTCACACCACAAAGCCTTAAATTATGGCCGGTTTTATACAGAAGATTTTTAAACCACAGAAGCCCTAAACGGTCACGGGTCAAACACATTACTTCCTCTGTGATAACACGTTAAATTAGTCTTTTTGTCATTATCACAGAATAATATCATTTGTGAGAAAACGACTTGATGAGATTCATCAGAGTGGACGATCACACACAGCTCTGTGAGGTGGAGTCGAGCCGGTGTGTACTGTACTGTATCAAACCGGTTTGATAAAAAGGCCTGAAGGTACGAGTCCACAGGAGCCTCGTCTCGCTCCTCGGCATGTTTTATGTGAATGTATTTTATTCATATTTGATTTAAAACTCATGTATTTTTGTGTCTACATGTAACTGTATGTTGTAGCATGTGTGCACGGCGAGCTGGTAAAGCAAACTAGTGCCACTAGTGGGATTAATAAAGTTGTCTGAATCTGTGTTTATAGTGTCACAAGTTTCAATAAGACGCTGAGATTTTGCAGGAAGTAGCCAGAATTCAATCGACTGAGGAGCAGCAACGCGATGCAACGTCTCCCGTGCACGGCTATTTTGAAATCTCCTAAAAAGCTCTTCATGAACTCTGGGCCTGGCTCAGCCCGTCCACCCATCCAAGCCTCCACCTGAAGAGGTTCTGGGGCTTTGACACAACATCCAGCTGTCACTGCTTCCTCTGCTCGGACATGAATCACAAGAAGGGACTTTAGGTTTGGACACAAACCACTGAAGCTGCCGTTTCTCTTCTGAGGACATTTGGAGGCGAACATGAAGCTAAATGTTGAAATAATTACAGACTGTGATTCATCCTGGAGCTCCTGCAGAGGTTTGTGTATGCAGGGGAGGGTTCGGACAGACGTGTCGGGCGTTGGAGCCGTTACACTAGAAGAAACCTCGTCCCTCTGACATGTTGTGGCACATTTCCACATCGGTGGTTTGAGCTACATGACCGTTATTCTGTTGTTTACGACCTGACTGATTGTCGCTGCTCTCCTCCTGACCTGTTGCTGGAGGTGTCGCTGAATCCCAACACCTGTGACGACAAACACAGACCCAGGTTTTAAATAAAAAGCGCTCATTATCCTCCTGAACGACGGAACAGGACATTCAGTCGCACAGAATAAGGACATGGCCTCTCTAACAGCTATTAATAGTGATCCTGACCAGAGCTATCAGAGGATAAACCTCCGTCTCTCTGACGTGTTGCAGAATATCCTGTCGAGGACGAGGAGCCTGGTGGGAGGCGCAGTGAGGAGAGGAGGTAAGTGAGGAAGGTGGAGACGGGTCAGCGACATGAGGAGGCCATCAGAGGGGATCATTTAGGACTTGACGCGCTGCAGAAGCAGGAAGTGTGTGTGTGTGTGTGTGTGTGTGTGTGTGCTTGCGACAGGCTTTACGTCACGTTGAAATGTTTCCCCCAGCTCTGCTGCTCCGTCCTGGGTGACCTAATTTCTACTCGTCATGCCGCTGAGGGAGAGCAAGATTCTCATTTTTACAAGAATCTGCTCTGATCCGTCTGTGAGTGTGTGTGTGTGTGTGTGTGTGTGTTTTACAGATTCACACACACACACACACACACACACACACACACACACACAGTCCCACCCGGTCGATCATGTCCAGACTTGATTGTTGCTCTGCAGGTACAACTGTGTTGCATAAGCAGAAGGAGAAATGTGAAGAGAAGCAGGCGCTGTGCACACACACACACACACACACACATACATTAACACACACACACACACACACACACACATATGTAGTGTGTAGTCTTGTTGTTCACCTTAGATCCAAATTAGTAACTTGGTTTCTCTGAATGTGTCTCTCTATCCCACACACACACACACACACACACACACACACACACACACACATTCCTGCACTGTCTCTCTCTGCACACACACACACACACACACACAGCCACTGCGATGCTGCTGTCGCCACAACATCACGAAATGGCGGAACTCGCTCCTGTTGCGGTTATCATCGCTATTATTCACGGTGTGTGTGAGCGCGTGCATGCGTGCATCTGTAGCCTCTGTATGTGTGTGTGTGTGTGTGTGTGTGTGTGTGTGTGTGTGCTGTGGATGTGTCAGTGAGCAGGCAGCTTAACATCTGCCCCACATAGTACAGACAGAGCGGCCTCTATTATGCCGTCTGACGCACGCGCGCGGCGGTGTGTGCACGCGCGCGGCAGCAGCTCGCGCTCAGGGCCTCATTACATCACGTCCCAATTGTTGAGAAAAAAACATCAACAACAAACAACAACAGGAGTGTCGGTGGGAGGCCACAGGATCCCACACGACCTGATTTCCTCAATCACTGGCCGCTGTGCACGAGCACAACAGCCCACACACACACACACACACACACACACACACACACACATGCAGGCTGTCGTGCGTGCATGCACGCGCACGCACAGCACCGGGCGGGCGGCAGCCAGATGAAGGCGCAGGGAGACGCATCCTTGCGCGATGGAGAGGATGGAGAGGAGAGAGGAGGGGGAGGGGGGGTGGACAGGTGCTCAGCAGCGCACACATAGACACAGACACCACATGCACGTGCACACACACACACACACACACACACACACACACAGGGAGACATTTACCCGTAGTGCAGACAGGTCTATCTCGTCCAGACTCCGCGCAGGGGAGTCGCTCGCCATGGTGCTCTCGGTATGTACGGGACTCAAGATGGAAGCTTCCTCAACGACCATCGACCGAGAGGTGCAGAGCGGCGGGGATGAACACACACAAACACTCCTCTAAAAAGAAATAAAGCCCCCCACCCGCCCCGGCACCGAACCCCTCCGAACAATCCGTGCGCAGGCGACGACAAATGAGCTCCAGGAGGGAGAAGACGGCGGTGTGCGCGCTGCTCCAGGTGCTACATGCTGCTAGGCTCCGTGGATCCGCCGCTACATGCCTCCACCTCCACCCCTCGATGTGTGGACAGGACGGGGAGAGGACTGAGGGGGGGACACACGCGCACGCGCACAGAGATAAGGACAGAAAGGACAGGCGGGAGAAGAGAGAGGACAGCAGCCGAGCGCACTGAGGGCGAACACGCTCCGTCCGTCCGTCCGTCCGTCCGTCTGTGAGGCGGAACAGCAGCGCGCTTCCCGGGAGTGGCCTGAGAGGAGGCTGCGCTACAGACAGAGACGCCCACAATGACACACACACACACACACACACACACACACACACCTTCAGCCACACAGCTGTCTGCTCCTGTATGGCAGCTTATTAAGGACAAAACTAAGAGGTGATCCATCACCACACCAGGCTCTCCTCTCACACACAGTGGGCCTTTAAAACAGCCACATGGGACATTTCATGTTTCATTTAAACATTAAAATTAAAATGGTTATAACCATGATCGACACCACTGGGTCCGGTTCTGCTCGAGGTTTCTGCCTGCCACTCCAGGACCAGGTGTTTGCTCATTAATGAAGGAGTTTGGTTTAGACCTGCTTAATTTGGAAAGCGTCATGAGATGACTTCTGTTGTGATACGAATAAAGATTGACTGATTGATTTCACATCAGAAGGACGCTTGAGTTAACATCAAAGCAACAACAAATCCAAAAGACGTCTTCTGAACATTTGCTGTCCGAGTGACGTCCTTACAGGGGTCAACATCATGCAACAGAAGCTACAGGGTGGATTCAAACCCTGAGCCGCAACCTCAGTAGCTGCATGAGGTGGGCACCGACCCACCTGCAGCGCACTGGTGAACAGCATGCAGTAAACATGAGCCACTTCACCCAGACAAGTCTTTTCTTATTTTTGAAATGTTATTGGTTTTATTTATTATTCATTCATTCATTCGGAGCTGTGGTTCTGCCCAGTGTCACATGTCTAGCTCGCTAAGAAGACGAGGAAAAACTCCCAAAGATCTCAAACAGGAAATGGAAGCAACCTCGAGAGAGGCGATTCAAACAGCAATCAACCTCCAGGGACGGCTGGGTGTCCAACTGTCTCCAGTCGACCCAACGAAGTGGGTTTAATTCTCCAGATTGTTATTATTATGATTTTTTAGCCAGTGAATGCTTTTATTGTTTTGATGTAAAGCACTTCGGGTACTGTCTGGCTATTGTAAAGTGCTATACAAATAAAATTTGATTGATTGATTGATTGATAGTGGGTGAACAGGAGCACCCGGTGAAAACCCGTGCAGAAATCCAGAGAAGATGGTCACTCCACTCAGGTGACCCGGTCAGAAGCACGACTCCGTCGGGACGTCCGAGCGTCATTTGTTAATTTTCTTGTTGAACCACCGAGTGAATCTCTTCCGTAATGATTTCTTTGGTTCTGAAGACTTTAGTTAACGCTCTGCTGCAGCGCCTGCAAATCTCTTGTACGACTGCAAACCCTATTTGTTGAATCTCCAAAACCATTGCAGCGTCTTTTTCTTCTAGATCTTCTGGCCTCTTACAGACAGATTTCTTCTCTTCTAACCTTTCGAGCACGATCTTCTTCTCCGACTCCCAACCCTGTAGTTTCTTGCGATTGTTCACACTCCCGTAAGTGCTGGACTTGTTCTTCATGGTCCACCTTTTGCTGGGTATGAAATCTAATGAGGACACTCGCTTCCTGGCATTTGTCTTCCATCTTTGATTGTCCTCTGAGGTCTTCTGATGTTGTTCCCTGAGGGTGGCAGCGTGCCCACGCAGGCATCTGTCCTCTCGAGCTCCAGTTCCAGCTCATGTCTTTTTTGGGACAACAGGTCTATCTGGACTCTCTCTTCCTTCCAGGACTCACTATGTCTGTCCCGATCGTCCTCCAGATCATCACAGGATCTTGTCAGCACTTTTATCTGCTCCGTCGATGACTGTGTGATTTCTGAACCCGTGGTCTGACGTGTATCACTTCCTTGGTCAGAGTCATTATTTTGTTGTGAGAGTTTCTCCGCCTGGTTCCAGGACCAGAGCTCCCAGGACTCACTTAGTCCGTCCTAGAGACGAGGGAACTGGACTGAACCGGACACTCTGCAGATGGATCTGTGTAAATATGTAACTGATCACTTGAAACTTTCTGAGCTGGAGAGATTTTTTTAAATGCAGCGGATGTAATATTTTAGATGGTTAAAAGAGTCGTTGCTGAATCTGGAGATTTCTTGGTGGTAGCTGAACAAACTCGATGAGTCTGGACTCGAACGTCTATCCTTTTTCCAGGAACTACGTCTGTGTTTGCACCCGTGTGACTGTCTGTCTGTAAAACCTCGAAGGACAGTGGGCCTCTTTCCAGACCAGAGGGAATCTTTACAAATCACTGAACCCGCGGTTGAGGTTTCAGAGCGTGCAGGAACAGATAGTCGACATGCTCGGGAGCACGGTTGGGGTTTCACACACCCTGATGTCACTCTTCTCTGTAACTGCTGACAGATTCTCATCACCTGAGATTATCAGAGCCAACAGGTTCTGACTCACCTGCAGGACACGCCCAGAGTCTGCTCTGTCTGTGACTGCAGTGAAACCTTCAGACGGTAAAGAAAACAAGTTTAGATACATGAGAAACTGCCAGCAGACATGTTTTCTGCTTTAACGTGTCATCATGAAGTTAATGTGGATTGCACCATTTAATACAGAGTAATGACACCGTCAGCGTTACGAACATTTCCCTATAAACTTCACTGTTCTGTTCTGTTCTGTTCTGTTTGCCAACGGGCACAAAATCTCCCGCGAAAATGAAGCTGTTGATCCAGCCCGACCGGCAGCTTGGCTCCATTTTGTACTTGTTTTCATGACTCAGAGACTAAATGAATTAATGATTTGTCCCGTGTTGTTGTCGTGACTCTGAGGAGAAACGAAAAAAGCAATTATATCTGTAACAGTAACACAACCTGGAAACAACAGGGTGGGAAAAGTTGTGTTTCCACTTTACGAAGCATTTATGCACAAAATTAATCCTCAAATATGAAAATAATCAAGACACCTTGCAGTGAAATATCACTGATACCTGCTGCTGCTTACAAAAACATCAAAATCAAAGGTTGGATGTGTTTAAATCATCCTCGCTGTCAAGTAGCAGAGTCGAGCTTTCGTAGATAACAAACACGAAAGCCCACTTCTGCCAAACAACAGGACATCGGCAGTCGTGTTTGTGGCGACCAAACATGATCAGAGTGCGTCAAAATTTGAGAGGAAAAGACCCAAAACACTGTGAAGGACATGGACTCAGGTGTCCGTATACTTTTGGCAGTCTCAGATTCAGAGTGCGTGTCTGCGGCGCCATCCAGTGGCACACAGGAGACCTGCAGGAGTCTTAGGAGTATGAGACAGTGGAGGTTTTCTGAGGACAAACCTGTTTTCATCTTCATCTGTGGCAGCGTGATAACTGATCACAGGAGGAGGAGGAGGAGGAGGAGGAGGAGGATGGCAGGTGGAGGTGTGATGAAGATAAGATGTGTTTCATTACCTGACACACTCCTGTGGTGACTTTTATCTTGGATCTGAGGCTTTGCTGTTGCAAAATCAAAGTTGAGTTTATTTTTATTTTGACTCTCGTGTCCAGTTCACCTGTTGGACAGTGGTGTCAGCCGCAGCCTCTCAGGTGAATCCTGTCCAGCTCACACAGGTGTGTCGGCTTTATAACTGCATGTATTTTACAGATCAAGAGAGCGCGACTATCACTTCTGCATTGTTGCACTCTCTCAACCTGGTCTCAACATGACTGATGTCACATTTATAATCATCTTTATTCCTGCCACCGCTGATATAATCTAAATCTTCTTGGGCCAAACTGCAAGAACACAAGATATTTAATAGCAGAGTTTCTGATGACACATTTCAAATGAAAAACTCACGACGAAGACCTTTCATGATCCTTTTAATGACTCATTAACACATTATTTACTTACTCCATATCACAAGAAGCGACACATGACGTGGTGCTGCAGATCATTGAAGGGTTTTGCCACGAGAAAACAACAGTCTGTGTGCAAATAGTGCATTTTCATAGAGACACAGTGATTGAAGCCAGACAGAGAACAGCACAGGTCAGTGTTTCTACACCTCTGCAGCTCAGGTCGGGGAGAATCAGGCGACCTCGGAGGGTTTCAAGGCCCGTTTACACCTGCGATGAATCCATGTGCACCTTAAGTCAATATTTTCAGATCATTTCCATCCTAATTGTGTGTGTTGTCGCAGATGTAAACAGGCTGGTATTGCACAGAAAAAGCACATTTAAAACATTTTCCTTTTACGTGGCTAAAGTTCACAGGAAGCTGCAAATATTTATGATTTTCTTTTCAAACTCCGAATTCATCCCAAAGATTAAAAACATGCACTGGAGCTGGAGGTAGAAACACAGGGAGGTAGAGAGCAAGATTCAAAAGAAGAAGAGCACATTAAAGTTCCCATTTTTCCATAAATAACAACAGTAGAGAAGATTCAGGTGCGTCCGTCAGACACACAGACTGTAGACAGGCACACTGTGTAGCTTCAGTAACGTCCATGGCTTTAAAGGCGACCACTCAGGTTCATGCTTAATGGCAACGAGCTGCTGTCATGCTGTCAGCTACGGGACTCGTCTCCTGTTTTTGTAAGACTTATAGCACAAAACAGCGTCATGCAGATCAGTCACAGACCAACGAGGAAGACACTGAGCAATACTGATGCTGCGTTTCAGAAATATCAGAAAATGGGAACTCCAGAAGACGACTGACGATCTGACGTCAACATGGAGTCACAATGTGAAGAGTGCACAACTGTTTCTGACTTTTACTGCTACAGCTGCACTCATCAGTAACTTTCACCTGCAGTAACACAGCTTTTGGCCACTTGGGGGCAGCAGAAACAAAGTGTAAACATGATATAGACAATTTTTTTGATTTAACGTGTCATTATGAAGTTAGAGGAGGATTCTGACCACTGAAAACTGAGTTCTGACTTTTTGTTCCCATTATTCTGACTTTATTCTCTGACTTTAATTCCCAGAATTAAAGTCAGAACCCCCAAAATAAACATGTCAGTGGCTCTAATCCTCTTCTGTTGATTGCACAATGTGGTGGCTACAGAATAAAGACATGTGTGTCGAGATCGGTTCCCCAAAAATTTCACTTTCGCTCTGCTATTTCGTCGGCCACTGGGCACAAAATCTACGAGGACAATCTACCATTTCTATCTGCTTTAACGTCTCCGTTACAGACCAAATGACTGAATAAAGTCATGTTATGTGTTGTTGTTATTTGTTATAACTGAGGAAAACGGGAATGATCCAGTTCTCTTGGCAACACCAGCACCAACAATAACACCACTTGGGGAATGTGTCTGTTAGCATTCATTTAAAGTTTCTGGTCATCTGAGGAAGTCCGACAGATAATCTCCTTTAGAAAACAAAATGACTACAAGTGAGAGAAGCTAAAGAGGCAGATATCGGATCTGTCCCTTTATCTGGATCCACACCAGAAGTTAATGGGCTCTATTCAGAACAGAGACCCATCCTCCATCCAACTGTGGTGGAAATCTGTTCAGTAGTTTTTGTGTAATCCTGCTGACAAACCAACCGACACAAGTAAGGTGACACATTTCAAAAATTGTGTTTTCAGTTTGTTCTGCTGCACCCAATTAGCCCCACAAAATAAAAAATTAATCAATTATTGACGCTTTACATGTACAGAAACATCCCGGAGCTAAAGATGTGACAACATTTGCAGCTAAAACTTCACCGAACAACCAAATATCGTGTTTATAAACAGCTTTCTTTAGAAACTTCCCACCTTCTGACGCTGATGAAACGCAGCATCGTAAAGAACTCATCATGCATGAATTAGTAGTTCATAAACAGAACGGTAGCGCTTCAGTCAAAGTCCATAACTTCTCCTGTTCACACTTTCAGTTATTCACCTAAAAACTTCCAGGAAGTTCTGACAGAGCGCGGCTGAAGACCAGGTCACTTAAGGCGTAATGTAGAATCCACAGTATGAGGAATGTAAATGAATGTATGTACGTTACAACACCAGGCGACAGTCTGTCATGTTTGGCACTTGTGATTTCTTGTTTGACATAAATACTAAATGCAGGAGTTCAGAGATATGAGACATGTTTTATAAAACAGCTGGAGACGTCTCCGCCCGGCTCTTCATCCTGTCCTCTGCACCGCGAGTCTTTAGTGTCTTTTTTCCAAAGCGTCTTTTCTTCACGCAGAACAGTCAGAGCTGCGTTCGCCGGCCCTGGACGTTGCATAGTGTTTCTATAGAGAATGCCGTTAAATAAAAAAAGGAGATTATAGAGTAGTAGCTTGGTGGTGAGCGAGCAGGAGTTCATCACTTCCATTTTACTTTGTCTTCGTCTTGTAAACATGAGGCCGAGTGTGAGGCACTGAAGAGTTTGACGCTCCGTCTGCTGGTCGGCTGCTCTCCGTGTTCGTATGTACATGAGTGTGTGTGTGTGTGTTTAATGTTGTTCGTGTGTGTTCAGTGGCACTGCTGGTACAGAGGCTTTGTTCACAACCACAGCTGACGCCATTTTGGAGGTCACTCTGGCTGCTAATGCTGCTAATCCAGGCGACAGAGGAGCGAACCGTCTCGTGTGCAGGCATTTTAAGCCCTGAGCTCAGTCTTACAGGCGGATGAGATTAATAACTGTATTTACATTTCTGGGTGAACTGTTCCTTTAAGTACGCAGGTGCATCATGCGTTCCCGGCTGTTTCTGCATATTTTCATATTACAACTGAGATAAAAGTCAGACTCTAAGTAGGTCAGTTATTTGCATATTACAACCACACGTACGGCTTTTATCTCTCGAGCTCTTTCAAACAATCGTTTCTGCTCTCAGAGGTTTCGTTGTTTTAGTTCGGATCAGTGCGATGTTGTGAGCGAGACGGGGACTGATGAGGACACGATCACATTGCCTGTGAGGCTCTACTCAGGGCATACAAGACTCTAATGACATGTGACTACACAGGTCAGATATTATTATTATTATTATTATTATATTATATTTTTAAAAGGCTGTGCAGCAGTTTTCCTCCAAAATGGCAGCAGACTGGGCCTCACCGCTCTGTCAGCCCTCCACATGCACAGCTGCCCGGGTGAGTCCCTCCGTCTCAGGTCCAGACCTCCATGGGCACCATGGCCTCCTTGGAGCCGATGGGAGGAAGCAGGTTCTGCTCGCACAGGAACTGGAGGGGAAACTGGACGAGGAAGCCGCGGATCTTCTTCAGCTCCTCGTGAGCCCGGGCCGGGTCCTCCTTGTCCAGGCCCTGCTTGGCGAGGTAGCCCTCCAGCTCCAGGATGTTGCGGACGTCGCTGGACGGCAGACAGCGGAACACCTGACGGACAGAGGGCAGAACCACGGTTTGATATCGAGAACTGGACCAGGACATTTTTATCTTTTCTATCCTGTTCTGGATAGACCCGCTGAGTTTCCCTCCTTATCACCGAACATGTGCTGCACAGAGTTTACAAGATGAGGTGGAAGAAGAACGCAGATCGTGTTCTTTAAATCAAAATTAATCCAAACAAACATCAACACTTTGAGCTTCACTTTAAACACTATTCATACTTCATGATTTGATAACAGCGACACTAATTAATGTTTTTATACAGCTAATAAAAAGGCTGCAACTCAACACCCCTGAAGTCCAGCCGCGACAGCAGAAGTTCAGGAGCGTAGGAGATGTAATACGTGACTGACCCTCTGGTAAATGGTGGCGTTGCGAGCGCAGGTGGACATCCACACCTCCTTGTAGAACTGCTCGCTGACTGGATCCGACACGTCGATGGAGGGATCGGTGTGACCGCCCAGGATGGTCCTGCGGGGGGAGAGAGAGAGCAGGAAGTGTGTGAAGAAACAACGATGGCAGCAGAAAAAGGAAACGCTAAATACAGTGCAGGAAATTGCGAGCTGTGATGTTTGGCAACAAGAAGCAGACGAGATGACGAAATGTACAGTTACTGGAAGAGCAAAGAAGAAGAGAAGGGCTGTTTTCGTTCTTCTTCCTAGTTTGTAAGCTTTTGGTTTTCAAACTGGGCTTCAGGGACCAACAGGGCTCCTTGAGTGGGTTTAAGAGGGTTCCCAGCAATAGATATAGGTCATAGGTCAGAACAACAAGGACAGAAACAGGACTGGCCTTTTTGATGGATTATAATTTATGATCACTGATTGACTATGAAGTCTTCAGAAAACTGGGTGAACTGTTCCTTTAAGTCAAATATAAACTGCATTTCACACAAATCAAGGTTTTAAAAAGAAGCACTGACTCAAACAACAACAACAAACAGGACTCAGGAGGTTTCAGTACTTGAAGCACTCGAGGCGGAGCTGCAGGGCGTATTTCCCAGCCTGGTACTCCTGCCCGTCCATCACCGCCGTCACCGTCTCCGAGTCCTCCACGATCACCGCCACCTCGCTGTCCCTCTTTCCCAGCATGCTCCGGTCGTTGATGTTGGCAGAACCTGCAGTGACACAAAAGGAACGAGACCGGTCGGGTCAGTTTCCACCAGCAGATGGCGCCGCAACACCTGATTCAGTGGAGATGAACATAAGAAACTCTGTAAGTGTTGTTCAGTGAGTTTGCACCATAATAATGTTATTTCTCTTTCATAATATAAACACTCAACTGAATAACTTACTCCACAACAAGTCTCTGTCATATTAAGGGCATGAAAGTTTATGATTTGTAATGATTTGATGTGCAGAAATACATTTAATCTTATTGTAAAAACTCAGATATGAAACCCTAAAGTGTTGTGGTGAACTGTTCCCTTGAGTTGAGGCGTGCATAACATTTTTGAGGATGTAGTTTAGGATGAATTTTTCCATTTTGTCTCTGTTATTCTGCCTGGTGCAGAGATCTGTGGACGTGGGTGGAGACACAAGCTGTCACCTGTCACATTAAAATAAAGTCAGTGGGAGTAAAAGCAGTAGAAGAATCGCACCATGTCATTTTGAGACTGAAAAGAGAAACAATCATAATTAAGGAACAAAAAAGTGCAAATTTTGTGTTTTTTGGGCCACAAGAGAAATCTGAGCGGTGACAAGATGACGGACACGAAAACCTTCAACTTAAAATGTCAGACTTTTCTTTTAGTCCTCGTGTTTCTCTCTAGAAGTTGTGATTGTTGTGTCGAGCTGTGGATGCAACGCAACAGGTCGACACTGATCCATTAAAAAGGGAACAGCTGCTCTGTGAGAAGCCTTCGTTCAGTCCAGCAGAGATCAAACCTTTAAATGTTCAGTTCACGAGCAAACACACTGAAATTATGAGGTTTGAGGAGCCTGAACCAGCAGAGAAAAAAACGTTTGTTGCTTTTATCTGCAGCTTTCCACCGTCCTGTTACAGCACACTGTGTATTTTTAACACGAGTGGCTGCAGTTCGAAGCTGAACCTCAAACCTCACCACGACCCACCCGATCGCTCCGGTTCCTGACATTTTCTTGTCATTTTCCTCCTGTCAGCTTCTCTCTGCAGCTCTCGTTTCTGTCTCCTCCATTATACATGTTCAGTCTGCCGTCAGGGGAATATTTCATTGCGTCTGTCATCTTTTAATCTCGTAATGGGGGAAACTCAAGCCGCTGTCTCAACACCAGCTCAACACCGGTGTGATGAAAGTCACTTCAGTACAGGAAGAGAGCGACAAAAGGCAAAAACAAGGCGCGTTTACCGATGATGACGGTGTTGTCGTCGGCGATGAGCATCTTGCTGTGAACGTAGATGAGCTCGGTGACCAGCTTCCCCTCCAGGTCAGCATGAGTCCTCAGACCAGCGATGGAGATGTAGTTCATCCACTGGTCTCCCACTGGGAACAAGAAGCAGCCAGTCAGAGCTCATTATCGTTACTTTTTAATTGTTAAAAATAAATCAGACTCCCTGAAGTCTCTGCATGTTATTCAGAGCAAAACATGTAAAACCAGCAGTGTGATTAAAGACGTGACTTCTCTAAAAATACATAAAAGCAGATGCAGATGTGCAGTTTTTTGTTTTTGGCTCTTGTTCTAGTATATGTGTGGGTTTGTGTGTACATCTGGGGCAACATTGGGGTTTGGTTTGGTTCTGCTGAGCTGAAATGAGAGACTGAAGTCATTATTTTGATATTTCAGGTTCTACATATGGTTCATGGCTCCAGTTGTACATATGGAGACGTCGGTTTTTGATACAGTTCACAAAGATGACCAAAACGTACAGAAATAAAGTTAATTATATTGTAAACCCCTTTGATTTTTTACATTAGTACGATCAAGGTAGACAAGCCGGAGAGAAACAATGTTTTTAACCTTTTAAATGACTTTAACCTGCCTGATCATCAGGTCTGATTATATCAAACCTCGAGACTTTTATGGCACCGATTAACCTGCCGCAATACTATCAAATATTGAAAAATATGTTGTCATTCGATACCAAATTTCAATACCTAAGAAGTGAATCTCATCAGCATCATGAATCATTTTCATTAACTCGATATCATTCAGCATTTGGGGAATATTTCTCCTTCCTCTTTGTCTTTCTGTTATTTTTTCCTCTGTTAAGAAACTCAAGACTTTGAAAAGACAGACCACGCGTGGGGAAAAGAAGGACGAAAAAGCGATAGCTGCGACAGAGAAGGCCCAGTTGGACACAGCTACTGAGCCATCGGGACCACGCTGCAGGGACCTGCGACTGATACAGGTGAAGTGAAAAGGAGCTTGGACTCCCTGCAGACCCGGTTCAGCAGCTCGGAGGAAGACTGAGGCTGGAGCCGGCTCTCGGCCCGGCAGTGTGAACACAGGGTGAAACCTGTCGTCGCCTCGGACTTACTCTCTCTCCTGAGCTGCGAGATGATGGAGTGGTCTCCTCTGTTCATGGTCCTGCAGGGAACAGAGAGGTGGATGAGCTGCAGAGCCACATTCCTCACAATACAAGTCTTTGTGCGTCGCTGTGTTTGCACAGGGAGGGCCGAGTGTTTACTCAAGAATGCAGGATCGACAATGAATGTCGGCCTCACAAGGAATGGCATGCACACACACACACACACACACACACACACACACACACACACACACACACACACACACACACACACACACACACACACACACACACACACACACACACACACACACACACACACACACACACACACACACACGTACACCCTGTACGTTGGTTTATAGCCATGTGGTTAACGAGTTTAGGTGTGGCGGTAACCTATCAGTGGAGCTAACCCTCAACAAATACACTCAAACAGCAGGTGGGTTCATGGCAGCTTTCTCATCCACCACACACACACACACACACACACACACACACACACACACACACACACACACACCTGTAGTTGAAGTGCATGACGGCCTGGATGGCGCTGCCTCCTCCGGTGTTGATGTCTCCTTCGAAGCCCGGCAGCAGAGGCGTCACCACGTACACTCGGTACCTTGTACCCTCCCTGAAAGGTTTGAAATCAGACGGAGATGATTGGAAGAAAAAATAGTAACTTTGTAATGTTACTAACACAAAATGTCATTATTATGCAGACGACACCATTATGTGTAGTTCTGCCTCTTTGTTGACTGCGATTAAGAAACTACAATCTTGTTTTAATCTTGCCGGGAGGAATCTTTGTGAACAAAACTTAAACAATGTGCTTCTCGAGGTCGTACAGTGCAGACGATGGCCTCTATCAGATTGTTCATTTAAATTATAAGCTGATCCAACTAGACTCAACTTCTTTCTAGAGGTAAGTCTGTCTGTGACGATGCTAGACTCTGTGGAGACGTATGGTTCATATATGTGTAATCTTTACAATAAAAGCTCCCTAAATACATCTTAAAGTTTTTTTTATCATTAGCAGTAATGTTAGCTTTGTAGCATCCAGCTCATGCCGCTTCTGAAACGTCAGCACTGAACTGTGACAGCTGTTCTTCGCTCAAACACGCTGAATGTTTCCTCGTTATCAGCTGACAGTGAAACTACACAGACGGATCATTTATGACAGCTGCCCTGGATTGTTTATACAGGTGAGGTTTGTGCGTCTGCAACAGTTTGTGTCCTTGGTGTTGTCTGATACACTCCGATATCCCTGACAACAAAACTGAACTAAATATTCAAACAAGTCCTCACAGAGTCCAAAACAAACACGACTTATGATATACGGAAACAGCCTATTAGTCTACTGGAAGGTACACACAGCGGCAGGATCCATCAACATACACTGTGTGTGTGTGTGTGTGTGTGTGTGTGTGTGTGTCTGTGTGCGTGTGTGCGTGTGTGTGTGTGTGTGTGCCTGCGTCTGTTTCTGGGAACTAATTTCAATATACGCCTGAGTGTCAGTGTGTGTGATTATCATGTATGTTATTCTTGTAAATCATTTCAAGCTAAACACACACACAGCAGCCAAAGATGTGTGTGTGTGTGTGTGTGTGTGTGTGTGTGTGTGTGTGTGTGTCTTTTACCTATATGCTCTGATGATGCGTTCGGCGATAGCGTCTCCTATCTTGTTGAAAACGTGTCTGTTGTCCGCACAGCTGATGAAGAACTGATTCTGAAAGAACCACAAACAAACAAACAAACAAACAAACGTCTTTAACAAACAGGAGCTTTGATTTGATCTAATCTCAGGTCACATTTATGTGCAGCCAAATGGAAAAACTAGTTTGACCCTACGTGGCAGAACTGGCCCTCGGTTTTTACATATTTACTAGGAAGCTGTAAACTCCCAGCCTCCATGAACTACCCACCGGCTCTCCAACCTCCAACAGGCTCCTTCCTCAAAAGCTTCAGTTACGATGACAAAACACTCGAGCAGAGGTGGAATAATATTTGTTTGACTGTTAATAAATGGTTAAGGTTAGTTTCACCGTCCACCTTGTTGCTATGGTTACCCGGTTTTGATTACCAGTTTAACTGCTGGACCAGAACTGATACACAGCGCACAGGTCAGTACCTCTATGTAGACGAAGTGTTGGCTGTTCTGGATGACGTGCACGTAGGCGTTGTGGATGGACTCCTCGTGGTATTTGATGCCGGCCGACCAATCGGAGGCTGAGCGAAGGATCTGAGAGCGGACAGACGCGTTTACAAAAAGGCTTTCATGGCACTTTGCGTGTATTCAAAAGTTCAGTTCAGTCCTTATTACACACAACAGACAGAACCTACAGTGTGAACTATTTAATATTCTTTGAGGTCAACTTGTCTTGCAGTTGTACTTTATAAAGGATGCAAGACAAACGCAGACTGATTCACCTCTAAGCTTATCTGTTCCTTTTATTGATTTCATTTGGCCTTTGCAAAATAATCTAATCTCTGGAAACTTGCAACAAGAAGGAGTCATGGTCAAGAGGAAGAGATGGTCCAAAGTGTGGCTTCATCAGGCTACAGCCAGCTTGACCATAACTGATCAGGAACATTAAGAGAATAAGGAAAAGTTGTATTACTTCCCATCCCGACACATGAAACTCAACAGTACCAACCTGCACTTTGGCGGGGACGCAGTTGGGGACTTGGTACCGCTGCTCTCCAGCGGTGGTGTGAGACTTGGGCACCAGACACGGGTACGTCAGCGAGCGGTACTTCGGCTTCACGAGCTGGTGAGAAAACAGAGAAAGGAGAAAAAAATCAGATGAACACAGAGCGAACAGATGCTTCCTCCTCCACAGAGCTGCAGAGTCAGAGCCGCGCTGCATGAATCCACGTGACCTCTGACCTTGGTGAAGTTCCACCGCTGGATGAAATGTCTCGCCACATCTCGAGCCGCTTTCCCATGAACCACGGAGGCGATGTCGTGCCAGGGCATTCTGGGAGTTGTGTGTCTGTCTATGAAATCTAAACAAACAGCAGAAACAGGAACGTGAGGACGTTGAGTCACTCTTATTCCCACTCGTGCAGAATCGCCGCTCGCTTACCATCGAACGGTTTGTCCAGCTGAATCCAGTCCTTGTGCACGAAGTTGCAGTAGTCTTTCCCGTGCCAGAACCGCGTGTTTCCGAACAACTCTCCCACTCCTGTTTGTAGACTGCGAACTGAACCGCTTCCTGAAAACACACACATGAATATCCAGTCATTTAAAATCAGTACGACACGAGCAAAACTACACTACAGTCCTTCCAAAGACCAGTCGTTAGTGCATCTCAGCAAAATAGCCCCAAACAAATGCACTAATAAAAAACACGCTGTCGGTTTTTGGGCTTTTGAAGACAATAGAAAGTATCGTGATATAAATGAAGATGGAGGCTGTGAACTGCAGCATCTCCACCGGGCTCTGGTGTGTCTACAGGACAGAGCACCATGCTGAGTTTGACAGTGATGCACTGGTGTTTGGAAAACGCTTTGACGGCACTTTTACAGAAATTAAACAGCAGCTGGAAGAAACGCAGCACTACAGTCAGGATTCATAAAATCTACTGAGAGCAGCAGCAGAGAGGAGACACGCAGCCTGAACTCAACACACTGTTTTAATAATTTTACTCACCTGAAACACGATGAAATAAACTTTAATATATTGATTAAAGTAGTCGGATTAAAGCGAAGAACACATGCGATGGAGAGGTTCGTCTTTGTGTTTGTAGCAGCACTCGTTTTTGTCACGTTATCCCCGACACTTCCCATCTATCACACCACCAGCAGGACAAACAGACACGAGCTGGGCAAACAAACAGCAGCTCTGCTCGGGCTATTAAAAACCTGAGACATCTGCTTTACTGCAGAAATGACACGTGTGCTCACAGAAATATGAGTTTGTTTTAAAACAGAAATGAATAAAAAAGGGGAAAGTGATTACAGGCTGCAGGATCTGATCAAATAAAACCACCGGCCTGTTTGATGTGTGTCAGGCCCGCAGCCTTCACTCGCTCCTCTGTAGGCAGCTGAGCTTTAAGTGGTGTGTTTCCTGGTACTGGTCCAGTTCAACTTATCTGATCCCCGTTTTCCATTTCTGCTGTTTGTCTACTACAAATCAGTGTTTTAATGTCTTCTCTCTGTTCTCCACTAATGACTATTATGGTTATTGATTAAACTGTCTGTTATTTTTGCAATTAATCAAATAGTTCAGTCTGTGAAAAGTTCTGAAAGACCAACTTAATGTTTTCAATTCATCTGTTTTCTTTGACCGACAGTCTAAAACCCCCAAATGTGAAAAACTGCAGATGGTAACTCCAGATATTTGGTATTTTTGCTTGACCAAAAAACGTGCAGATCCAGAACTTCTGGAGGAATAAACACCCAGATTTAACTTTGTGGATTAAAAAAGTGGATGTATGTTCGCCTGACTGCAGCAGAGCCGACATGTCCTGATCACGTCCATGTCCAAGGTATTAAAAGAAAAACCGACCTTTGTCATGTTGGAGAAAAGAAGCTCGCACACAGAGAAACAAAGGTCGTTCACTCAAGATCAAAACCACAGCAAAGCACACTGGGAGACGTGATTCAACACTGTCGCCGCCACCAACTCACCAGCCTGACACTGGCCGATGGGAGCGGCCGTCCTGAGCTCGACCAGCCTGCTGGGGATCAGATTGTGCTGGCTGGTGATGCTGTTGGACCATCCTAAACAGAGCGGCCACAAACACTGAGACAGCGGCACAGATGGAGGCTGTCGCCGCTACACGAGAAGCTAAACACCAACCAGTCAGGACTGAAAGGCCAAATCATCCTCACGGTGTGACTGTGACTGACCTGCTGAACTCTTAGCTTGTTGTTTGGACTTTAAAATGTCAGAAAGTGGTTAAAAATCTGTTTCCTAAAGCTCAAGATGACGTCCTCAAATCTCTTATTTTGTCCACAACTCAAAGATATTCAGTTTACTGTCGTAGAGGAGTAAAGAAACCAGAAAATATTCACATTAAGAATCTCTAAATAGTTGGTGATTAAATAAATAGTGGACAGCTAATTGATTATTTGATGCTCTACTGGAGTTTGGAAGATACTGCAGGCAAAAATACAAAAATTAGCCTTCATTAGCTGCATGTTAGCTAGTGAGCTATACAGTGTTGTCCACAGAAAGATTTGTTTGTTTGATTTGATTCAATTTAAAACATTTTCCAGCACTGACGGCTCTGCTATCGTTAGACTGTCACATCTGGATTAGTAAAGGTCAACAGATGTTTGGTTTCATGTCCTGACAACAGGACATGTCCTGACATTTTCATTTTCAAACACATT
>NC_140207.1:2680112-2792612 GCF_965226575.1 Pagrus pagrus
TTATTTTTAATACACAACATATAATTGTTGATTCATTTGTTTAAAAAAAACAAAAAAATTGTTTAAAAAAACTTTGGCTGTAGCGACTAGCTGCCAGTAGCAAGTTAGCTCAGTTAGCCATGAAGCTAAGTGACTATTAGCTGGCAGGAGGCTGCAAGGAACGCAACCTCGGATGGAGGTCAGCTGGACACAGAACTGGGACTGAACACAGCCTCTGAGGGCGACGGAGGTCAGTTTGAAGACAGGGGATAAAGTACAGAGGCGATTTACAGCGACTCCGACCAGGACTATGACTCCAGGGATGAGAAGACGCGACAGATGAGGACATGAGAGAGGAAGTTGGACATGAGCATATTTATTTTGAGACCAGAGGTGATGATGGAAAGACAAACCAAGACCAAGTTTTGGTGAGTTTGAATGAAGTGTGTTTTACGATGACTGAACGAGGCGATTAAGCTCGTTTTAGATCAATAATGGGTACAAAGTGGTATTAGGCGGACGGGCCGGGGCTAACTGGTTAGCATGCTAACTTCAGTAAACATCTCTGTAACACAGTATGCAGACGTCTTTGACTTAACATCAACACTGTTGTTTCTTCACACTGTTGATAATGTTCGTTTATTTTTTGAATGTTTAAAACTAAAATTCTGGCCTTATCTCACAAATTACACCTTTAAAATGAACAAATAATTTGAGTTTGAACAATTTCACCCTCAGACAACTGAAGGAACTGATGAATGTGACACCACACCTCTGACCTAATGGATGCCAGCTTAGTCATTCAAAACCGGTTTGACATTTGTGAGAGTTTAACGACAGCAGCAGCGTCACTTGTTTCTGAGCCTCCAGACTAAACCATCAATAGGTTGGCATGTCGTCTGACATTAATAATAACTGTACAGAGCTAAATGTCATGCAGGTGTGTGTGTCTGTGTGCACCTTGCTGACGCTCCTCTGGGTGGAGACGTTGAAGCGGTCCTGAGCCGAGGTGAACCGCTCCACCTCCAGGATCTTGGCGGTGATCGGAGAGGACAGGAAGACTTTGGCCGTGGGCTCTTTGAAGCCCACCGTGTGGTAGATCGCCGTTAAAGACAAACGCTCCGCTGCAGAAACACAAATGACGTCAGATGACAGACGCTCAGCGACGACAGACGAACACCGGGCAGACAACATGTACACACCTGGGGCGTTGGAGTCGGCTATGTCGTACTCTCCGTCCTCCAGGTCGAGCTCGCGGGTGTCCAACTTCTCCATGATGCCGGACATATCGTTGGCAACCAGCTCCAGGGTGCTGGAGGTCGGCTCGGACTGGCGCAACATGGTTAGCACTCAGTGTGGAGCCCGGGGCTCACCTGGAGAGACAGGTAAGGAGGGGAAGGCGGTGTTAAACCCAAAATAAGACTCAAACATGAATCATATCCTTTCATTTCCTTGCTCCAGGCCTGCGTGGTGGCACAGGGCAACCAAAGAAAAGATAATTAATCAGGTGCTCAAACCGCCTGGACTGCCTCGTTTCAACATGAAGGAACGCAGTCCAACAGTTTGAAAACCTTCTGATCACCTACTTAAACATTGTCAACGTCAAGTCAGGACAAACTCAGCAGTTGGACACCCTGGCTGCAGGAAAACGTACCTGTAGGTTAAACCTGAGGAGAGTTTCTCCTCAGAGTGAATGTGTAACTGTTTACTGCGTTTGCACTAATGAGGAAGTGTTTTCATTTGTTCATTAACTACAACGAGATGACCAACAGCAAAGAGCCTGGAAAACTGCTCAGGGCGCAACATGAAAACACAACTCTGCCAGAGTAAGAGGACTGGATTGTTGCCATCATGAGTATTTAATGTGTAAAGATATTTTCAGGCACTTTAAAAGGTCCACAGATACATATTTGTGAATATTTAGGAGTCACAGCCTGAAACATCTCAAAAAAGAAGAAGGTGTGATTTCAGTTATCAGTAATAAAAACACTTTACGGCTGCTCTGCTGACCGGCTGCTGTTATCTCTGCAGTAACCGACAGTGGAGGAAGCTCTGCCGGTGTTTTTGCGCCCGTGGCCGTGCTGCTGACGGTGGCGGATGAGTAGTTGTGACATCACGACCTCATGGAAGTCCTGACGGTTCGCTTGAAGGCAGTTTGCCTGAAATGTAAAAGCAGGATTTGACTGCTGTATTTTCATTCTGGATCTGATTATTTTCTCCATTAAATCGATTGATCGCTTTGTAAAAATGCTGACAATAGATTTATTGTCATGACTGATTCTCCTGAGCCCAAAGTGACACCTTCACACAACCTCATCATCATCACAAAGACAATCAAATGAATCAGCCGTCCTTGTATAAACTGTTGGGTTGTATCTCATCCATCATCGCTCTCTTCATGTCTCTCTGATGGATCTCTTCAGTGTTTTTTAAACCTCCATCTTTCCTTCCTCGCTCTCTCAGCTGCCTCCTCGGCGGTTTTATCTTCCATTCATCTCTTCCTCTGTCAGACCACATCAGCCGAGAGACGCTAATCCAAACAGCGGGATGAGCAGAGGAGCAGCACAGGAAGCAGAGGTGTGTGTGTGTGTGTGTGTGTGTGTGTGTGTGTGTGTGTGTGTGTGTGTGTGTGTGTGTGTGTGTGTGTGTGTGTGTTCGCTCATGAATGAAAAGAAGGATTGACTCGAGGGAATTTCACAGAAACTGACCCAGAAACATGAATGTGACGATAAATACTGTGAGACGGGGAGAGACTGATTGTGTTTGAAGATAAGAAGAAGCCTAAGTATAAGAAGTATAAACATTTTTGTAGTTGTTTTGAGTATGTAGTTGTTTTGAACAGCTTTCTGGGTATTTTCAGTGTCTTTGTGGTCGCTTTAAACAGCTCTGTGGTTTTTCTGAGCATCTCTGTGGTCGTTTGCTGCCATTAAAGAGTTATCACAGTCATCTGTCCTGGAAACAGGCCTCTGATCTGTGAAACATGAAGAATAAACTTCTAAATCAGTGAATAGTTTCTTTATGTGAACTTCTGGAATTAAAAACAAGCAATGACCGTGATTAAACTCCTCATTATTTATTTTGGAGTGAGCCTCAAACCTGCAGTCACGTCTAAACTGGTCCAGAATAAAATGGATGAAATATCTTCCCGCTCTGAAGCTGTACATAACTGATATCACACTTGGGACATTGGGGCAAATATTTATTAAAAATAAAACATTTCTCATTAGATTACCCTCCTATAAGTATCTGCTGTGTAATATGAGCAGAAACAAGCTGTCAGAGGAAGTCTGAGTCGATCGTGCATGAAGTGTTTCCTTTTCAACAACTTTCTAAAGTGAACTTCTGAGGAAACAACAATTTGTGTGTTGGTTCAGCAGACAGTTAAACTGTGGTTTGGATGTGGTCTGTCTGCTTTCACTTCCTCCTCCAGGCGACACCACTGCCAACACCACCAACCACAGCAGGCAGGGAGACTGTCCAACATCCAGGAAACCGACGGGTCCGAAGCCCACGGAGGCAAATCAGCTGATCAAAGAGCCTTTGTGCAAAACACTGAACCCCGACCTGCTCTTTTAAAAAGCTACGAGCCAAGAACGTAAAAGTACAGGGAAGAGATTTAAGTATATGAAACTATCCCAATCCCAGAATAGTTACTTCATACTTCACATGTTCAGTATCCTTTACCTTCGACACCGAGACCATCACAGGACCTTAATGATGAATAGCACGTCTAACCCCCATCGTGTACGACACCGACTGACTGATGTCTGACATTTCAAAATAAATGTATATAAATACAGTAAATTATATCATCTTTACCCTTCAGCACGCTGTCGGATCCACAAATTGTTTCTCAGTGGAAACTGAAACAAATCAGATGCAAATTTCCTGAACTTTACTGTTTTACCATGAGACCAAAACACACATTTATATCCTCAATCCAAACACACACACACACACACACACTGTGTACATAACCTGTAGTATGCAAACCATCCCTGGCATTAACATCCTGTGAGTCTCTGTTTGTGCCACTGATGTACTGAAGCTGCGTCAGAGGTCAGCTAACAATAGATCCTGGTGGAGCCGCTGAGACGGGGAATTAAAATAATACCAGCAGGAATAAAAGTGAAGGAGAGACACAAAGATGTGGAGTGAAGAAATCTGGCTCCGAGTAGAAAACTGAGATTATAACAGATTAAAACAAAGCAGCGGAGGAGTTTACAGAACGTAGCACAGCTTCAGTTACACCTGCTGTCTTTTGTCTGCGAGGGAATAATGTTATCAGCTGTGAACATCACAAACTGGACCCTTTTCCTCCACGTCTGAACCAGATTTGAACACAAAAGAGTTAAAGAGCAGAAACATGTGAGCTGCTGGAGCTTTTTAATGACTGTCGAGGTGGAAATTAAAGAAATCAGGACAGTCATGTTTTGGGTAAAGACCCCGGCAACAAAAACAGCCCTCGACAACATTAACACTCACATCCAGCATGACAAAATACTTTCTCACAGGAGCTCTAATCCTCCTCCATCGAGGCGTGACGCTGGTTCATCATTTATTTTTAAGTATATTCGAGCATCTTTTGCCCTTTTTAGATGTTGTGGATTATAGAAACAGCAGGAAATGACATTATCATAACAAAACCTCTGGACAACAATAAGCCTGTTTAGTAGAGCTGCAAAGAGTCGATTCATCGATCGGTCAGTCGAAAGATAATTAATCACCAACTGTTTGAATAATTGATTAATCGTTTCAGTGATTTTTCAAGCAAAAAAGTCAAGAAATGTGAGGATTTGCTGCGATTCTTCGTCAGTTTTGACATTAAATGAAGAGTCTTTAGGTTTTGGATTAAGAGCCTGACTGATATTAGGAAGTAAAGATACTCTGATATCAATATATCGGCCTATATAATGGATATAATCACAGAATACAGACATAAACACATCATTTTTTTGCAATTATCTCTCATATATGGTTATTAAACACTTGGGACACAGATAGGTATGTAGTGGAGGCAGGATGTTTTCATATCTGCACATATCCGAGAAAAATATATGCTGATACCAATATATCTGTGACAGGCCAATATTGGCTTTGGTTTGGGCTCAACAATGAGCATTTATCACAATTCTTTGACATTTTATGTTCAGACTAACACATATCATATCTTACTGACTGTCTTTCAGCTCTGTTTTGGTCTCCACCGCCTCGTGAGAAAAATATCCGGCTCTTAAGCTGCTAAAAAATAAACTCATCTGATCCGATTCTCAAACTAAACTACAGATTATTGGAGCTTTCGATATAAATCCTGTCCGTTTAAAGATATTTTCTGAGGCCGTGATCCGAGTTAACTCCACGTGACTCAAATCAAAAGAGGAAATGTGGCGTGAAGGTTCATTATTGACCTTGGAAATACCGATGATCAACTCTGGCAGTGTTCGGTGTGTGTGTGTATTATGAACCAGCCAGCGAGCACTCACATTAATTGGGTAGAGTGAGGACCAGTCACCCCCCTCAACTGCATCACTCGCCAGCCAGGTGGCAGGCTGTTGAGCCCTCACACACACACACACACACACACACTGAAATACCAATGCAATCAGGCTGATTGACACACAAAAACCTCTTTCTTCCTCTTTTCTTTAACTTCTGAAACGTCTCTCTGTCAATCCTCCTGTAGAGTGATGTCCTAAAAGGCAGAAATGACAAATATCTGATGGTTCCTGCCGCTTAAAGGTGCAAAATGTAACAATTTTAGGTCGAGACATTCAAAAATTAACTAAATTATCAACCGAATGTGAAGAATTAACACCTGTGTGTTGTGCTGAAGAGAAATGTACTGCAGTTAGCATGCTGACCCGCCTCCTCAGGCCTGAAAACCTCTTTCTAAACACCAACACTCCTCTAGTCCAGCTAGCTGTACGGCTAACTGAGCTAACGAGCTAACAGAAGCTAAGAAAACAGTTAGCAGGCGCTCTGGTGAGATGAGGGAGTGAGCGAACACTTCCTACATTAAACCACATCAGATAACTTTATTAATCCCCAGAGAGGAAACTAGCTCGGCTGCCTGAAGAGTCACAAGTAAGAAGACATGAGTCACAACAGAGACAATGTCACCACAGTCAAGACATTGTATAGAAACACTGTGACAAGCCTGTACGGTGAATCAGAGGTCATTAGTGATAAATCTGTTGTGTATGTCTGAAAGACAGGAGGGCAGCACTGTCACCTGGCAACACAACGTGTATATGACTGATCAGGTGATCAATAAAAGTGATCATGAGTGAAGCACCACAAAACAAGATGCAAAAAAAAGCCTCGAACGTTTGTCTCGGTTCATTTACTTCTGCAGGAGGAGGAGGTTATCTGGGCGCTACAGCGATGCACACGTCAACTTGTTTTCAGAGAGGAGAGTGAAAAAACAGCGAATGAAAAGACATTTTTCGGTACTCGATGCCTTTAAATGCAGCAGAGTTCAGTACCCAGCTCTGACCGTGAGCCGCGTCTCCATGTGGTCACGATCGGGCCAACTGGGACGTCATCGCTGTGAATTCACTCCATCTGGATTTTTGCCCACCGTGAAACACCAAAAGCTTTTTAAAGACGTCACATTGTGATTGAGCTCGACTGATAAAACAGACGATATTAGTCGATATTATCCAACGGGTCAGACTAACAGTGCAGTTGAGACTGGAAGACACAGCCTGATGTATTAACATGCAAGTTTTTCTATGTTAGCCTGGTTGGGTTTCGATAAAGTGACAGTCCTGACGAAGTTTTATGAAAAATTAATATCCACTAGTGTATCATTAGTAGTTTTCTTTGACTCTATCGGCCCCAAAAACGCACTTTGTTTCTCTATAAGCACTTTGAAAAGTTACTTTGAGCTCCGACAACACATTTTTGATATTTTAGGGAAAATTAAAACTAATCACAAAAACTTAACAGCTTGATTGATCATTGAAAAAAAAGGGCTTGCAGTAACATTTAGTCACACACACACACACACACACACACACACACACACACACACACACACACACACACACACACACACACACACACACACACACACACACACACACACACACACACACACACACACACACACACACAGAGGAAACTGGAAACTAGCAGCAGGCTGCAGATCACTGTATTATACAATAGCACGAGGAGCATGAATTTCCTTTCTGTGCACACACACTCACACACACACACACACACACTCAGAGACACACACACTTCGGACTCTCTCTACAGTGATGGTATCCACTCACCTGAGCCCGCGGAGGCTGAGGGAAGCCCGTCATCATCACCACCATCACCACCATCATCATCATGTCTTCACTTCCCTGAACTGTCTCTCCACCAGCAAAAAAACACAACAAGCAGCCACCTCTCCTCCTCTGCTGGGACGCTTCTTCTTCAAACCTCCTCACACACTCTCTACAACACACACACACTCACACACACAGACACACACACACACACATTCACAGAGCCCTGACAGACAGGCTGGGAGGTCGAGAGCAGAGTGCAGCAGCGCTGCAGACGGACGAGGGGAAGATCCAGCCAGGCGGGACGCAGCACGGGAGGGAGGACACGCGATTGGCCCGAGTGGCATCCAGGAGCCCGAAGACAGCCAATGAGAGGGGAGCAGGGGACTTCCTGTTTGAGGCACCTGCCTGTGTTAAAGGGGATTTGTGCCATTTCAAAAAAACTTCCACCAACTTTTCAATCTAATCCGGATCGACGGAAAATGAATCTGAAATGTTTCAAGCAAACAGGCCGAACATTCGCTCATCTGCAGCTTTTCTTTGTCTCATGTGAGAATAAACGTGAATATATTAGGTTTATCAACTGATGGTCAAACTAAAGAGAAATATGGGACTTTGAGCTGTAAAAAAAAAAATGCAATTCATTAATTTCTCCATTTTTAGTCTGACAGATATTGGCCGCGTTTCCCAGATTCGTTAAGAAGCTCTTAAGTGCTAAGATCTTCTTAGGAGCGCTCTTAAGAACGCTGTGAAAGAAGGATGTGTTTTCCAGAGTCGCTCTTAGCTTAAGAAGATCTTTCACTAAGAAGGAAATGTAAGATCGAGCTGACCCACTCTTAACAGCCTTCTTAGCGACCAAATGCTCAGTGATCAAGCGCGTCAGGGAAATTTATATCCTCCACTTTGCGAAATAATAAAACAATGCTCAGTGTTGAAATGCGCTCATAGCTGCGGACCACTGGCGCAAGAAAAAAAAATAAGAAAATGGTAGATGAAAAAAAACCTTTTTATTGAATTACACGTTTAACTTTTCTGCAACATCTGCATATATGAGTTTATAGTACTACACATAAAAAAAACAACAACCCTGTGGCATTTCACAGATATCAAGGGAACAGATGTATTAAACTCAGCTGAACCTCATCCAGAGAGGCTTCACCTGCTACTCTGCGTTGCCACGGCTATACAGCACATTCTCCCTGCGAACCAACAGCGTCGCCGTGCGCGAAGCCAGACGGTTTACATAAATGCATACGTGCGTCAGCACTTCTCCCCACTGGACGTGCTGTCAGACCGGGCTGTCCAGGCAAAGTACCGGCTGCCCCGTGCGGAGATCCAACGGCCGTTGGATCTTTTTGCCTGGACAGCCCGGTCTGACAGCGCACTTATGCGCTGATAAAGAGGTGGGTGATCGATTTGCCTGGCATCGATTGATTCAGCACAGCAGCAGCGCGGTGGACAGCTCCCACTAAGAGCTTCTTCAGAAGCTTCTTTGGCTTGATCTTAAGGTTCTCCTAAGAAGGCAGTTAAGAACGCATCTGGGAAACACCCGCATCTTAGCGCTCCTTCTTAGCCGAACCCTTCTTAAGAGCCTTCTTAAGTCCTTAAGAACGATCGAATCTGGGAAACGCGGCCATTATCAGCCGCTACAGATAAATTGGCTTCAGGGTCGATGTTGTCTGACATGCACCAATATACTTAGAGATTATCATGCAGGAAAAGATGCTGAGAGTATTTTTATTATTAGATTCCCAGTGAGGTTTATTGTTTCAGTGCACTGATGTAATTTTGGGCAATTAAGCATTTTGTTAAATGTTTAAAACCGTCATCGAGCTCTGCTGAAGCCCGATAACGACCCACTCATTTGAAATATCCTTCTGCAAGTCAGATGGGAAGATTGACACCACTCTCGCTGAACCTGCAGCTTCATATCCTGCAGAGTCGACCGATGCTCGATTAAATATCGGCCAACCGTCACATCGATCTGAATATTTCTGTGTCTCAGCCTCGTTTTTAAAAACAGGCTGTGCAGGGATACATTTTCTAGCAGTGAGTGTGTGTGAAGCCGGAGGACCGAGCGGCTCCCGCCCGAGACGAGCCGGCTGACGTGACTCATTGTTGACATTCCAGAGACGGACTGAAGCATTCGAGCTCCCGCCCACGTGTGAGCGCTGCAACACACACACATTCATAGATAAACTCACATATACACACACACACAGAGGCATACATAGACAAAAAGCTTTCACAATCCTATTTGAAGGGGGGAGAATGGGATGCAGTGACTGTGCTCAAAGCTGCATGAAGCACAGCTTAAATTGCAACATTTCTCTATGGAGTCTGGTGGGCGTCACAAGGGGAAAGCAGTTATTGCCCTCAGACTACAAATCATTTCCCAAAATGACTCATTTGTTCACTTTTTACTCCATTTAATAAGTAATACCCTCAAATTACTGAACCGTGCCCTCGCTCGACTTCCTGTTCATTCACCATGAAGTGCTCCAAAATTTTAAAGCTGGGTTCATTATGAGTGAAGCCTCGGGGGGGAAATGATCCGCTCTCCTGTGAAATGTTCGAGGAATATTAAAAAGAGGATAAAAAATCTGTGATTTCAGTCCAACATCACCGTAAAAAACAGTTTCAGATCCAAGTGGAAGCCAGTGTAAGCACATGAAGAACACAGACTTATTATTACAATGTATTATTATGAGGAGGGATATCGATGCCAACATGCTGATGTTCAGAGGGTTTAATGTTTCCCTTCTTCATGATCTTAGTGTTAGCATGCTCGCATTTGCTAGTTTGCTCCAGCAGCTATCACTCAGATGAATAATGGTGCAGATTTTATGAGTTCCCAGTCGATAATAGTCAGATTTATGAATCAGACAGTCAGACGCACCTCAACAACCCTGACCACACAATCCATGGTGGCTGCTCCACTTATCCACAGCCGTGAAAGCTGCAGACTGTCTCATTAAATCAGTCTCACACACAGCGCTGTCCAGCTTTCTATCCATGAACAAGCTGCTTCGGTGCTTGTTTGCACAAAATACTGCACATAGACTCACAATGAACTGGTGTCCCGACTTCTCCACTGGAATCTGGTCAACTCGAGCATGAACGAATGAAAGTAAAGGAGCAACCAAAGTCACTACATCTCACCCTGGACAGGACGTGTTTCTGCACTAAGCAGATGTGATGTATTATAATGAAACAGTCCATTTTTTAGACTGTATCCAGGTTGAGTATCCTGAGATTTTGCCCAACACAGAAAAAAATGAAAATTCACAGGACCACGTTAAATATTTCACCATCTAGGGGAAAAAAAATCAAACCTCAAGACCCTAAACAACTGATATTCTGTGCATGACAAAAAATACCCTTTAAGGCGAGAAACAAGACGTTATCACTGTAAATGAACATTTGCTGTAATGACAGGAGTGTGTGTGTTACGCAGAATAACTCCTCGACGGCACTCTGTCGTTCCTGCTCCTGATCAATACTGTGCGTCGCCTCGTCTTTGTGAGGCTGCTCATTATGTAACAATCACCATTATTCTTCACTGACGTCTTAATGACTGCTCCTCGGTGCTCCTCCAGTCATTGTGCTCATCGGTGCAGCTGTTTGTCCGTTCATCGAGCCTGAGGCTGAGCTTAAAGGATCAAATGTTACGAAACACAAAACGGTCTTAAAACACAGAGCAGAAACTTTCTTTTGAACCGTTTGTACGTTGTCGTGTCACCGTCCAGACAAAAGGCCTCAGAGAATGAACTGCTGAGCTGATTTACCTCCAGAACAAACACGTAGTCACAAACATGAGTATTAATGTGCGACTGTTGCAGAAGCGGCAGGAAGCCAGAAACAACAACACACACGTGGAGGAGAAACTGATTCATGACCGAACTCAACTCAAATCCTCCAAAAACTGATCAGAATCTGATGATCAGGTGCTGAATATGGTCCCAGCAGAGACACTGTGTGCCACCGCCACCTGGTGGTCGAAGAAATGCTAAACTCTTCTTCACACTTGAGAGAGTCAACAGCGACGTCTCCTTCCAGAGGTCATGATCCGGTTCCTCAGGATCATCCAGAGCAGTTATTTATCTAAGGAAGTGTGAGTCTACTCATTAGGAGACGCAGGTACGACTGAGTTCTTACAACTGAAATAACATTTTGTTTTAACAGAGACGGATGAGTACTGGAAAGAGAGGCGGTTGGGTATTTGTACATCATTTCAGGTGTTAATCCAGGCTCCATAGAAACACGTAAAAACCAATATGTGAAAAATGCAGATGAACCTTTGCACAACAAAAGAGACCTCAAGTATTCAAAGAAGTATCCAGAGTAAAGTTTACTCTCGCTACCGGATAAAAACCTTGTATTTCCGGTTTGGGGGGTGTGTCGTCATGCTTTACAAGAAGAAGAAGAAGAAGTGATGACTGTAGGAAGGAAGAAAGAGGGAAGGGAAAATGAAAGACCACAAGAAAGAAAGAAACCCCACTTATCTCATGTTAAAGGTGAAATCAGGAAATGCAGACTAACCAGTGACTGCAGCAGTCTGTCAGATAAATGAAGTAAGAAGTTCAATATTTCTCTTCAGATTCCAGTGAAGAAGAACAAGAGCAGGAAGTCAACATCTATATCGACTCGATTAACACAAATCACTGCAGGAACAAAGCTCCTTACAGCTCTGCAGCCTCTTATACAACTGCCTTAGTTACTCATAACTATTGTTTTAAACAGCTGTAAAACTGCATGTTTCAATAAAGCAGATATTTAACGACGAGCAGCTCTGACAGAGAGCTCGGTGCACCGATCCAGAAGCGTGTGTGCATGTAAAACTTCTGAGGTGTCACAGAACTCAGTTCAAAACTCGTTCTTGTGTTTCTGCTCCTGATCGGGGTCTTTAATGACGATGAAATGATAAAAGCCAACCATAAAAAGGCTTAATCCAAGTCTAATCTGAGTCTAACTCGAGAGCGTGTGCACCCTCAGCCCAGTCTCCAGGATGTGATGTCAGCAGTTAACGTTCCTGTAAACCACACATACGTCAAAGGTCGACATGTGCCAAGCGTGGTTTATCACCATCACATCATATGATTATTAGCTGACTTTCACATCAGGAGGTGGAGGTGGTGGGAGTTATTACAGCCACATGGCTGACTGCACTTCCAGTCACACCACTGGATACTTTCAAGGACACTTGGGGAAATTTCCAGCTGCTTTTGTGGCGACCAAACCAGGCTACTTTTCCCAGGAAGCCGGACCATCTCCATCTGTGATGGTGGTGATGTTTTCTCACCTAAACCCAACCAGAGCATGAGCACAGCGTTGTGACAAGAAATAGAAAATTCAACCTAAAAAGATGTAAAGTTGCAACATAAAGAAACGTCCAGTTTAAACGTATCTGCGGTCACTTAGCTCACATTTATTCTGGTGTTTGGGTCGACTGTGTGGAGCCATCACCTGAGACTTCACCTGAGTTTACATCAGCGTGGACGGAGGAGATGATGACTCCATTAATCCGCTTAGAAATCTTTAAAAAAAGACGCTCCTTCCATGTGCAGAACTTGCCTTAGAAAAATCATGTTTTTAAGTTTTCTTCAGTATCAAAGTAATCCAGTGATAGTCATCTGTACATCCATGAGCGCGCCGCAAACAGGAAGTGCTGATAGCTAATTCGGCAAAGTTGAAATTGAGTTTTGGATAATTATTTTTTTTCTTTGCTTGTTTTTTCCGTTTTAAATTTAGTCTCCAGCTACTTCCACCTGACTTTCCATCAACATGTGGGTGAGGAGCTGATGACTGGATTTACATTTGTGGGTGAACTGTTCCTTTAATGGTTTCCTATATGTTTGGACTCTTTTCAGTTTCTTGAGGACGTTTCACCTCTCATCCAAGAGGCTTCTTCAGTTCATACAGCTCATCACAGACTGAACTACCAGCACCCGGATGACTGAGAACCTCCATCAGTAGATTTTGTATCGTGTGCTGTAGTGCTGAGTTCACACTTCATCTGCGGTGTGTCATAAAGGAGTTGTTATCGTGTCTCTTTCTCTTTCAGTCTCTTGCTCCTCTGGAGGAGGGCTGTGGGGTCTACGACATGTTTTAGCCGTTTGACAGTTGTAGCAACATCGGACAGTTTGATGAACGCAGACTGACATCATCCAGCACCATGTGACTGCCAGTTTGCAGCTCACTTCCTCCTCTTTCACTGTAAATGTGTGCAACCTTCAGTGTGTGTGCGTGTGTGTGTGTGTGTGTGTGTGTGAGCGCTGGTCAGGTTACACTGGAGCCTGATTTCATTAAAAGATCACGACCGCCTCTTTCTTTATCGAGGTTAAGACTCCTCTTGTTGTGTCGCACCAGGAAGTCTCTGTTTCTGTCAGATGATCATAATCTCCTGATCCACCACGACATCACGGCTCGGTGCGAATGCTTCCACCAGACAAACCAGTGGCACAACAGGCCGAGTGTGCGCTCAATTTGCTCAGACATTTTAGGCATTCGGCTGACACTCCCACAGCATCCAAAATCACCATTATTAGCAACAGCACGGAGCTGATGTGTCGCTGAAAACACACCAACTCAGTTCACAACGAGCATTTTTGTTCCACTGACAGATTAACGGCCCAGTCAGAACAGTTTCAGAAACCCCGCTTTAAATTAATGTGACGTCAAATAACACGTTGGTCTCAATAAGCATCTGGGTCACTTCTCTGTAGAAGCGCTGGCGGCAGTCTTACAGGTCGGACCTGTAACGTTTCCACTACGTTTCCTGAACGTGACACAAGTCTGAACTGAACTCAGCATGAAGGTGACGCATACAGACATCATCACGCCTCATCTCTGGAGAGACTAATAGAGGGGGTGTGTCTGGTTTACTGTCAGTTTGGCTTCAACTGTCCATCACTCGTTGGACAGATCAGTCATGGTGTGACGTCCCTGCTGGCGTCCTGATTATTAACTGTCAAGCACACGAAGCTTCGGTTGCAGTTTTTGTTGAATTCAGGCTGCACAAACAGTTTGAAGCCGTCGTTCTTTATCAGCCTTTTGATCAGTCGTGTTGATATTTCCTTTTTTCCCACCACTGCCTGATGTGAACTTTTACGACTGTTGTCTGTAATAACTAAACACACTTTTAACAGAAGTAGTTTTCTACCATTACAGGAAACGTTTTCACGGTCGACCTCGTGCAACACGTCTCACGCCGTCTGATCTCGGCGATGTTCGCTCGTTTCCAGGAGATTCTGGATGAATTTAAGTGCCGCAGGTGATTTGTCGTCTCGCCTGTTAACCTCCTGCAGGAACAGTGAACCTGGTGCTCTGGTGGACAGCAGAGCAGCAGGAGACGGATGAGAGCTGGAGGCTGACTGTTGGATTTAAGCATCGTTTGCTCATGTTGGAGTGCCACATTCAATAAACTGTCTAAACGTCCTACAGATTACTGACGGAGAAGAATGTAAACAGACATTTCCGACTATTGTCACGCTGTAAATACTTTCATGGTCATTCATTTCATCCGAACAGACGAGATAAATGTGGCTCATGTAACTGCAGCAGCTGCAGACCGTGACACGATGAAGAGAAGTGTGAGGGAAGAGTGAGAGCTGCTTTTATCCAGCGGGGAGGTTTCTTCAGAGAGCTAATTCAACTCGACACGCTGCTGCAGCGACAAATCAAACCTGTGACCTTTTGGTTCCACAATAATCTCTTTAAACCTTTTGTGTGCCTGTGAACCTCTGAGAAACGAGCTCTGTTCCTCCGCTCGGATTCGATTTCAGCAGCATTTTGGGGAAGTTGAGGAAATATGAGCCTAATATCTCGCACTAGAATTTTTTCTCTCCGTCCACTTGCAACCACTTTCTGCTCATCAGACGAGTTTAGTGTTGTGTTGTGATGCAGGTTTCTAAGGACTCAACTCCCCTTTGTTCAAACAGAAGCAAACCTGTTTTGTTTCTCAAATCAGATCTGAAAGACGGACTGTCTGCACTTTTATTTGCAAGTGATCAGATCGGATTTTGGAGTCAGTAACTCTGTACGCTGGTGACGGATGATCAATCATCTCGCTGTCCAGTCGTCTATCATGACAGCTCACTGTCAGTCTTTGATTGTGTGCGGTGACATTTCCCTGCTGACAGTTCTGATTAACAGCTGGACCTCTCCGACCGACCGACCGCGCCCACTGCCCCTTGAGCTCTCCTATCAGCTCTCCTATGTTTGTGTGCTGGAAGGAAAAGCGCACACACACACACACACCCACAAAGTCAATTAAGCACTCCCATGCTGTGGACTGAGTTTGCTGGAAGAGCCATTACATGAATATATAATCACACACACACACACACACACACACACACACACACACACAGTATCCTACCTACAACAACACTAGAGCCAAACCCAAACCCCGTCTCTAAGTGACGAAGCAAGTGAGTCAACTTTGCCCCATTTAATCATAGAAAAATCACACACACACACACACACACACACACACACACACACTGGAAGAGCAGGTCGTGCTATAACACACCGTTACACACACACAAACACGTGAACGCCCATCACGCACATAAGAAATCCGGAGGAGACGTTTACATTCTCTCCTTTCTTCTTCTTCTCTCATTTCCTCAGACTTCCTGTCTGGGCTTCCTGTCCGTCGGTGGCGTTACTACGACAACCTTCATGCCCCCAGACCAGCCGGCTGTTACCCCACATGTGTTGCAGCAGGAGGACAGCAGCGTTACAACACAACAAGTCAGACCTACATCAACATGACAACATGGAGTTGTGATGGAGCCGAGCTTGTTGATCTCGTAGGCAACCGGTGTTGGCACAAGAAGTAGATCACTGGGACAAGACAACAACGCTGTTTACATAAAAATAAAGACATATATTCATGTAAAACGTTTGCTGAATGAACAAGTGAGCCCAAATAGATAAGAATGTGTTGCAGACAGCGTTTAATAAAGTTTAAACAGCTCCTTCTAGTGAACAAGTCTTAAAATTAAACGTTTTTGTAAGGGAGTCTGGTGACTTTCTCCACTTTATTTTTACCCCAAAGAAGTAGCCTACTAGTGAATGTGTTAATGAGTTCAAACAGCTGGCGGAGGACAAGACGCACCTCAGACACAGAAGCAGACAGGATGCACTTTAAACATTAAAAACATTTGAGATATCACCCAGGCTGAGAACGAGGTTTATATGTGGCGGACCCTGCCACCCTTCTAGCTTCAGGTAGTGTTCTGGGGCCATATTTTCCTCTGAGAGCAGCTTGTTGATTCACTTATGGAAAAAGTTTGTATTATTACCTCATTAATATTGTAAATATTACAATCCTGAGTGTGAAAGTCTTGTACAGAAGCACACAGCGCCACGTTAACGTCTACTAAAACACGTCAGGCAAAGTTTCTCATGTTTTAACTTGTGCAGCTCGATGCAACAGCACCTTCCTCTGAACATCACGAGCGCCTCTCATGATGAACAATCCCATAAGAATCTCTCATCCCACAATGCACCTCTGTCCTGAGGTGACACTTGTTTCATGTTTGGTTTCGTGGTGACTCAACCTCAATTATTCAACTTGTTACCGTAATAAAATGTGATCATGTAGAAACCGACAGTAAAAAGAGGAAACAATCAAGATCTCACGAGCTGATAGAGGCAGAGTGAGGGCTTCTGGATTTGTGTGCAGGAACCAGCAGCAGAGACACTGCTGTCAGCTGTCACTCAGGGCCTGATGGGCTGCTGCTGCTGCTGCTGCTGCTGGTGTGAACTGTGTGGTGGACGGGTTGATTTGGAGGAAGTGGTTTTTATTTGACTGCAATCTATCGAGGAGTGGAAAAAGGAAGAGGCGAGCTGTGACAGGCCAGCTGCTCAGTACAGGTCTGACCCGTTCTGATCCTCCTCGGGAACCCTCGGTGAACCTGCCTCCGGGCCAGGGTTCGGCTCCTCGGATCAGATCCTGTAATTCAGCCGAGATTCAACATCACCGACACCTACACACCCGAACACATGGCTCATATCTGCCCACTGCAACAGCAGGATGCTGAGCCCGACCACTGCAGAGGACGGATGCCTTCACATGCCAAAAAACACCGCGCAGCAGCAGCAGCAGCAGCAGCAGCTGCGCGCCGCCGCCGCATCGTTAATTACGCGTAAAGGCAACAAATACCACTAATTACGCATTTACGCACCTGCGCTGCGGCACCACGAGCAAACTTTACCAAACACCGACAGGGTTAAGTCTCCACACACACTCTCTCTCTCTCTCTCACACACACACACACACACACACACACACACAGAGGCAGCACCGCGGTGGTGAGCAGAAACATGAAGTGCGGGTCCGGTTCTTACCTGATGAGATGTGAAGCGACAGCAGCTGCTGGGCTGAGTGAGAGGAGGCGCAGCGAGCCGATCACCAAACCACCAGAGCGCTGTGACAGCAGCAGTGACTGACGACAGGACTTCCTGTGACCTCACTTTCAAAATAAAAATACTCTTTAGCGTCCATCAGAAGGTTGGAGTTCCCCCTGAATCTCCTTCACACTGTCATGAGCCCTTACACTTGATATTTACTGTGCTGTGTGCAGATAATGTTGGGTAAAAAGTTAATATTTAATAACTCACCCAAGCCTGGGAAGAGGCACAAGATACATTTATTGTCATTTTTCACAACACTAGAGTTTCAGAGGTAATTCATTCAGAGGTTCATCATTTTAATGTGAAATTAAAATATGTATTCACAGAGCGAGTCGTGCATATTTGCAAAATCGCTCCATGCAAATTAAAAAAGAGATGTTTGAGGATGGTGACATTTCTTTATATTAAATATTGAAGTCCATTAAAAGCACCAGAGCATCAGCTGTTCTCAGACACGTGACTGCAGTCTGATCTGCAGTATCGGATCTTTACAAAGAGAAGTTATGAACAAAACTTTTCTGGAGCTTCACAGTCAAAACAGCGTTGCAGCATTCTGCTAAACAGCTGAAGCAGCTGGAGACTTGATTTAAAACGGAAAAACAACCAAAAAAACACAAAATGGCTCCATGCAGCTCGTCTGCTGTGATATAACCCTCAAGAAGATCCCAACCTGATTTGAAAAGACTTATTTCAACCTTCTAAAGATGAAATCTTCACTGTAGCTGCTCAGCTAAAGGCCTGACGTGGTTGAGTGGGCCTGTCCCCTTATCCAGGCTGAGGATGTTGTGTGGTGTTTTATCTGTAAAGCCCTCTGAGACACATCTGGCTCGGGGCTGTGTGACCGACGTTGACTTGACTGTGACTTCAGCTGTTTGCTGAGACAAAAACAAGGTCGTCTCTTTCCCCGAGGCCCCGACAGACAGGTGGATCCAGACTCTGATGCTGGTACAAGGAGCTCCACAGCCCTCCGACCTCCAACTGTAGTAAATGGGAAACCAAAATTACTCTTGCCCTATTATTTTAACCATTTATAGTCAGTATTATACAAAATAATGTGACAGATATACCTTAGCAATGACCAGTGATAGAATGTAACTGGGTACATTTACTCAAGTACAGCACATAAGTACAATTTCGATTTAATTGTACTTGATTATTTCCATTTTCTGCTACTTTATACTTCCACTCTTCTACATTTTTGAGGCAACTATTTTACTTTTTCTTCTACTACATTTATTTGATAAATGTTGATTTCATCTCAACAATAGCACAGAGGCCCAACACTCACATTTCACTGTACCTCACTCTTAACTACTACTAATAGTGTTCGTTTCAATGCATTTAAACTCATACAAATAAATATATGATCACTATAAAGGTTAAACATTTAGATAATTACATTGCTGCTTGGATTTTAATCACGTTAACATGTTTATTTTGAAGGGTAATCCGCCTGACTTCCGGTTGCACTTGCTTCCTCGCGCTGTCTTGACCCAGCTGATCTCAATCAGGGCTTCCTCTGTTAAACCACGCCTGGAAACCTCCGTGCACTCTTCACAGAGGAGACACACAGTTTACTTACAATGTGTTTTAAAGGACGTCATGAGAATAAAACAAAGAAACTGTTTTAAAAGTGACAGAAAGAGCAGAGAGGAGACACAGGAGACACTGACTCACTAACTTCAAGTCCCTCACTGAGAGGACAGGACAATGATTTATGGTCTGATGCAGGAATCTAATCAGTCTGAGGTCCATGCACACACACACACACACACACACACACACACACACACAGATCTTGCTTTCTCTGCAGAGCTGCAGTAGCTGAACCACATAATCAATGTGTCAGGATGTGTGTGTTTATGTGGGAGAGAGGGAGGAGGACATTGGACAGACAGGACGTGGTGTCGAACTCTTCTGTCCCGGGTTCAGTGGGCGCCTTAACAACCCGTCACCCTGTTATATAAAGTTATTGTAAATCATGGTGCTACTTACAGGATGATGAATGAGTAGATTATAACTCAACCTTTAATTCCAGATATTGGCTGCAGCTGTAGAGGATCCTAATGTGTGGTGGACGACTGAGACAAGCAGAACAGATGAGTCATTTCCAAACTGGAGAAACTGCAGAGCTTAAATTGATTAACAGCATTAGACAGTGCAATAATCGCCTTTAACAGAGTTGTGTTAATGCTATTAAAGAGACACTTCAGCCCCAAATCAAAAACACGTTTTCCCTCCTAACTATGGAGCTATTCATCCATCTAGATCAGCGCTGCCCAAAGTGTTGCCTGAGGGCCGATGTTGGTCGGCCGTAAGGTTGAAATCCACCCATCATAAGCTTCTAGAGAAAAAATATACATATTTAAAGTCACAATATGTAAGAATTTGAGTTGGAAACAATCAAAAATTAAAGTGACTACGAGGAGCTTTCAGTTTGTGTTGATTCTAGCGCCCCCTTTGGAGAAAAGCAGCACGACACCACGTCTGCTGTCGTAAAGATCTTTGAGTGATGGAGAAACCGCAGGAGGGATCACGATGAGGTAATCTTTTTATATGTGATTTTATTTGTGATACATGTGATCGGACCAGAGCACAGTTAGTTAATAACAACTATATAACAACAGCAGTCTGTTCGCTGATGGTCTCGTTTGCTGTTACAGGTCGTTTATGATCATCAGAGGACTCAGAGACTGATTCATTAACTGGATGTCTTTTTTAGGTGAACGGTTCCTTTAACATTAACATCAGAATTTAACACTTTGACATTTGACCTTCTGATCCTAATTATAACGAACTTAAACCTCTTTTTATCTTTAAAAGCTGCCTCACAGACAGACAGACAGCAGCTTCCTCCCTGACACACAGCAGCCTTTATCAGTGAGGAGAGGCGGTTAAACCTCTCTGCTATCACATACTTAAACACACACACACACACACGCGCACACACACGCACACGCACACACTCACACACACACACACACACGCACACACACACACACACACACACACACTAGTCTTAATAACCACCCACACACGCAAACTCTCTCACACAGACCAACCGACCCCTGAAGGCATCTGCACAAACACACTGACACACACACACACACACACACACACACACACACACACACACAGACCACAGCTGGAGCACGGAGCAGAAACAGAGGCCTCAAAGTGAATTGCGCAACATTAAAGGAGCAGCACGTGTATTTCTGACTAAGCGGGGGCGTGTTAACGGACCGTCGGATCATCAGACTGATGATTTTTGGGTGTTTTGTATCTCAGCTTGTGGTCGGCGCCGCCTCAGCTCCTCAGCAGCCACAGCGACTGATAACACGTTCACGAGCAAAGATGCAAATACAGTTTTTCCCACCGGTCACTTGTTGTACTTTCTAGTAGTGCGATGCAACCCACGTACATTCACTGAAGCAGTACATGTTTTCACTTCACTTGAGTATTCCCATTTTATGCAACTTCATACACTGTAAAAATGATTACTGTAATTTTACAATTTATTACTAGCTAATAATCACAGTTCACAGTAGTATACTGTAATTATTTTACAGTATATTATAGATGATAATCACAGGAATATATTGTGTTTCTGCAGTAACCTGGATACAGTTGTACAGTGAAAATACAGTATTCTGATGTAAAATTACTGTATGATGCTGTGATAAGCATCTGCAGTTATTGTAGATATACAAATGTAGCGTAAATCTATAGTAATATGACAGTAATGTGCTGTGTTTTGATGTAAAACAAACCATATTGCTTGTTTGCATGTTAGCCTGTCAACTTGATAGCATGTTAGCACATGCAAGTGGACCTTGTTGGACCTCTTATAAGCCTGTTAGCCTGCTGTTAGCATGTTGTTAGCCATTTGGCATGTTAGCACGTGCTCAATTACTGTACGCTGCTGTTTATAGTATCGCCTTGTAATGTACCATTTTTTACTTTTTTACAGTTGCTTCATGTCGCTTAAATTCAAATTCACTTCAATATTTCTACAATATGGTATTTTTACAAGTACTGCAGTGCTGGAATGTAACTAAGTTCATCATTTCTCAGCTGTTTGAACTGTTCCCCTCCAATAACCTGCAGGTATATTGTGTATACATACATACATATGTGTACGCATACATACAGGTGTGCGTGTGTGTGTGTGTGTGTGTGTGTGTGTGTGTGTGTGTGTGTGTGTGTGTTGCCAATGAGAAAATTTAAAGGACGAACCCAGAAAATGTAGAAATGATTTGTCACACAGCCTGTTCACTTTCTATCAGGCTCAGTGGTTGAGCCAGAAGTTTCATCACCTCTCAACAATAAATACAGGTTGTTGTGTTGCTCCGGCTCGCTGCAGTATCACAGCGAGGGAAGGCGAGCAGCGTTATTGACTGTTTCATGAGCCTGAATGGTTCCCAGGGGGGCATTTTGCTTCTGATAAACACCAAACTGATGCTCCCGGTGCAGATTAGTGAGGCTCATTTTAAAGGAGTAATGATCCTCTGTTCACATAATGAAGGTTCTGAGGCAACGAAATGATCAGAACTCTGTAACATAACAGTCGATGATGAGAGCAGGATAATAACATGAGAAAGCCTCCTGGCAGGGCAATTAAAAGAGATGTGGAGAGACTCAGAGAAGCTGAAGGTACATATCAGGACGAGATTCAGCTCACTTATCTCCCCATTAAAGTCCACCTGCAGAGATTTAAATCACTCTGGAGGACGAGTTTACTGGAATTTACTGTACGGATCATAAATCACATTTATCCAGTTATAAAAACACAGTTCAACTGAGGACACAGAAGAGATGGAGGAAAACATTCTCAATTAAATGATTTGAGAAGAAGGAGATGTTTGCAGGCCACAAATACATCATCCCAGCAGTCGGATGATTATAGCTGAGTCAAACCTACAACACAATATTTCAGCTGGATGTGAGTGCCTCCCTTTCCAAAGTAGGAAAAACATCCTTTTCTGTTTGAACTAGTCAGGAGAACATAAACTGCTTTTATTTTGGCAAACCATTGTAGTTTGTGCTGTACTCGCTCAAAGTGCAGACAAAAAGTAGAAGATAAACACTGACAAACATTTAAGATTACAAAAAATATACGTTAAATCATAGAGTTTACTATTTCTCATTTCTGAACCACTTTAGAGGAAAAAACTTCTGTGTAGCTTTTCTTTGTTCATCTTATATTCTTAGGCCATAGTAGCCCACTTGTGTTTGAGGAGGTTTCAGTAAAAAGCACGACAGTCCAAAATCTACAAAAAAGTATACTGAGGTGTTTTTATGGACAGAGTATGAGCAGCTTCAACACCCAGCTGACCAGAAGAGATTTCTGACACAACAACAAGGCATGTAAAAAGCTTTAATGAGGCCTCAGAGTCTAAAAAGGTGTCATAACAATGACTCTGGCATCAGAAGGGTTTAAATATGAGTGGAGTGGCGTCCAACATCCACTCATTTGTTGCAGCACAAAGGCTGCAAAAGTCTTTAAATAGCTAGATTATAATTTGGCATGATCTTTCTTTTTTTAATCTTTTTTTGAGGGTCATATTTACTCACATTGTTGCAGTCTTTCCATCATGCACCATAAGGTTATCTGGGATTTTGTCCTGGTATGATAAAATCATAATAAACACTTTCAGTCTCGCTCTTTAGCATTTAGAATATCACTGACAAATATCATAACAAAGTGACATTTGTGGAATATTTCAATAAAAGGAACATTTTTAATTATTAAAGGAAAATCCCCTCTGTTTATGTTTTGCGATAGTCATCATCATGAACTCCCGTCCGTCGTCTGGCAGTGGCGGTGTTCATCTCGACTGAGACGAATCTCTTTGCTGGCCCGCGACGTCTCGCGAGAACTCCTGACGTCACGAGGTAATGGCTGGAGATCGCGGATATTAGAAGGTACTTTTCTGCTTTTATTTACTTTGCGGCGGATTAAAGTGGTGCATTTACACCAACTATTTATTATAACTGACGACGCGTTTGCTCGACTCGTCTTTGAAATCAGCGTTTCTAACAGTTTTGTGCCAACTTACGGCGACACCGCCGGTACAAACCGTCAAACCTTCGAAATAAGAGCACAATGTTTTCCGCGCTCTTTACCACTACAAAAACAGTTAGCTTTAGCTTCGCACTGTGTCCGCTCTGGTTACACACGGGAGGGTCATAATCGCTCCCGAGGTGGCTCGTACGGTGCACAGAGTATTCATAAATGTACGTGAAACAACAAACGACCACCAGGAGTCATTTGAACCCATCTACGACACCGCTGTTAGCATTAGCATGTCTGTAAGGCCTGCTCAGGAAGCAGGCGGGAGCTTTTATTTTCCAAAACTGTTTCTGCCTTTCACCTGTCAAGGCTGCTGAATCAGAGAAATAAATCTGTCCAGAAGTGTTTCTGCACATTGTAAATGGTTATGCACACTGTCATTATGCGCCATGGATTGTGTCAATAGTCTCATTCATGACTCTCTAATCTCCAACAGGGAAATCTACAATCAAAAGAGTTACAGGGGAGGTGAAGCAGACACACTACTGAGAGTAAGTTGGTAGTTTCCAGCAGAGTAATCCTTCTGTGCTTTGAGTCCTTTTTCTTGATAAATTCTAAATTTAATGTAAATATTGTGTTTGTGTTTTGTAGCTCTGGCTTTGGATTTTCACAAGGTGAGTGATTTAAACACACAATCCAGCTTTATTCAAATTACAGGCTGGTTATAGGTCCTTAAATGCACCACACCGTGTCAGTTACATCTAAGATGAGAAGTCACTCTACTACTGGAAAATAAGTTAGGGATACTGGGATTATAGGGATATGTGCATATGTACGTGTGCATAGATGTGCAATAAAAGTCAAGTAATATACTAAAATATCACATTATCCCTAACTAATGTTGAGTAGTGTTCATGTTTTATTATCGTCAGGTCTGATATATCGTCCTCCTCTGAACCATAGAGCTCTACTGTTGTCCAGAAACTATTAAAACACATCAATGAGCCACTCCTGCTACAAATATGAAGCACTATTACCTCCTGTCTGGTCAATATACTGACCAACTTCTTAAAGAAATTATTGAGCTTTTTGAACCTTTAAAGACCTAGAACAGTTTTTCGGGGCGCCTGACTCTCCTGTATTTATTTTATTTGTCCGGCCCGATTCCAGCAGCCAGCATCAAGTGTCACACTTCATTTGATTCAGAAGAACCTGAAGTTTCAGTCTGGCTCATTCAGAGTCTGAATTTTACTTTTGTTTTGTCTGAGAATGGCCAAATTTGCCAGAATTAAAAATAAAATTTAGAAAAACACAAAACAAATACGCCTGTCAAAGTTGTTTATTTTTTCAAACTCAGGAAGTTTAGTTGTTTTTTATTTATTTAAAAAGTTGTATTTGGATGTTTTAGACTTCCACAGGAATTGTTGTCTACATCTCATCACTCTTACAGCCATTCATTACAGATGTTTTTAGCCAGTTCTGGTCTTGTAAAGAATGAAACCATTACTACTAACTGAAGCAACAGTAATTTAAAATTGAATTAAATACATTATTTATTTGTCTCTATCAGTATGTCTATGGCCAATGTCAAACAACCACAGTGCTACAACATGTCTGTGCTTCATGAGGCTGATTGTTCTTGGAATGAAAATATTCTCAGTTGATTTTAGCGTCTCACAGCGCCTCCAAGAGGACATCTTATAACCAGAATAACAGTGGTGTTCATGATGTCTGTCTCTTCCAGCAGTGGAGATGGCTCATGTCACCAATCATGGGAAGCTGCTCCTGCAGCGCTTACATCAGCAGCGGGAGATGGACTTTCTGTGTGATATAACCATAATGGTGAGAGACGTAGAGTTCAGAGCCCACCGCAACATCCTGGCTGCGTTCAGCAAGTACTTCTCCTCCCAGGCTGAGAAGGGTCAAGACGTCACGACGTTGGACCCTGATAAGGTCAGCCGGTACGCTCTGGAGAAGCTCTTGGAGTTCATCTACACTGGACAGATGAACCTCAGCAGGTAAAACTGAATCCAATATAGGTTGTGATGATTTTTTTTTTTAAAAAGAGAAACAAGATCAAACTAAATTATTCTTAACAACCTTGATAAATAAAGTGTTTGTTTTCATGGTTTCAGTACCAGACAAGCAGCTGTGCGTCGAGCAGCTGTGTTCCTGGGAATTACTGAGGCAACAAAGTACCTTGAGGAAGCCATGACCCACTGGTTCGAGCCGGGCGAAACATCCCAGTCTGAGGCTGATAAAGAAGGCGGTCTCTCTCCTCCCAGTCCAGGATCTCCTGGCAGCCCCAGCTCACCTCTCCCACTGTCCATTGTGTCTGTGACAGGTGATTGGCATGAAGAGGGGAAGGGTGGCAAAGGGCAGGGTGACGAGGCCAAAGATGTAGATATGGAAGAGGGAGGCAGAAGCGATGATGAGTACACCCCCATTACTCTGAAGAGTGTTGGAAGAGGACAGGGGAGGAAGAGAGGCAGAAAGCCCAAGAGTTTCAGTGGCGAGCAGGCGGAACCGAGCAGCTCAGCCGACACCACCCCCAGAACCAGGGGGAGGGGGAGAGGCAGAGGGAGAGGCAGGGGGAGAGGGAGAGGTGGTGTGACAAGTGTAGACGTGATTGTGGAAGATTCAGACACCAGCGTGAAAGACTTCGGGGACACGTCTGCAGACTGGAGCCCTTCACAGGACGACGAGACTCCAGTCAAGAAATCCCGAATGAGCGGCGGAGAGGGACGGCGAGGGCGAGGCCGCGGGAGGGGGAGAGGCCGGGGGCGAGGCAGGGTGAGGGTCGAGGAGGCAGCAGAGGAGAGCGACATAGAAGGGGCAGAGGATGACGAGGGTGACGGTGAGATTGGGGAGTTATCGGATGTCTCAGGAATGGACGAGCTGACGCTGTCGTGCACCGAGTGCAACAAACTGTTTAAAGATGCGAGCAGCTTGCACAGACACGAGAAAATCCACAAGGGGCTGAAGCCGTTCGTCTGCATCTTCTGCTCTAAAAGCTTCAGACAGGCTACCCAGCTGAAGACTCACCTGCGCATACACACAGGTGAGCTGAGTTATGAGTCAACCTTTAATCTGTCAGTTCATTTTCTTGATTCAACGATTGCTCATTTAGCCTTTTAAGTTGTGAAATAGTGGTCATCGAAGTTCTCAGAGCCTGAGGTGAAGTCTTCAAATGTACATTTTAAAAGAAAGGAAAAGGAAAAATACTCTTTCCTGTCTGTTGCAGGCGAGAAGCCGTTCACTTGCACCGACTGCGACAAGTGTTTCGCTCAGAAGTGTCAGCTGGTCGCTCACCGCCGGATGCACCACGGAGAGGAGAAGCCTTACACCTGTGAGCGCTGCGGCTTCAAGTTCGCTACCTCGTCCAACTATAAAATACACATCAGGTCATTTTTTTTTGTTTTTAGCATTTGCTTTCATGTTGTATCATTGTGTACAGAACGATGTTTATTGTATAGACACACCACTGACTTATTTTCATGCGTATGTGTTTATTACAGGCTGCACAGCGGGGAGAAACCGTACGTCTGTGACATCTGTGGTCAGGCTTTCGCTCAGTCCAGCACGCTGACCTATCACAAGCGACGACACACCGGAGAGAAACCGTACCAGTGCGATCTATGCGGCATGTCGTTCTCTGTCTCTTCTTCTCTCATCGCTCACGCACGAAAACACACAGGTAATAATGTTTTCACATGTTTACTAAGACGGCAGGAATTGAACTGGTTTTGAGACGAAACCTGTCGTCTCTGTTCTGTCACACTCATGAATATGTTTCTGTCTACATGTGTATTAATGTGTTTGTGTTCCAGGTGAGACGCCGTACAAATGCTCGCAGCCGCAGTGTAACTCAAGTTTTGTGACGTCTTCCGAACTGAAGAAACACATGAGACGACTTCACCCAGGTGAGTTTTTCTCATCACACGTCAGACTTTTGACTTTGTGAAGAGGAGGTTTGATTAATTCATTTTCTGTTTTCGTGACCAGCTTGTTACCGGTACAGTTATATTGAGGCTGTAACTGTGTGTGTGTGTTTGTGTGTGTAGATGGGAACAGTGGTGTGCAGTGTCTGCTGTGTGGAAACCGGTTCGCCAGTGTGAAGAACATGATCAAACACCAGGAGAAGGCTCACGCTGACGAAGTGCGGCAACACAAGGAGAGAGCCAGAGCAGGTGAGCAGTGTGTCACAGTTTCTTCTTCTTCTTCTTTTTTTATTATTTTATCTTTGGAAAAAGAAGAGAGCAAATACAGAGAAACAAAAACAAACAAACAAAAACAAGTAGTAGTTGAAGCATTCTCATCACATCCTGATGTTTGTGTTTGTGAGCAGTAGTCCTCCTGGCGTCCAGTCATCCCGTGGCCTTTGTCCAGAGCAAACTCTCGCAGGAAAACAAAGGAATGGCTTCCATCCCGGAAGGAGAGCCACCCAACCCCGAACCCGCCACCCCCAACCCCAAAGCCACAGCACCATCTGCAGCCGCCACCACTGACGCTGATGCTGACACTGATGCTGACGCTGCCACCACCCAAACCATGATCCAGGACTTCAAGGGGGAGCCCGCTCACTCCACCATCAACACCACCGACCAGGTGACCTTCGAGCCCGACCAGGAGCAGACCATCAACTCAGACACCCTCCACGCTCTGGTGGAGCAGCTACGACCGCCGCCCTCCCCCGCCCAGAGCCTGGAGCAGATCGTCATCATCAGGACGGTGGACAACGCCGAAGCCAACCCTCCTCAGCAGTGAGGCCCGAGCCACGACGGTGTCTCTCTGGTGGAACATTTTCACTTTTTAACAAACAGTCAGTCAGTCAGCGCTCACATTCAGGCTTCTGTCGCCAGAAAATAGACTTTAATGGATCTTTAGTCATCTGTGAAATAAAGATAAATCTGTTAGATTACAATCTGGCTTAATTTAATAGTCCACTGGTTATATGAGTAATAACAACATTGTACTAAGCAAGTTGATAGCTGAGCTCAGGGAGCAGAGTCACATGATCAGAAAAGTTGTAAAAAAGCAAATTTATTTTGAAGAGAAAATGAAGGTGTAAAGTAAAATGATCAGCTTAATTGTCCACCATAAACCTCAGTGATCGACTACCTGATTCAGGCTGGTGTGTGCACACAGTTTACCAACATTTCATGTGTGCTTGCGCTCAGTCTGACCTCCAAATAAAGTGCTTTAGATAATCTAGATAATCTGTTGGTGGGTTTACAACCAACAATGTGATTGTCAAGTTTATCTAAAGTGATATTTGTATTACGTCGACTTACAATGTTGTTGTATCTGGTAGAATCAGTCATCGAATTTTGCATTGGTGCCTATTGAAGTCTATGGGAGATGTGTTCAATGAATGGACTAACGACTGACTACAGTAGAGATCGCACCAATGCAAGATTTGACAACATAATGTCCCTTCTGTCTTTGATAGGTTCCTTGTTTCCTGTTCTCTCAGTCATGGTTGCCTGCAGTTGACACAAACAACTCACAAACAACTAATTTAAACAGAGAACAGGATGTAAAGTGAGATGGTGGAACCAGAAATATCAGAGCCTGAACACATTAACCCCTTTTTACTGCAGTCATCCTAAATGTACCTCCTACACCATAGTGTTAAAGTTGCCGAGGCGAAGTGTCCTCAGTGCCGCACAGTGCCAGTAGGAGGCTGTTTAAAACAACCTGTGCTAAAATGTGGAAATGTTCCCCAAAGTCTGAACTTCTGTCTCCATTTAGAGCCGTTTGTCCTGCGAGCGTCAGCTAAATGATAGAAGTTGTGTAACATCACTGACGCCAGATAGAAACCTACTCTCTGCTCCGTTTCCATCCACTTCCTAACCGCCAACTTAACTTCCACTACCATATAAGAATAACTATTTTTTCAGAGATGTGAAGAAAAGTTTATCCGATCAAAAAATCTACAGTGAAGCAGCCAGTCCAAGTCTCGCTTTAATAGTTGATGTAGTCAGTAGGAGCCTTGTTAACTTCATGAGATATATTATTTAATACAAATGTTTCACCCTTGAGTGTTTGACATGTGATGGTGGCTTCATTAATGTAAACATAGCCCTGTTAATGCAACCCGAGGTTTTTGTTTCAGTGTAATAAAGTTCAATTGTTTTTTAAAGCAGCTGTTTTAGGTCTTAGCAGAAGTGTTTGTGCTTCAGGCTTGCATTATATACAGTATGTATCTCAACCTGAAAGAAGCTGGTTTTTTTTGTGTGAATGTGTGTCACGCTTTATTTTATTTTCTCTTTTTAATTTTGGATAAAACGTCTGGATTTTCTTGTACAGAAATGTGAATTCCATATACAAGTTCCCCGCTGTGTAAAAACTGTACAACAGGAAAATAAAATTAAAGACAAAAAGGGACAATCAGATTGTTTGTCTCAGTGACTGCTGCAGATGTGTTGAGAAATAAAGTATTATTGCTTATAATTGCATACGATTTTCACATTTTGTCCAAAGCTGTGTCGGTTTTTCTTTCAGTGCCTCATATATTCATATTTATGGCCAAAATATTAAACACTGAATATAAAAGACAACATTACAACAAAAAGCTACTGTACATTTGAATTGAATAGGCTTAAAAAATAAATGTTTTAAAACATAATATAGTTTATATATTAATATATAATTAAGTATATATATGAGTGGTTTACATTAGTAAATTTTGTGTTTCGAGACCATAATAACAATTCTGTGGCTCTTCATGTGTGAGAGAGAGATTCCTGAAAGAAAAAGCAGCAAATGTATGTCTGTGAATTAAAATAATATCCATAATAACTCAAAATATTTCAGTAAAGTCAGAAGAGGTGCTTTTGTTCTGGAAACTTGCACCAACTTCCTGTTTTGACTTCTACTGTCCTTCGCGCGACGCCATCCTGCCCTGTTGCCATAGCAACTGAACTCTTCCGCCGGTACAACGATGGCTAACGAAAACATTTCAACTTTCAGCGAGTTTTTCGCTGCTGTCTGCGCAGAACACGAGATTAAAATAAACCCGCACATTGTAGACGTGTTAAAGAAGACGACAGTAACAAAGTAAGTGGCTGAAAACAAACTCGAACGACTAAAAGTTGGAATTTAAGCCAGTAACGAACTTTAAGATTAAGCTAGCTCTCAAAGCTAATGATGCCTTCAGGTGCCGCTGACTCAGGTTGATATTATTTAGAAGATGGCGGCAGGTTAAAGTTATTTTATTAGCTAAATTATTAAGTCGATATTAAAAGTTTAATGTTGAATATTTCTAAACTGGGGTGGTGAACCCTCCCACTACATTCATTTAGTAACTTTAGTTACTTTGCAGATTACATGCTGCATCAGAGCCAAGTTTAGTTTATTCAATTTATCAACAATCAGATTAAAAAATAAATAAATAAAAGTGCTATTCATATGGATGACTTTCACTTTTAAGTAATATTTTAACACAATATCTTTAATTTTACTTAGTATGATTTTTGGATATTTATATTATATTTATATAACACTGGTCTTCTTTTAGAAGCTCATTGTGTATCAGTGATGAATTGTAATTAAGTACATCTACTCAAGTACTGTACTTAAGTACAATTTTGATGTACTTGAGTATTTCCATTTTTTGCTACTTTTGGGGGCAAATATTGTACCTATTACTCCACTACATTTATCTGATAACTTTAGTTACTAGTTACTTTGCCGATTACACGCTGCATCAGAGCCAAAGTAGAACATTTTTAAATTAACCTACACTGATTCTGATCATCAGGAAAATGCTGACTATCAGAGCCAATAATAGTTCGATCCATAGTATACAGTATATAGAGTAATATATATATATAATATACAGTATATGTAATGTTTACTTTTACTTGTACTTTTGATATATAATAAAAAAAAATAGCTGAACACACAGCGGCTGTGTCTGACTTCAAATTTAATCCGGTGCACCTGAAGGCAGCACGGCTGATCATGAAATAGTTCATTTTTGTTGTTTGTGTTGTTGTTGTTGTTGTGTGTTTGGCAGGAATGTCACCTTAAAACTGGCAGGAAACAACCGACTGAGACGTGTACAGCGACTTGATGACGAAGACGTTCTCGCTCTCTCAAAATGTCTGAGAAACAACTGGTGTGTGACAGGTGAGCTGCAGGTTTAGGTGAGCACCTTAACTTGGACGTTCTTGACCATTTCACACCGTTTGTTGTGTCAGCAGGTCTTGATGTCAGGTACAATGACATAACAGATGAAGGGGCTGGACACCTGGCTGACCTCTTACAGGTAAGCAGGTAATGGTGTCTAAATGTGTCAGATTTAGTTAAATAAAAATAGGTCTGTATTTATTTCTTCTTTGTTATATTTCATCACCTTTGTTCCAGTTGTGGTTTATGTTTATCGGTCTGTTTTCATTGAGCAGGAGGACAGCTCAGCTTTGCTCTCTCTGGACCTGATGTTCAACAACATCCAGACAAATGGAGCTGAAGTTCTCGCCAAGAGCCTGCAGGTTCATCTTCCCCTCCTCCTCGCTCTCTCTCTCTCTCTCTCTCTCTCTCTCTCTCTCACACACACACACACACACACAGACAAACAAAGGAAAGGAAAAGGAAATCCTTTCAGCTTGCCTTGAAGGTTTTTTCAACAAACTCCCAGAAAAGAACAAAACCAGTTATGTGTTACTCTTTCTCTCAATACTTTCTGACTTCCTGTCTGTGGCTCTCAGTCTCAAGCCCGTTGGTTCCTGCTGAAGATGTAAATCTTTAAAAAGAAAAAAAACAAAACCGGTTCAGTAATTACTTAAAGCAGCTGCTCGCTGTAGATTTGAGCAAACAGGAAGAGATAGTGCATTAGACTATTTTCAGCAGCGGATGAATCCACATTTGGTGCTCGAGTGAGTATTTGTGGTGCAGGACTGTGAACATTGGATTGAGTCAAAATCATTGACTGTATAAAAACATGGACGGCATGACAGGTCCTCAAAAGTGAAGCCAAAACATCTCAATCGCCTCCTGGTGGCCGGCTGCAGTACATGTCATAAACCACGTCCCCTGCGTCTTCGCAGATGGGACGTCTGCTCATATCACAGTAATCAAGGAACGATTTTAAAGATTGACCCAAAGTAATGATTTCCCCATCTCTCTCTCTCTTCAGTGTAACAGCACCTTGCTCTCTCTCGGACTGTCAGGTAATAAGATTGAGAACAGAGGAGCCATGCACCTGGCCAGCATGCTGCAGGTGAACAACACCTTGAAGGAGCTGGAGCTGGCTGACTGCGACCTGGTAGACACACACAGAGTGCTGTTAAGCACGCTGGTCGGAGAAATTATTTTTTAGTTTTTAAAGAATCAGTGTGACTAAAGCTGAAAGAGTAACAAAAAATATCCACAAAAAATAAAGTAATTCCTGTGATTTTATGTTCATATTGTTGGGGTCAGCGTGGTTGTTAGCCGTCCTGGTTTCCCAGCAGGATTTCTAACCTGCAGTCAGACAGAAGCCAGCCTCTCTGACCCTGCCTCTGTCCCTGCAGGCCACTCAGAGTGTGATAGCATTCGCCATCATGTTGAAGAGCAACAGCACTCTTCGCTCTGTCGATATCAGCCGGCCGCTGCTCTTCAGCCACCAGGTACAGACACACAGAGCATCACAGTGGTGTATTATATAAATCTGGTGTGGACGGACATATGACTCTGACCTGGAGCTCTCTCTGTCTGTCTTCAGGAGGAGTGGGCGGTGCACTTCTCTGAGATGCTGGTGGTGAACAGCAGCCTGGTGGAGCTCCACCTGGGGAAGATGGGGATGACCGACACCGGGATGGAGAGGCTGACTGAAGGCCTGCGGCTCAACCACAGCCTGCGCTACCTGGACCTGCGCTGGTAGAACAAAACATCCTCTACGTCACAGTGACTCATCCACCTCTTCCTGTCTACTGTCCCTCCTCTTGATCTGGTCTTTGTTGTCCTGCAGTAACCGTGTGACTCGTGACGGCGTGCATCATCTCTCCAAGGTGCTGAAGCAGAACCCGACCCTGGAGGTCATAGATCTGTCGTCCAATCGGATTGAAGATGAAGGTGCTGTGTACCTGAGCGAGGCTGTGGCCTGGCCAGGCTGCGTCCTGAGAGAGTGAGTCCTGCACACTCAGACAAAAACTTCAACTTTAGATATCCAAGTTAAAGGGATATTCCACCGGCTGGCTAGAGGAACATTTTCTCAGATGTGCTCTTGCTTTTAAGAACTGTTGTATTTTGGGCCGCCATGGTGGCTCCCAACCTTTTGGGCTTGGACCTCCTTAAATGAGGGACTGACTATTGTAGACCCCCATAAGTCTGGTTCCTTCTCAGATTTGTCTCATTTGAAGGAATTTTAAGGGTCAGAACAGAATAATCAATTTTTTTACCTGTTTTAATGGTTTTTAAAGATTTGAAGAGGTGAAAGTATCCAAATTAGTTGTTTTTGCTTATTTTCGTGTCATTTCACTCCGTTTTTTTATAAACTTTTTCAACAAACATATTATCAGACTCTGGATCAGCTGGAAGTATTAACATAAGACACACTGTCTGTCTGTCTGTCTGTCTGTCTTCAGGCTGTCTGTCAACAGTAACAACATCAGGACGGAGGGTCTGCTGTCTCTGGCTCAGGCCATGAAAGTTAACACAACTCTGAGCCACATCTACATTTGGGGAAACCACCTGGAAGAGCCTGTCCGTCAGGTGACACACACAGAAGTATTCAACATATTCTTGCGGATAAACTGTCTATGTCGTATTTTATGGGTATGATTTTAACTCCCTCCTGCTCCCCCGTCAGGCCTTCAGAGAGCTGATCAGCAGCGGCCGCCTGCCTCCAGAGCAGACAGACGTCAGCGCCTACGAGGTGGACGGTCAGGTGTTTCTCGCTGAGGTCTTCCACAGTTTGAGGAGACACTATTACAGGACAAACAGCGACGGGACAGACACATCCACCACCTCCAACACTGCAGCAGAACTGTTAACATCCCACGCTGCCAGCCCCGACTCCACCTCTCCGCCACAGATTGAGGGTCAGCAACTTGTTCCCATGCAGCCCTGCTAGACTCTCATTGACCTCCTCACACCCACCAGCATCCCCACAGACTGAGACTCAAACATAGACTGATTACAAAATACACACACGTCAAAAGAAGAAAATAAAACACTTCAAATAAGCTAAAAGAAAGAAGTCATGAAACTGATGAAAAAAGCCTTCTGTGAGATTTCTTTTAATTAAAGGTGCATCCAAAACGTACATTCTCTCTTATTCACAATATGTTTAGTGCGTAGATTAAAAAGTGCATCATGTAATCCATCTGTGTTCATCACATATTATATAAAACTGGGCGATTAACTCAATATCACGGTTACCAACCTTCAGACCAGAGGTTTCACAGCTTTCATCAAATTGTACAAGTTTAATTTGTTGTTTTAATTTTTTAAATTTACTCTTGATCTGAATTTCCACTTTGTTTGGAAATTCTCAAATGGACAAAAGTTTTGTCCAGTTTATCAAAAGTAAACTACACGTGACAGTTACAAAGTGCCTTCATGTGTCTGTTTAGTGTTTTTAATTAAGTGTCCTTCATTAGTGACATGTGATATCAGATGAGCAGCATCTTCAGGGTCTTGAGCCGCTACTCCTCAGGACGACTCTCCTCTGGGCTCTCCTGATTGGTCGCCACTGCTGTGTCCTTATTTGGTGGATCCCACTCCAGCAGGACGCTCCTCTTCCTCAGGCTGTGGCTCAGCTTCTGTCTGTCCTGAGAGCCGATGGTCCACCGCTGCACCGCCAGGCGAGTCAGCGCAGGAAGTCGAGGCAGAGCACAGAGCAGCGCCGGCACCCAGGCCGAGCAGGAAGCAGAGGTCAAAGGTCGGAGGCTGATGTCAACGTCCTCCAGCGAGCCCAGGCCTCCTGCAGCGAACAGGGTGGACCAGCCTTCGTCACCTACGGAGCCGTTGTAGGACAGATCCAACACCCGCAGAGAGGACAGACATCCACGTCTGCACACAGCAGCTGCACAGGACAAAGATGGAGGACCGATCAGTGATTATCAGAACAGCTCAATGGAATCTAGCCATCATTGATTTTACTATTTATAACAAATATATTTTTGTGTAGGTGTGTGTGTATATATGTGTGTGTGTTCGTGTGTGTGTGTGTGTGTTACCCAGGTGACGCAGGTCGTCTGTGGTGAGTTCACAGCTGCTGAGGCGGAGCTCCAGGATGACTGACGGCTGCAGAGCGTCCAGGAGCAGCGCTAAACGACCACCAACCACCTTACACCAGGAAACATCCACACTGCGCAGGTACGGCACGGCCAGGGCTGACACACACACACACACACACACACACACACACACACACTCTCACATATAAGTAAAAGTGAATGATACATATATGTAAAATAAAAGTAGTATCAGTAGTAGTAGCAGCAGTACTGTGCGTACCCAGAGCAGTAAACGACTCTGCGTTCAGGCTGCAGCTGTTGAGCGGCAGGCGTCTCATCCGTGTCAGGGGGAGGGCGGAGACCAGCGAGTGGACCACGCCCCCTGCCTCCTTATTGGACGACACGTCAAGCTCCGTCAGCGCCGTCAGAGAGGGAAGCACCTGGACTGGAGGAAACGAGTCACATGACCTGATCGTCACAGCTCACCGTCATTCACATCACTTCAGTGGGTGTCACACACACACACAAACACACACACACACACACACACACACACACACACTCACTCAGGGCTTCCAAGTCGGTGTGTGTCAGACAGCAGAGGTGAAGGTCGAGGCTCTCCAGGTGTGTGAGGTGAGCCAGGTGGAGAGAGAGGCGGTCCAGTCCTCCAGACAGACTTTTGTTACAGGACAGGTCCAACTCTCGCACTGAGGGGAGGCAGCGGAGCGAACCACCTGCAGCACAGGGAGGTGGAGGCAACAGATGGAATAAAACCAAGCTGTCTGTCACATCACGTTTACTGACAGGAAGCTGAAGATTTCCTACTGAGAGCTTCGAGGCTGTCCGTCGTCAGACCGCAGGCCTGTAACCGCAGCGTGGTGAGGGAGGCAGCGTGACAGAGAGAGGAGGTCAGCTCCCTGAAGCCGCCGCCGCCGCCGCCGCCGCCGCCGTCCACTTCCTGTGTGAGCTGAGGATTACAGGAGACGTCCAACACACAGAGTCTGTGGAGCGCAGACACCATTCCTCCTGAAAGGGACGATGCATGAATGTAACATGTGTTCTCCACTGGCATCATGGGAAATGTAGGAAATGAGTAAACAGAAGAAGATCAAGGATTATGAAAGTACTAATACGTTAAAGTCAGTACCCAGTACAGTCGCATCGGCCGCAGTGAGCTGGCAGGCCACCAGGCGGAGCTCCCTCAGTGACGGGGGAGGTTTACCCAGCAGGCCTTGCAGGGCGCCGCCCCCGACGCTGCTGTTCCAGGATAAATCTAGGATCTCCAAGAGAGGCAGGCAGCCGAGAGCTTCACCTGCACAAACACCCCCCATCGGTAAACGGCTCCGGATCAGAGCAGAATCTGAACTGATACATTTAACAGTGACCCACCCAGTGCAGTGATGTCATCAGCGTTCAGCCTACAGCCGCAGATCTTCAGCGCTCTGACCCCGTCCACATGCTGGAGGTGAGAGGTCAGCGCTTTCAGACATCCGCCAATCAGCTCGTTCCAGGAGACGTCCAACTCCTCCAGCTGAGGGAGAAACTGGAGCAGCGTGGCTGAGAGGAAGAAGAAGAGGAAGAGAAGAGGAAGAGGATGGTATCTGTAACTATAAAGCCCAAACTGGAAGATCCAAATTTAAAGCAAAACCTTCATTATATCTATATTTTAAAACAAGTCTCCATCTACTTCATTTGTTTAGGAGAAGTTTTAGCACAGTTTTGCTGTGAAGCTCCAGAAATGTGTTGTGGCCCACGAGACTTCCCCTGACTTTCCATCAGCATCGGGGAAGGAGATGACTGACTTTTCATTTTTGGGTGAACTGCTCCTTTAAAGTTAAAAACACTACCGAGCTCCAGCAGGTCTGTAGCAGTGAGATCACAGTGGGCCAGACGGAGGCTCCTGCTGTCGACTTTCTTCCCGAGTCTCTGCAGGAAAACTCGCACTCGACCCCAGCCGACGTCCCGCTCGCTCTCTGCTGCCTCAGCAACAACTGAAACACAAACACGCGTCACACACATCCGACCTCACGAGGCTGTTTCCTTCACCTTTTACCTCTGTTGTTAACTCAAACGTCTTCCTCTTCTTACATTGTTCTGTGCACGTCTTCATAAACACTGCAGCTGTTAAAGTATAGATTCATGTTTATAATCTTAAAACTACACTAGCATGCTATAAGAAAGAGATCCCTATCTATGGTTTTATCACACTTTATTATGTGTTTCACCTGTTGTAGGCTACGTGCCCATCAACATCAGGTGAAGGGCCAATGAAACTAACTCAGGTGCATTACATTTGTTTCTAATGTTGGATAACGTACACTGTCCCTTCTCAGAAATAAAGAATTAAAGAATTAAAATGCTCCATAAATCAGGCTATGAGGAGGAAAACATTAGAGTCTCTCGCTGCTGTGAAACACCACCTGAGCTCTGTCCTCTGTCCTCCCGGGCCTCCGTCTCTCCGTCCTCGGGGATCCCCGTCCGGTCCGAGCTCCAGGACAGGAGGCGTCCCAGCGGCTTCCTGTCTGAGGCCGTGCGCTTCCTGCGGATCTGGTTCATGATGACGTCGAGAGGGGAGCGCCTCTGACTGCCGCCGTCCCGCCCCCGCTGACCCTCTGACCAATGAGAGGCAGGAAACAGTTTAGAGGACTGACAACACTATCAACCAAAATACTCCGTAAAACGTCCTTAACTTCTCCTTTAAGTTAAGATAAACTGATTATAAATGCTTTAAGTGAGGGTTTTTGAAGGTATTCATTCCTGTTGTGATTGCTGAATTGTCCAACAAATGACCGACTGACAATCAGAGGGAGTCTGATTTTTCCTGAGAGACAGAGACGAGTTTGAGATGAACATTATTTTACTAACATGTAAGACTTCTCTTAAATCTGTCGGACTAGTTTAAAAAAGTAAGAGGCATAGAAATGAAAAAAAAAGTATGGGAAAAGCCATAAGGGGGGCGTTAGGGGGCGCTACTGAGCTGTCTGAGCTACGGGCCAAATTTGGTGAGTCTGCGAACATCCTAAAGTCCAGAAAAATGCATCGGAAAAATGAATATCACCAATTGATCACATGACCTGGGAGCTATTGAGCTAAAATGCTAATATTTACATAACAAAATTAATAAAAAATAATAAAAATTAATAAAAAATATGAACAGATGTAAAATGTAAAAACAAGAGGTGTATCTCATGCAGCCAGTGTAGTTACATGATCCCAACATGATTTTGAGTCAATTGATCACATGACCTGGGAGCTATTGAGCTAACATGCTAATATTTACATAAAAAAATTAATAAAAAAATAATAAAAAATATTTAGAGATGTAAAATGTAAAAACAAGAGGTGTATCTCATGCAGCCAGTGTAGTTACATGATCCCAACATGATTTTGAGTCAATTGATCACATGACCTGGAAGCTATTGAGCTAAAATGCTAATATTTACATATAAAAATTAATAAAATTTATAAAAATTTAAGCTGCAGGCAGCGATGAACTGGCCCTTGCAGTCCACGCGCGTCGGGGCGTGCTGCTGTCGGGGTTTGTTCATGCAACAACTTCCGTTGAGGAATGAAAAGTGAAGGCAGTCGAGCTGTTCTTTCGTCATTTAACAATAAAAGCGCCCCCTATTGGCCGATTTGCACCAAATTCTTCACAAACCGTCATCGGGCCATGGAACAGAATTTAAAAATGTTAAGTGTTAATGGGACTGTATTTCATCAAGATATGCAAGACCGTCTGTTTGACCACAACGTGCAGGAAATTGTTGTTTTATTTTTGGGGCATTCTTTGGACTATCTCAATTCTTTTAATAGGTTTTTGTCAGGAGGCTCCACAGATGCTGTGTGCAAAGTTTGGTGCAAATCGGTTAAATTGCCCGGGAGGAGTTCGAAAAAGTTTTGCGACATTTGGCGAATTTGCGAAAAAAAAACGGTAGGCGGAAATGGGCGTGGCCTATATCAGGAGATTCAGCACAATTCACTGAACGCGTGGATATGAGGTTTGAATGTGCGACAAAGTATATGGGAGTTATAAGCCAAAACACACTTTCCTTGATTATAGCGCCCCCTGGTGGTGGACATTCACGACAAACATAGATTATAATTATATTTTTTCGCCAGATGAGACGTCTTTGCAAAGTTTCATGAGTTTTGGGGCATGTTCAGGGCTCCAAAAAGCTCCTAATGCGCAGATGAATAATAATAATAAACAATCCGAACGCTGTTAGTGCTCGGGCCCTGATGATCAGTCCTGATTCAGACTGTAAACTGTGTTTGCTGGAGTAAATCTCTGCAGGACACTTTCATCTTTTATTCAGCCTCACAGTCTTCTTACCTGCAGCCTCCATGTTGGAAGAGTTGAGCTCCAAAAGCAAAAGAAAATGAGAGTAAATAATAAAAAGTTTCTATCAGGCAGTCTACGCGGTGATGCGTTCACGGTCCGTGTTGTTTGCGGAACTTGAAGACATAAAACAAAAAAGATCACATGACCGGATCACCTGCACGAGCAAAGTCAGGAATAACTACACCTGTCTGCGGCTGCGATCATCTGAACTTCGTCTTTACTTTGAGTTCTTCTTCTTCTTCTTCTTCTTCTTCTTCTTCACCTACATGACGTCCTGTCTCGTGCCTGTCAGGTGGATCATCCCGGAAGTGCGACAACAACACCTGAAGTAAATGTACACACCTGTGCTCAGATGTTTTACTTCTGATGGAATTATTATTATTAACGCATTAATGTGTTTATCACATTAATGTTGCAGCTGGTAACGATGGATTATTACTGTTAACTCATATGTATTTTATTATCTCCACCCAGGAGCAGGTCATGTTTTCACCCATGTCCGTCTGTGTATTTGTTGGTTTGTCAGCAGGATTACACAAAAGCTGAGAATATTTTATATCTTATATCTGAGAATAATAGGCCATAAATGTTCAAGAATATAAAAGCATCATTATCAAACAGCTTCTGCTAAATCTAGAATTTATATAAAGCTGCTTAAGAGCGATCATTGTGTCATTGTATCATCATAACTATCTTTTTTTTTTATCATAATTTCTTGTATTTATCAAGAAATTGTCAATTAATTCTCATTGTTTCATGTCCAGGTTAATGTTCCCCCTTTCTAACTCTGAGCTCCCCTCTGAAGGTCTCAGCCCAGAATAGACCCCATTAACTTTTGATGCAGATCCTGATTAAGGGACAGATCCAGGAATTATTTCTCACCGTCTTTAACATTGTAAAACAGCGGATTGTGAGGCTGCTGGCTGGTGTCCGACCCTCAACATCAGCATCTGACGACCCGGGGATGAGACTCTCACAATCATCTGTCATCCATCTCCAGGAAGTTACATTGTGTTGCTCTAAAGTTTTGTACTTATCTGCAGTTTATTGAATTTTCAGCTGCAACAACGTGTCGTCACATAAACACAAGCCGACAAACAGACAAAACAAGCACACTTCTTTCAAACGTATTTTATTAGATCTGACTGAACTCCGCAGACAGTACAGGATCACCTCTGTACTGAATGAACCTCCGGTCTCCCTCTCTGAAGGATTGTTATGATGGTGTAAAGAGCCTCCTCTCCTCCTCTGCTCTCCTTCATCTGCAGGACAAACCTGTGTTGAGGTCAGAGAGATTAAACTTGACCCCGTCTGACCTGCTGATGGAGAAGAGCCGAGGGAGGAGGCGTCTTTAAACCACTGACATGTCCTGTTCTGTTCACCTCCTCCGTCCTCGCGGGAAAATAAACAAAACAAAATAAACAAAAAATAAAAGCCGGGAAGAGTGCGATGGTTGTGATGTCCAGCTGACGGGAGCGTTGCTACGGTGACATCCCTCTTCTTCCCTCCTCAGTCGTCGTCCACTGTGGGTGTGATGGTCACGCCCCTCCTGATCTGTCCCCATCCAATCAGACTGACAGGAGAGAGAAGGAGAGGAGGGAATTAGCAGCTGCTCAGCTTCAGCTCTGGACAGATGGCTTAACTTGTTGCCATAGTAACTGCCAACTAATGCTAATCAACACCTCCATATGCAGCCTCCAAGAATGATGGATGCCTTTTACAGTAACATGGTGATTTCTGGAGTTACCTGATGGACAGATACCGGTAGCTTTGTTGCTAATGTGACCGCTTACTGCTGCTAAATGTGGCTGCTGTACGGTAGTTGACTCGTCTTGCCGTCCTATTTGCTGATCAGCCTCACCAAAACCACCCATGTACTGTTCATCATGCCGCCTCCGTCTACTCAGATCTACCATCCACTCAAAGCTGCCAGTCCAGGCAGTGTAATGCCCACTCAGCGCTACAGGCAACTGTAAAATCATTATCCCACCCAAGTTGCTGGTTTTTACAGGAAACATGCAACTACGGCGAACAAATAGCAGAGAGGGGATTCTTACCGCCAATGTTTCTCCACACGTCGACTCAGAGCGATCTTCTCTCCGACCTCTGTGCACACCGGGTTGGTGAGGACGATCTTGGCCAGATCAGCCTTGACGGCGCTGACGCGGCCGCCTGTCGACAGCGAGCCGATGTTCACCATCAGAACCTCGTTCTTAGACAGCTTCTGGACCTGCAGACACACAAAAGATAAAGGATCCCATCATGAAACTGTTCAAGATAATCTGTTACAGGAAGATTATATTTCTGCATCCTCACTCCAGCTACAGCTCACACACTTCTCTTTTACTTCCCTAAGAGTTCAAACTACATTTCCCATAATGCATGTCTCACCTTGGCAGCCTTCTTGTCTCCCTCTGTGCGGACTCCCAGCAGCCTCCTGAGAAGGAAGTAGGAGATCTCCAGCTCGGTGAAGATCTCTGGCAGCGCTCCGACGGCGCCCAGCACCTGACCAACCATACGATCCGCCCTGCACAGTGTCGGGTCGATCTTGGTGCCCACACCTGCACAGAACCAGCGTTTACTTTCATTTAAAATATTCTTTAAATGTTTTGTTTGTTTTCATCTGGAGTTGAACGACAACAGGTTAAAGCGTGTGAGTGTGGACGTACCGATAAGGCCTCCGGGTGCAGCGTACTGCAGGTCGTTGTGTTCGGCGAACAAAGACACGATCTTGGAGAAGATGGGTTTGCACATCAGCTTTCCTTCCTGGTCTTTGGACACGATACCTGGCCGCACCTCGATCTCCTGACCCACCTGAAGATACAGAAAAGAGGAGGACGGTTTAGACGGGCGCACAATTCATAGAGGCTGTGTTAGATTAATGTCCAAAACTGCCAGGCCTCTTTTATTGTAGACAGACGTTGTAGCTGTTTTCCACAGTTTGGAGTTTCTCAAAATGTCAGAAAAGTTTTCTATTTTTTATTTTAAACTAAATTATAAAGTCAGAGAGCAGGCACATGCACATGCATCTTAAAAGATAAAAAAGTCTTTAATTTAATTTCTATCTGCATTGTATCGCTGATCGGGCAAATAAACTACTTCAGTCACTGGCAGCTTAAAGTAGGGATGTTGTCTGCTGTGTGCTACAGCTCCATCAGACAAACTGCGACACAAGTCCCATTAAGCTTTTTGTTGCTCACAATTTTAAACTCAGTTTTAATTAGAATAATGACCTGTGTCTGAGTCAAAAACTGAATGTAACTACGAGCTTAAAGCCAACGTGACATGGGAACGGCCTTTAGAAACTGTGTGACATGGATTTAAACCATCAGAGAGAAAACAACACGTTGTGTAAAATAAATGTGAACGTGTGTTATCCATCTTCTGATTTAACTTTGACACAGAAGCCAAGTACAATTTCTCGGAGGAGGAAATGTTTTGTCTGTTGAAGTAAAAAGACCAAATCTCACCTTGAGCACTCCCTTCAGGATACTTCCTCCTGCAACACCTCCCTTCAAGTCGTCGACCTCACAGCCGGGCTTGTTTACGTCAAAAGATCTGATGACTGAAGCACAGGAGATGTTCACAGGTTTTAATCAACTGACAGAGCATCTTATTGAACAAAACTACAAAGTGCTTCAGCAGGAAATAAAAAGACAACGACGAGAGTGTAGCGAGGAAAACAAAAAGCTGAGAACACACAACAGGTTAGTGAGAAAAAAGGACCACTCTGAACGTTTGTGCATTTCTTCTTACCGATGAGTCTGGGCTCGGACGTGAAGTCTCTGACGGGCACTGGGATCTTTTTGACGATGTACTCACAAACCACCTCGATGTTGTACTTCAGCTGGGCTGAGATAGGAATGATGGGAGCGCCCTCTGCCACTGTGCCTGCAGGAGGAACATGACATCATCAGTCACAGGCCAGAGACTCAGAGGAAGACTAAAGTGACCTGAAGAGTCACGAGTTTGAAATGGAGGAAATGTTGCCGTGTTTCAGGAAAAAATTAGTGTTTGCTGTTGAGTGCTGTTTGTACCAGATCTGAAATTTTATCAAAATCACAATATAGCCAATATTTATATATATGTATAATAATCTGAAAACAGATAGACCGGTGAGAGACGCAGAATTACACTAACTCATAATATAAATGGTTTCATGCAATGTTTTTCTTGTAAAAACATCCAATGATGGCGCGAGTTCCTTAGACCGCAGGTTCATAACGACTCACCCTGTACGAAGGCGAGGATCTGCTCGTACTGCTCTTTGGCCTGGCTCTCCTTCACCAGGTCGATCTTGTTCTGCAGGATGAGGATGTGCTTCAGCTTCATGATCTCTATGGCTGCCAGATGCTCTGACGTCTGGGGCTGAGGACACGACTCGTTACCCGCTGACAGGAAGAGACGAGAACAGGGACTTATAAAAACACTGGCAGTAAGTAACACACAGTCTGAGTCACAGTTTGTCTTGTCTGTTGGACTGAAGGAATCGGAGGCCTACCAATAAGCAGGAGGGCTGCATCCATGACGGCGGCTCCGTTCAACATGGTGGCCATCAAGATGTCGTGACCGGGACAGTCAACAAATGACACGTGTCTGGAGAAAGAAAATAAAAAATTCCACTGATGAATAGAAAAAGGATTTTTAAACTAAATGCATTAATCTGTGCTTTTCTTCTCTCTTCAGTCGTACCTGACCAGTTTGAAGTTGCCCTTGGTGCCTGGGATGTCTGTGGGAAACTCATCAGGAGTGCTGCTGCCACACGACCTGTAGCACTCTGGCCTGGGACAGCTGGGGTCATCCAGCTTATAGACCTACAATAATTAGCGGAGGTAGAAACAGGGAAGTGTTGATTCAACACTAAGAAAAATCTGATGCAACATTTGTGGATTAGTATGAAAAAATAAAGAGGAAGTCCTTTTAAAATGTCAGGTTATACACTAAAAACACTCCACTCCAACCTAAAAACACTCCAATGTGTGAACTTATTTGACTTCACCAGCCAACTGACACATCCCTGGTTGTTTTCTATCTGGTTTGCAATCAATACGTGCCAATTTATCTTTGTATATGTGTTAAAAACTGATCCTACTCAAACTACGTCCCAGTCATGCAGACGCTGCCCCTCAAAATAAAAAAAAAATGGCAGCGTTCAGGTAGACAGGCAAGTTACTCTCAGAAAAATTTACCACCAGTGCCCCTTACCTTAGCGTTAGCATATCCTAGCTTGATGGTGATGTTCCTCTCCAGCTCGTTCTTGAACCTGACAGTGTGGACACCAGAAATGGCCTTCACTACTGTGGACTTTCCATGGGCCACATGACCGATGGTGCCTAGAGGAGAGGAACACAGAAGTCAAAACAGGCCGTCCTCACTTATCATCTCCAACCTTCAAGGAAGGATGCTGTAAAACCAATGATCAATTCTCATACCAATATTGATGGTGGCCTGTCTGCTGATGATCTCTTGAGAGAGAGGCGTCAGGGTGGACACATCCTGCCATGAGAACAACACACATTAGACCCATCGCACACTGAAAAACAACACCGAGGTTGACAGAACAGAGCAGGGCCCGCTTTAATCCAGGGGGTGAATAGACACAAAGGGAGCCGCCATGAGTACAGACACACAAACACTGCCCCATAATGACTTTGCAAACATATGAGGTGGACACAGAGGCATGTAAAACCAATACTGCTGCTATTGTCTGTTAGTATATCATGTTTATTCTGGCTAATCGACTAATTCTGGTTATTTTTGCTTCTTTCAGTGTTACTCATTACAGCCAGAGTTCATCTTTGCATTTCATAAAATATCTCAGCTGAAGTTGGTAAACTGATGAAACAAAGCATGTTGTGTCTCTCCCATATCTACTGTTATTGATCTGTCTGCCGATTAAAAACGAAAGATAAAGGTAACTTATGATCTATATCCTGTCAACACCATTACCACCATCCAATGTTCACATATTTCATAAAAAGACCGTCTCAATCATTGGTTTAATGTGGATGAAAGCCGACACTAAGTGAGATTGTTTTGAGCCACATCCCTGCTTACATCTCCATTAAGAACCCCATTGACATTTTTATACATTTAACTTCAACTTAGCATGAGATGCTAACGTTACAATCAAACATGGCTAAGCAGACATAACTGGCGTAGAATAAATATGGCGACTACAGCGGCGCTGTGAATACACATTATGTATACATTGAAACGTTTGTCTCATTTTAAAATGTTGATAAAAAATGTAGTGTGACGCTAATCTTTGTTAGAAGTGCGGCGGCTGTCTTAGCTCTGCGCCCCGCCTGGCCTGCCGTCATGTGCCGGGTGGTGGCGGCGCACCACCGGCGACCGTTAACGTTAATTGTCATCTTTTATGAAACTGTTCCGGCAACACAAGGGACCGACAGCCGCCAACATAAAAGTACAAAGCTTTAAAATCTGTTTAACTGACACTTACCAGAGAACTAAGGTCTTGTCTAGCCAGATGAGGCTGACCAAGCGTTGTACCAGACTCGTCGCCCGCCATCTTGAATGAAAAGGGAATGAAACAGGCGGCTCCGGTAAATGCCTGATCAAACCGACAGAAACAGCCGTTTCTCTTTTCCAACAATTACTTTCAGTGATGTTTACGTGTCACAGTGTTACCAGAAAATCACATATGTTTATAATAATAATAATGCTATATATTTATTTTCGCTCACAATTCACAAAGACGTGGTTTGTAACTCGCGTGATTCATCCCAGTAGAAGCACCGGGGTCCTTTCACAGCGGATGATGCAATTTATTTCTTACTTTAAAACACTTATTTTCTGATGACCACACACTTCTGCTCTTTATTCACCGTTAACAACTATTTATCATCGAATGACGCCCAAGTTTCACAAAAAAATCTTTCACAGCAAAAAGTAACGACATATATTTTTATCCGTGCGTCAGGTCCGTCGTTGTTTAGTGACGTCATCAAAAGGCTTTTTTCCTCGTTTGGAGTTATGGGGCTTGTAGTTCTGTAATGTGTAGGAGCATTAAGACAAATCCTGGAATAGTTGGCTACCTATCCACAGGTTTGCTGCTGTATTAGTTTAAAGTGCAAGTTAATGTAAATTCATACAGAAATATGCACTTTTTAAACGAAACATCACTGAAATACCTTTAAAAAAGTCTCAAAACCAGATTGGCTACTTTGGCCACACAACACCTGCCTTATGGTCCTTTTCCTAGCTTTGAAAGTCATGGATAGATTACTTGATCAGGTTTTTCTGTCCATGTGCACTTTTTTTATTTGTTAGTGTGTCCATACTGTCTATGTACAGAGGACTGAAACTGCCAAAATCAAAACGTTATAAATAAACGGCTCAATAAATAATCATATGCTAATAAATACACCAAAAATCATATCAAAAGTAAATGTAGGCATAAACTAATTTATAAAAATGTGACATAAATTGGTATTTTTGTTTTAATTGGCCTCTGCATTTAATTACCTTGGTATTTATCTGCCTATTTATTTACTTTCCTATTTGATTTTCCTTATTAATTTATCCTTTTTTTGTTTATTTGTTTAAATATATATGTCTGTATCTTTTTACTTTGCATTTTGCAAGATAATACATTCATAAATACATAAATAAACGGATTAAAAATGAATGAAACAATAAATGAAATAGCAAAACAAATGTACAGAGCCCCCCGAGGGTCATGGTGAGAAAGACATGGCTCAGAAGGAACGGAAAGAAAAAAGTATTGCGAGGTGACACAAAAAGGTCCTAAAAACAATTCTCACCATGACCCTTAGGGGGCGCCATACAAATGGGAAGTCATACAAAAGTAAACAAATACACAAGACAATAACTAAAACAGAAATTCAATGTATGTCAAATCTTATATTTTAATTAATGCCTACATTTAATTTAAGTATTATTATTGGTGCATTTAATTGCAAATGTATTTATTTGTGATTTTGTCGGTTTCAGTCCTCCATTTGGTGCAAACAAAGTTATTTTTTATTATTATTAAGAACATCCTCATAAAAAAAAATACTGAATTTAACTCTAATTTGTAATGGAGCAGAAGACGGTATAAAGTAGGTGAAAAGTGCAGTAAAGTAAAGTACAATTACCTCCAACATTACTTGAGTACAGTGTACTTTTGGGCTATTTTTAGGACAAATGAAATGCTGTGCTGCCCGTTTTGAGAGTCGAGAGTGATACATCTCTCACATATACCATCTTTGCTGCACCGCACAACGCCCTTCAGTTCCGCCCAAAAGGGAAATGACGCCGGTGCAGAAAATGGCGTCCGCAAAGCCTGTGGACCGCTGTGGTTTGTTACCCGTTTAATTTAGAGCCGAGTGGGGGGTCTCTTCGTCTGGCAGACGGACGATAACATGGCAGTGCACCGCTGCCGTCCGCTTTCTTGATTCCGGCATCGAACCCGCAACTTCATGTCCGACGGAGCCAGAGCTGCCTGGTCGAAGAGGGGTTGTGGGGATTCGCACCGCCGAGGTGAGACGGCTGGATTTTAGCTGCTAAGCTAAAGCTGTTACCCCGGTCGATCAGTGTCGGATCCCCCGTAGCTCCTGTCACCGCCGCTGAGCATCGTGACAGTTAACGCGCCTCGTCGGGCAGACAGCTGCTCAGCGACACCTCCGCCTTTATTACGTTAGCCTCGTCCTCGTGATTCACATTATCAACATGCTAACACCTTCATCTCGGTACCAGAGGTGTGTGTGCACCGTTATGTGCAGCCCGAGCCTTTGTTTTTGGGCTCTTCTCTTAGCGTGTCAGGTGCGTGTAGCACACTTTTCTGTCGCTGTTGTAGTGAAAACTGAAGTTAGCGGTGGAGGTTAGCATCTCTAGCCCTCAGCTGCTCTGCCTGTGTCAGTTCATTGTAAAGTTAGGCAGCAAGTTTAACGGTTTCCCCCTCTGTGCTAACGTTAGCTTTCCCTTTAGCAATGCCACAACGCTTGTTCCTCTCTGCTCCTCCTATTGTCATGACTGACACAATAATACAAACAGTTTATAATGAGCCACACATCGCGGAGATGCTCTTGTTTGATGAGTGATAGCTACACTTAGCTTAGCTCAGCTCAGCTGCTGGCTGTGAGGTGACAGTGAGGCAGGACAGCTTGTTGTCAGGTGAGCTCAGCTGCAGTGACACAACCTGTTGTTTCCTTTTCATCCAGGGGTCACACTGAGGTCAGGTCACTCACACTGTCTGATTCAAAACCCCACTGAGATTTACTCACATTTAGTCTGGCTGCTCTTCACTGAGCGTTAAGTTACAGACCTGCTGTGACACTGAACACCTCTTGTTATGGTTTTATATTGAGAGGTGCTGGGAATGAAAACCCACATTCAGTTGATTTAGATTATTTTTGAATAGAGAGAGGATCAATAATGGTTTTATTAATTGCTGCATGATTGTACTCGAAAACTGCCAAACAAGAATCTGCTGAAACAATTGCTTTTCTCTCTCTGGTCACGTCAGCATCACCTGTAAACGTCACGTGGCTGTTGATTAAGTAAAATACCCAGTGCTGTTACGATCACTTTATCAATCAGTGGAGGTCAATAGAAAATGAATCGGTGACACACTCACCAGTCAAACGTTGAATGTGAGGTTTGGCTTGTTGTCTTCAGCATATACGTATGAGAGAAAAATTAAAAAATCTCGAGTTTTGGACCGATAGTTGGACGAAACGAGCAGTTTTTAAATGTCTTCTCTTTGACTCGGACGATGTGCATTTTCCCACAATTGAGTCACATCACAGTCTAACCCATGAATCGGTTATTTGAGGGGAAAAGTGTGTTTTATCATGAAGTGTTTGAGTTAATTTGCATCCTGCGATGTGGCTGTTACGCGTTCAGACATCGTGATGTTGATGCTGAAACGATATATTGTAGAGATGCGCGATATAGATCTTTTTTCAGCCGATATGATAACCGATAATTATCTGACTGTCGTGGCCGATACTGATAAAATAACTGATAATAGAAACCAACAGTTTAATGCTTTTTTATGCACACCTGAGTAATGACAGGCTGAGACGTAGTGAGCAAAGATGGTTCACTTGATATTTCATAGCTGTGATAAAGTTTTATGGACTTTTTTCAAAACAACTACATGTGTGGCTGTTATCTACATTGCGTGGCTCTACACAGGTGCAGCAGTTCGACGTTACGAGTGAGACATCAGTGTTTGTTGTTGTTCTTCTGTGTTTATTGGCTGCTCACTGAACAAATGTAAAGGTGCATCCCACCACCTTCTGTGTGTAGATGCTGCACTTGTACAGTCAACAAAAAGCAGTTTCGCTTTGTATAAACGGCTATAATTTCTTTATCTGCCGATGACCGATAATGTACATTTTCCATTATTGGGCTGCTAATCTATCCGTCCGACATGTGTCGTGCATCCTGAATATATTGTGCAGCTCTAGTTGCAGCCTGACTGGAAGAACGAGGAAAAGAAAAGCAAAGTTTAAAATGTCCTTGAGTTTTTGGAAATGCTTTTTAATGTATGCTGTTTATTTTGCCACAAACTGTTCTCGTGTGCTGTAAAAACAGCTCTAACTTGCAAACCCCTGAATGTGTCGTGTAACGTTCGATGGTATCGTCATTCCTTCTCATGTGTCTTCTTCTCGTCTCCTCTGTTAGAACCAGGGAAACATAAACACAGGAAATGCGAGCGGCCCCTTAGCGCTCAGCCTTCAAAGCCTGTGATTGTTCGCCCGGGCTCCAAAAGGTACGAGTCTGCACACCTCAGCACTGCATGTCGAACTTAAACCCAAGCAAACCCACTTCTGTCATGATTAACTCAACTCATCCTGCCCATCACTCATCGGCTTCATTTCCTCCCCCTGTGATTCAGGCTGACAGGGTTGATGGGTTCTTTAAAGGGTGACTCCACCAATTTTCCACATTAGAGTGTGTTTACAGGGGAGTGTAACTGCATATGTGAAAAAAAAAGCAGTTTAAAGGCTTTTGTGGTGACAGAGGAGGCTGCATATAATCAGATGAATTGCCTCCAGTAATGTCACTCGGTGGCTTTGTTGCATTATGAGTAATGTCGGCACCGGGTCAAATTAATTAAAGGAACAGTTTACAGAAAAACTGTCATTATCTCCTCAGATGGAAAGTCAGGCGAAGCCCTCAAGGCCTGTCAACACACTTTCATGTGGAAAACTGGTGGAGTTACCCTTTATGGTAGGAGCCCTTTGTTGCAATAGTCTCCTCAGTGCCGACGTGTCCTCGAGCAAGACACTGAAGCCTTAAGAGCTGTTTGACGAACTTTGTATAGCTGAGCATGATCTGTGTGCACAGGGACGAGGGCTGACAGGGAATCACTGTTTCTGTCACTAGTAAAAGTAAAGGAGCTGATTTTTTCTTTAGGATGGGTTCTGTCACGTTGTCATTGTTTTGTTATGGTATAGTAAATATTTTCAGTGGTTGGTGTTAAGTTTTACGCACTTTGCGGTCCAACTTCCTACGTTTAATATTTTCCCATCACTCTTCCTGACCTGCTCCTGCCATCTCGAGTCCACTGACCGACTGGAAATGTTTTTTGTTGGTTTAATTGTTTGTTGGATTAAAGGATAATTTCTCATATCATCGTTCTCTTTGGTTTATTATAATAACATCGTACCAACCAAAGTCATCGCAGTGGTCTGGGCTCTTGAAAGTCAAATGAAAAGTCAGATTGTAAACATGAAACTATAAACCGACAGTAAATCCAGATTACCTGAATCACTTTATTTGGAGGTGAAACTCACAGCGAGAGCGTCTGAACCTCTGCTTATAATCCCTCGTTGTACAGGAAAGCACAGTAGGTCAGAGTTGAACCAGGAAGTGCGTCTGTAAACTGTGATGGATGTTTACAACAGTCAGTCTGAGTAATAATATTACTGTTTTTCCTCCAAATGAGTTTGTCTAACCTGCAGATTTGTTTCCAACTTGTCTGATTGTCTCTTCTTCTTCTTCTTCTTCTTGACTTCTTTTTGCTTTGATCAGATCTCAGCAATTCACTAGAATGTTATTGCTAAAATACAAAAATAAATCCGTATAATAAATAGTCCTTACACTTAGTTAGGACGTCAACTAACATTAAGTTCAATAATTAGAGTAGCCATCATGAACTCTCCTGCATTAACACTGTTTGTGCCACAGTTGTGTTTTGTTTTGTATTAAAATATGAGAAGTGAAACACACAACAAGGCCAAAATCATGTGGACAGAAGACACCTGAACTGTTGAACAACCTCACATGGGTGCAATGTTCTGGTGTCCACATTCTTTTGGCCACAATTACATTATTTTAAAGGAGCATTTCACCCAGGAAATGTAAATTCAGTCATTATCTTCTCACCCACACGCTGATGGAAAGTCAGGTGAAGTCTCGTCGTCCACAAAACAGAAAAATGTCTCCATTCAGCTCATACTGCGTAATCCAAGCCTCCAAGTCTCTGGACGAGCCGTTTGGAGCCACTTGATGTTATACGTTTTAAATCATCTCCAGCTGCTTCAGTTGTTTAGCAGAACGCTGCAACTCTGTTTCACTGTGAAGCTCCAGAAATGTTCTGTGGACTACGAGACTTCACCTGACTTTACATCAGCATGTCGCTGCGTTGATGATGGCAAAATGTTAATTTTTTGGGTGAACTGCCCCTTTAACATGCACAGAAGTCCTTGTATGGCTCTTATCTGAATTGCAGACGTTCATGCTTTAATGTGGCGGTTGTGTTGGCTTTGTCGTCCAGGTGATTGACGCTCAGAAAAGGGACATTGTTAGCATCTACTGGGAACAAGGGGCACTGTCCTCTGATTGGCTCGGACAACCCCCTCTGACATGCCCGTGGCCAATCAGAGGTGAGTGTGCTGTGTGTGTGTCTGTGTGTGTATGTGTGTTTTCATTTGCGTTCTTAATGAGCGACTGTGAGTTGGTGGAGGTGTGTGGATGATGTGTGTGTTTTCTACTTTTTCTCGTGTGCAGAAAGTCAGTAAAACTACATACAAGTTGTGTGTGTGTGTGTGTGTGTGTGTGTGTGTGTTCCTGTTGTTTATCCTCTTTGTGATGTGTGTGTGAGTGAGTGAATGAATAAATGAATGAAGTGACATGTGAGACGCTTTCTCTTTACTTTAACCTCAGTGTGTTGCAGTGGGTATTTCCCCAGTGTGTCCGTGCAGAAACACACGTCTGGCTGTGAAAGAGTAACGGCTTGTTAGGATGCGGCAGCTGAAGTGCTGAGCTTTTAAAGCTGAGCGTCCTATTGAATGCCCTTCCAGTCCCAGACTTACTGTTTTCAGCTGCACACACACACACACGCACACACACTTTTCCTTGGAGACACTTGCAGTTTTTTGAATAGTTGTGAATTGTAGTTCATCCGTGCTTTATCTTTTCTAACGCTCTGTCGTTTCCACGTTACCCCGTCTCCGTCTCCCTCTCCTGCTCCTGCACTCTGCTCTCCTTCATGCCTCCAGGTGTGTTATGTCGGGGGCAGATGTGGAGGTGTACCTGTCCCAGGTGCACGATGGGAGTGTGTCGTCGGGCTTCCGGGCGCTTTATGAGGAGCGTCTGCTGCTGGATGTCACACTGTTGATAGAGGAGCACCACTTCCAGGTACGCAGAAAATACATGTCACGGCCCTGCTGCGATGTGTCTGGGGGAACTCGGACATTTCAGTCACAGTTATCTTTATAAACCTTTCAGGAAGAATATTAGAAATATAAACTCACTGGATGTTAGGAAATCATCTTAGCGACTTTGAAAGGAGAATTGAAATTAAAGATGTCGTGTCACTGTAAAAGAAGTAAAGAAAAACATCTTTTGCTTCCACAGAGAGACATCTCAAGGTTATATGGGAAACATCTAGGCCAGTGGCAGACTGAAGGGCAGAATGAAAGCGAGACTTATAGGAACAAATCTATAGGTCGATGGTGTCGTTTTTCAACAGCCATTTCACTGTGACATCAGTATTTACTGTAGAATGACAAGTTAGAACAAAAACGTTGTCTCTGGCCAGTTCAAAACATTTTACATCCGCAAGAAATCAGTGCAGTGTATGTAGCGTATGGTCCTGGACCCGGGCCGGGTGTTTCATGTGGCCTCGGTGAGCATCAGCCTCATTGTGTCCGGTGTGTCCGTCCTCCTACAGGCCCACAAGGCGCTTCTGGCCACCCAGAGCGACTACTTCCGGGTCATGTTCACAGCAGACATGAGGGAGAGGGACCAGGACAAGATCCACATGAAGGGGCTGACAGCTGCCGGGTTCGGCCACATTCTCCGGTTCATGTACTACGGCTCACTGGAGCTCAGCATGCCCACGGTCCAAGAGATCCTCCAGGTAACACCACCCACTGATATCCTCGCTGCGCTGGTTCTCATGACGTTATTGTTCTTCCATGTAAGCCTTGATTGATGAAAAACTGAAAGCAGTATTTTATGCATCTTCCCGTCCTGACAGGCGGCCATGTACGTCCAGCTGACGGAGGCGGTGGAGTTCTGCTGCTCCTTCCTGCTGGCCAAGATCTGTCTGGAGAACTGCGCGGAGGTCATGCGCCTCCTGGAGGACTTCAGCGTGGGCGTGGAGGGCGTCCAGGAGCAGCTCGACAACTTCCTACTGGACAACTTTGTCCCCCTCATGAGCCGACCCGACTTCCTGTCCTACCTCGGCCTCGAGAGACTGCAGGTCCGCTTGATATGGATTATTAATGCAACATGCTAACAGAACTGGAACTGTAGAACTAAACTAAATTACCTCAAACCTCAGTGATGTTTTCTAAATTCAGTCTCTTTCCTTCTCTCTCTCTCCAGGCGTACCTGAACAGCGACGCTCTGAGTCGCTTCCCAGAAATCGAGCTGTATGAAGCAGTCCAGGCGTGGCTGCGACACGACCGGCGGCGCTGGAGGCACACCGACACCATCGTGCAGTCCATCCGCTTCTGCCTCATGACTCCTGCAAACATCTTTGAGAAGGTGAGTTCTGCTTCCTCTGTAGATCTACGGTAACACTGTCCTGCAGACTCGGGCTTACTGACGGTGTCGCCGGTCTTCTGTCCTCCTCTTCATCACAGGTGAAGACGTCAGAGTTTTACCGTTACTCCAGGCAGCTGAGGCAGGAGGTCGATCAGGCGCTCAGCTACTTCCATGATGTCAACCAGCAGCCTCTGGTGGAGACGCGCTCCAACCGAATCCGCTCCGTCCGCCCACAGACGGCTGTCTTCAGGGGAATGATCGGTCACAGTATGGTCAACAGCAAGATCCTGCTGCTGCAGCGCCCCAAGGTGTCCGCTCGTTTTCAGCTTCAGCATTCATTCTGCTGACGTGTGTTTGAGTCTCGAACTTCTTTTAGAAGAGGGCGAAAACAAAGATGATGTACCTGCAGATATCACTTTAAACTGCTGTTACTGAAGGATCATGCAGGTGTTTTTACTACCACAGCTTCCTACAGTGCAAGTATTTATCCAGTTTGTTTCAAAACAACTAACAGACTTCATTTACTTGTTTATACCTTTTCGGCGTGAAGCGGCTCACAGTGCTGTGTGCTGAGAAGCCAAACTCTGACACTGCACATCTTTGACCCTTCCATCTGATCTGTGTACAAAATGTGAAAGCAGAGTCTTTCTCATTAACCTGTGTTTTAACCTCTCAGGTGTGGTGGGAGCTGGAGGGACCTCAGGTGCCGTTGCGGCCGGACTGCCTCGCCATCGTTAACAACTTTGCCTTCCTGCTGGGCGGAGAGGAGCTCGGGCCCGACGGGGAGTTTCACGCCTCCTCCAAAGTCTACCGCTACGACCCCCGGCAGAACTCGTGGCTGCGCATGGCCGACATGTCTGTGCCCAGGTTAGAGGAGGCTCAGTCACACTGTGTGCTCTGAACCCTGCTGTCGTGTTTCTGATGTGAAAAAACAGATTTCTTGTACTTTCTTTGGTTAATTGTCTCCTTATGTTAATTTCAAGATGATTTCACGGACGCTCTCAGGCTCCCGGACAAATTAATTTGAATGAATTATTTATTTATTGATGCATATTCATGGTGTTTGTTGTCTGCAGGTCAGAGTTTGCTGTCGGCGTCATCGGGAAGTTTATTTACGCCGTAGCGGGCCGCACGCGAGACGAGACCTTCTACTCCACAGAGCGCTACGACATCACAGAGGACCGCTGGGAGTTCGTGGACCCGTATCCTGTAAACAAGTACGGTCACGAGGGAACGGTCCTGAGTGGTAAACTGTACATCACCGGCGGCATCACCTCCTCCTCCACCTCCAAACAGGTGTGCGTGTTCGATCCCGGGCGGGAGGCTGGAGGTGGGGGAGGAGGAGGGAGCTCGGGCGGGTCAGACGCACACAGGACACGCGCCGGCCGAGGCCCGCTGCTGCCCGGCACCCACGCCAGCTGCTGGGAGAACAAATCCAAAATGAACTACGCCCGTTGCTTCCACAAGATGATCTCTCACAACGGGAAGCTGTACGTGTTCGGAGGCGTGTGTGTGATCCTGCGGGCTTCCTTCGAGTCGCAGGGCTGCCCGTCCACCGAGGTGTACGACCCAGACACCGACGAGTGGACCATCCTCGCCTCCATGCCCATCGGGCGCAGCGGCCACGGGGTGGCGGTGTTGGACAGGCAGATCATGGTGCTGGGCGGCCTGTGTTACAACGGCCACTACAGTGACTCCATCCTCACCTTCGACCCTGACGAAAACAAGTGGAAGGAGGACGAGTATCCCAGGATGCCTTGCAAACTGGACGGTCTGCAGGTGTGCAGTCTGCACTTCCCAGAGTACGTGCTAGAGCACGTGAGACGCTGCAGCTGAGGTCTGCTCCACAACAAGCCTCCTTTTTATAGAAATGGGAATTCACTGAGGTGTCCCGCTGGGAGATCAGGTGTTTACAGGTGGGAGACTCTACTTTTAAACCAGAGACCAGCACTTACCTTCGGTGAGGAAGAGATGGCCGGGCCATAGATTTGCTGTTCTCACTGAAGCCAGTCGAAGTGTGGCGTGGTGAGACGTCACATGCTAACAGTCAGCTTGAACATTTTCAGATTTAGCTTTCTCAGAAAATTAAAGAAAATTATTTGTGGGGAGAAAAAAAAGTTCTGCTGGTTTATGTTTGGACTGTGGTCAGTTTCCTATTCTACTACTCACCTACTGTATTTAGGCTGTCCAGTCAGGCTCACTGCAGAAACGCACTGGAAGCTTCACGTTCATGCTTTTACAAAAGGACCTGTATGTGTTTAATTTCACCCGTCAAACAAACCTGTCACAAGTAGGCGTGTCTCGATTTTGATTCCAACTCAGAAAAATGATCAAAACGAGGTTTGAAAATCAAAAGCAGGAGAGGCGATCCTCCCTGTGCTGTTCTCACTTGAACTCCTAAAAGACGACACCGCTAGCTTCGTGTTCGCCTGCAGCGTCACTTCCAGACACTTATCCCGTGTGCACGGAGACGATCTGACTGGTGCTGGACGACAGAGTCAGAGTCAGAGGTGTTGGGTTTATTTTCTCTTTAAGAGATCCTTTTATTGATTTGTTTGTGAAGAGGGTTCACTCTGGACAGATTTAAGAAACAACAATAACAAACTGAATTTCTATCTTTTGTTGTTTAATGAAGGCTGGTGAGTATTATTTAAACTAACCCTCTAAAGGCCCCCAGGATAAAGTCAACTGCTGTAAAAAACCTCTCTTTAATTTGTCAGAGCTGAAAAAATATGTAAATCGAATTTAATCGCGGTTTTGGAGAATCGTGACGCCCTCGATCACAAACTTGTCTGAATCGGTTTATATTCACAGCAAACAAACATCCTGTATATCATGAAGCAAGATGCTCTTTTTCAAGAAATAGATTAGTGAAAGCCAAGACGTGACTGCAGCTACTACAAACAATCTGAAAACACCCTTTAAGATAAGTAACGGCAAGTTAAAGCATACAATTAGGTATATAAACAAAATACGAGCACTATTTACTGTAGCGTAGCTGACTTTATAGCCTCCAAATATACGACGCAGACTGATGTGAGAGACCATTGTTGCTGCTAACGCTTCGATCTGCTCCCGGCTGTAAACCGTCAGATTCTCCAGTTAGAAACTCAGTTCTGGCTTCCAGTGCGTTCCAGCTTCTAGTCCTACTCCTGCTCTTTACTCCCAGATATCCACCATACTGTGCTCATGTTCATATAACATCACCGTGTCGTTCTGTGTCCCCTCTCCTTCCTCTGTCTCTGTTTGAGAGTGTGTGTGTGTGTGTGTGTGTGTGTGTGTGTGTGTGTGTGTGTGTGTGTGTGTGTGTGTGTGTGTGTGTGTGTGTGTGTGTGTGTGTGTGTGTGTGTGTGTGTGTGTGAGAGAGAGTGTGAATGAGAGTGTGAATGAGTGTGTGTGTGTGTGAGAGCTGAATGAAAGCTTAAGAGGAAAAAAAACACTACATGGTACACGAGGGCTCATCCTTCATGCAGTGATGATGTCATATGATGATAGTGACACCGCAGGGGTCAGAGGATGTCGTCTGTATCCGTCTAGTCACTGGCAGTGCTTTATTTACTCTCGTCTACATTCCCTGCACTTTATCGGTTCTCGCTGTGGCTCTTGGGTGTAAATGCGCAGTTTACCAGCTAACTTTCAAAACGGCTGTAATATTACAACCTGCTGTAATGTTACAGACATTTTACGGTGTCTGAAATTAACCTCCTGGCTGTTGAACTAAAATGTACCTCACTCATGGAGCTGGTGAAGATATTTAGGAAACACTGGGACTTGTGCAAGAATAGTTTCATGTTCTTACCATGTTCACCCAAAAGCTGGAGACTCATTTTGAAACGTAAAAAACAAAACAAAAACATAAAATGGCTCCATACAGCTCCTCCTGTGACTCCAGAAGCCCCGAAATCCCACATTGATTTGAAAAGAAGTTATCTGCACCCTTTTTTAAGCCAAAATCTTCACTGTAGCTGCTAAGCTAAATGTGTTAGCGCCCACCACGTCGATGCACGAGGGTGTAAATAGTGTCTTCAAATCTATTTAAGATCTCGGGGCTTCTGGAGACTTCCTGTTTCTTTTCACGATGGGGAAATTGTCATCGCTCCAACAGCTAAGGGGAGAGCAACAATAGTTATAAGCATCAATAAAAAACAATATTGATAAATAAATTACAAAGCAAGATATGAACAAGAAACACACTCCATCCGAGGATACATCCAGAATCAAGTCCCATCCTTCTCTCAGCTGTGAATTACCAGCCAGTGTTTTGCATGATTCTTGCCAGTATGTCCACCAAAGCTGAACTTTACCAGCCTTTTGCAGTCAGCTGTGTTAATTTCCGACACTGAGATGTCACCTGGAGTGCTTCAGTCACGTCAGTTATTCAGCAGATTCAATATTTCTGTTTTCAAACCTGCTGTCAAGCTTTCAGTCCGGCGCCTTGATCCTGCTCGATGACCAGCTCCGTGTCCCTGACCTCGTCCTCTCTGCATATTTATTTTTCCTTCTTTTTTCCACGAGCCAACTGTGAAAAGGGCTAGAACACATACTGATGCAGTTGTGTATGTCAGCCGCGTATTTATGTTATTTATTGTCTGAAGTATTGCTTTTCACCGAGCTATGCAGTAACAGATGTAGGGTTATTTATTATGACAAGAATTTTCATTGTGAGTCGTGTTGTTTTCAAGTTGTACCTCCTGTCCTCGGTTCATCCTCGGCCGTCTGTCCGTCTGTCCTGTCCACCTCAGCAGCACTGCATGTGGCTAATGAACGGACGCTGCGAGAGTCTTTCCTCAAGTGTAAACTCACGAGAAGAAGGATTAAACACACTCAGCAAGTGTATAGTGGAAATATTTGAAAATGTGGTTGTGTCTTAACAGATGAAGAGGTGTGGGGTTTTTTTACTGTCTCCAGCAACTTTACATTTTCCTGTATGCAAACTGTCATTCACCAGATGTTACATTTACAGGTTTTTTCATCATTTCTCAAACACAAACCTGTTTGTAGGTGACATGTTTTTAAAGGACCAGACTGACATGAAGAAAACCCGGTATTGTCCTCTTTAATTCATGGCTCTTTGTGTCAACAATGTCCCTACGGTCCACACAAACCTCTGGAGACCTGAGCCGCAGCTTTACAGTGTTCATGTGACGCCACTGGGGTTTGTTTCTTTGGGGAAATGTCCAACATTAGATTGCGTAATGTTTCATGTCGGCGCCTCTTCAGCAGTGAGACGTTGTGTGTTTCACTGTGGACTTCTTGCATCTTTGTTTTCAAAGGGGGGAAATGTTTGACAGCGAAAAATGTTCTAAGAAAAACAGTCAATGTGGTAAAGATTATTCTGGTTTGATGAAGGGCTGAACAATTAAAAGCAAAATACTTGAAATAGCCTTGTGGCTTCAAGCAATATCCAAATTGCAAGAAACTGCAATTATGTGATAAAGATAAAACAGGATTATAATGAAGTAGGAAGTAAGAAAACATATTTGTTTTGGACAGATCCCAACAAATGTCACGATTTTTTCAGTGAAAAGGAAAACTGTAAAGCAAAAACGATCATTCCCACTAATCAAGGATCATATCGCAACATCTGTCAAGAAAAGAAAAAACTTATCGTATCGTGCTGCCCTGATTTAATTGTTTAGTCAATAAAATGTTTTGTTTGATCAACAATCCAAAACTCAAAGATCTGTAATTTATTGTCCTTTATGGTGAAGAGAAGCAGCAGATCCTCAGATTTCAGAAGCTGGAACCAGCGAAGGTTTTGTACTTTTTCTTGAAAAATGTCTTGAACAATTATTAGATTATCAAACCGAGACTACTCCCAAATCACTCACACTGTAGCTGCATGTCATTTTATAATTGTTTTGCCGTTCCAAGCCACTTAAAACCTTTTAAGCAGAAGCTAAATGAAAATAAAGAATCAAATTGTAATTCCACAAACTTCAAAATATTTTTTTTCTGCTGTCAAACATTTTTATTGTTCAAATTAGTTTTTAGATTCAAAACAATTCATGTTCATTGGGTTTTTGTTTTTATTTAAATCTAAAACTTTTGCTCTTCCTGTATTTCTGTATTTTTCATGGTAACTTTTTAACTCGGAACAACCACAGAAGTGTCACATGTGGCAAACACAGCAACGATCACACTGTCGGAGGCCTCTTTAACTCACGTCTCTTACGTGTCACTGTACTCTGCAGCTGATATCATCATCATCATCATCATCACATGTGCAGTCCTCCTGCTGCTCCTCCTCCTCCTCCTCCTCTCATGTCGCTGTTAAAAGAACAAAAGTGTAACCGATAAAGTACTACTGTCCTGATTTGAGGCACGTTCAGTCATAGCGCAGCATCCTTTAGTCCACCAGTCTTCAGTCTGTCAGTAGGAAAACAGAATAGAGGATTTAAAAAAAAAAACATACCTTGCAACAACGACTGTATCCGAAAAAGAAAGTAAAATCAGATTAACATATCTTATAATCTGAGTAGAAACTCTTTGGAAACGATTTGTAACTTCTTTCCAGAAATAAATGTTCATATTGGTCAACTTTCAGCCGGCTGCCCGAGTGCTTTCATATATGTGTGTGTTTCTGACTCCTCTTATGGCTGCAGGATGAACTCATGTATTAATTAAAGCATATATGTGAACACAGTAATAACTACAGCTGCATCTAATGATAAGTTTCATATTAATTCCATTATTTCTCTTTTATTAGTCAGGAGTGTCTGAAAGAAGTGAAAAATGCTAATTTCAAGATTCCAGAGTCCATGTTGATGTCTTCAGACGTGCTGTTTTGCCTGAACAACATCCCAAAATTCAAAGATCTAACATTTAAAACGATATAAAATGGAGAAAAATGGTAAATCCTCATGTTTAAGAAGCTTGGAGCAGTACGTGGTCGTCATTTTGTTTGATAAATGGCTTAAAAGATCATTTTATTTATCCAATAGCAGTGAAATATTTAAAATTAGCTCCATCTTTACCAGCTGCAACATTAGAGTGATGTATGCAATGATGGACCACTAATTATAATCCAGTAATATAATATATACGATTCTGAACTGGAATATTTAGAAAAAGTACTTTTACTTTTGGTATTTTGATGTTAATACTTGTGTACTTTTACTAAAATATGAATCTGAATTAACTCACCTTTTATTTTCGTCTTTTTTATGTATTATTTAAAGTTTAAACAGCATTTGAATTGTTCCTTATGATCAGAGTGCTGAAGCAAAACGCGCATGCGCCCTTTGCCTTGACCCTCCTTCGGCTTGCCGTAGAAAGCGAAAGTATTCTGGAGCAAGATGTCATATGTGAAGCTGGTAACTATCTCCTGATTATTATCACTTTTTGTCATCTTACGCATTATTTACATCTTAATAAGTGGCTGTCAGCTGGTGAGGTAACGACTTACAGTGTTACACACTACAGTTTAAGAACAAAAAGATGTAAACGTTGCTAAATTACTAAACAGCTAACGTTAGCTTGTTGCTAACAGGTCATTTAAACAGGCGAGTGCTCAATTTTCCCTGTTTTTAAAGAGCACATGATGTTAAATGTGTGTATTAGTGATGTTAGATGTGTGTATTAGTTACCTCTCGTGTTTAATAGTGCCTCAGTTAGGTGATTTAACCGGCATTAGAGACTAATTGGTTAGCTTAATCGTCACCAGTAGTTTGCGTGTTGTGCCGCCAGGTGTCGCTGTGCGCCGCAGCTCCGGGTGTGACGGGCCTGCTGTGCGGCTCGGTGCTGGCCGCCAGTGAGGGCAAGAAGAAGAACTCCCAGGCTGCTCTGAGCCTGGATGAGGTGGGTTAATGAACAACTGACATGGCCTTGTAACTTTGTCCTCAGTGTGTTTTTATTTTGTTTGTCCACGTGAATCACGGAAATGTCTTTTATTCCTGTTTTTGAGTCATAGTTGGGATATAACTGTGGTGCACATGGTGGAGTCAGCTGGTTAATTATAACTGCATACATGACTGAGACATCACCTGGTTTACTGTTATCTGCCGTCTGTGACTGATAAGAGAGAGACAGATTACTGTGTTAACCCAGATGTGAAAGCCAAGTTACATAAATCAGAAAACAGTTAGAATTAGAAAGTATAAAAAGTCAGGAACTAAAAACAGCCACAGTAAACAAACTAGTGCCTATAAACACTGAAGAATCTGAATCTGCAAAGTAACTAGTAACTACATTTATCAAATAAAGTATAAAGTAGTGTCTGTGAAAAGAGTAAGTACATACACACACATCCTATTCATGCAGTGGAGAGTCTGGTGTATGGATAATCTAATAATAATGATCTAATAATCTTTATTTATACAGCACATTCATTTCTTAACAAGGTTGGTGCTTGTACAGTGAAATAAATGTCAGATAATGCTCTTTACCTCAAATAACCTGAGGATTTATCCTCTAAACTGTTATTATTATCGATCGAAAGGCAGTTAATGATCAACTCGATGTATCAGCTGTTGTGTTCTTGTCTTGCATTGTATAAGACTGAGGCAGAAACTGATTCTTGTTCCTCCTCCCTCTCACACTTCATCTTTGTTCAACAACAGAAACAGTGTTGATGCATCTTGTGTGATGATACCTGCGTAGTATTAATTTATTACCCAGTCAGACCTGTGACAACACTTCCTGTTTCAGTCTCCGCTGTGGGGCTCACACCATGTTGTTTGTTTCAGCTGCCGTCTTTATACACCATCCCCGAGGCAGAGGCTCCGTACGTGGAGCCGGAGGCGGGCCCTCTGGAGGAGAGCGTTGCATCGCTGAGGAAATGGGCCGAACCGTACACGACCCAGTGTCAGGTGAGGTCATATGTGAAGCTCAACATGCCTCAGGGACAAAAACTGTCAACAAAGAAGTTGGAACGTTTGAATTCAGGGTGGAGATGATGAGTCTGTGTACGACTGCACCAGCCAAAACCCCCCTTGTATGTTAGGTTGTTCATTTTTATTTGTTTTATTTACTATTATATTTCTGTTCAGAACTCATCATTGAAAGCACTGTGATTCAGCTGTCAATACTGTTTATATTTGATTATCCTGCAGTTGTTCCCTTTAAAAACACAAGAATCTGCTGAAACCACTCACATGTTTTTCATATATTTTTGGAGGACGACCGTCCAGACAAACATTCCTCACACACTTCCTCCTCCACCGTTCAGCAGCTCTTCAGTTTCACTCCTGACTTCCTGAGTTTTGGTCAGCTGTTATGACTTCATGCCATCGCTGCATGAAACACAATCACATGAGCTGACAAGAAACTGCTCGCTGCAGCTTTTTATGCAGGTTGATCCCTTTGTTTTCCACACGGAGACACACACCAGCAACGAGTTTGTTTTTGTCACGCTGGGATTTCATCACCACAGCTGAAAACACACCCCGTCGCAAAACTGGTCCCAACACAAACAAACAGTCCTGATTGTTTTTTTTCCATTATTTCTGCATTGTTGCTGTTGTGAGATGATCAATGACTGAAGCTTGTGTTCAGTTTCAAAAATGGTCAGATTTCTGCAGTTTGGTGCGACGGTCCAGTACAAAGATATTTCTGCTCACATGAAGCGACCACATCTGTTTGGTTTTAGTGTGTTCTGCTTCTCTGATCCTGAAGGATTTAACATCCTCTGGTTTTCATCATGCGTTTGCATGCAGGAAAGCGTGGACTATTTTTAATACTGAACTTTACTACATGTTGGAAAGACAAAATCAAGTCAGCTGGGACCTTCAGCATTTGACTTGACTGTTGATCGGTTCAGTTTGGAGTTAAATAAAGATAAAAGCTAAAATGTTGTGTGAATGAATTATCCTGAATTTCTGTCTCTGCTTGCAGACGACGGGCCAGGCTGCGATGGAGAAAATTGAGGTCAGTGACATGTAAAAATTATCTCACCAAGGCTGAAAAACTGGAACCTTTTGAGCGGACAGCTGCAGCTTGTTGACGTGTTCACCACAAACGTGTCAAAACCATGTGTGACGAGGCTGTTGGCTTTTTCTTTACTCGCAAGTCGAGAATACGTTCTTCATTTTTAAACGAGGTCACCTGCTGTTACGAAACGCTATAGAAGTCCTTACTGTCAGTGCAGAAAATAAACATCACCTCCGTCGCAGGTAGTGAGTGTTTAAATGTTGTTTTTGGACACATCTGGATAACAGATGCATTCACAAACTGTATGTTATTGAAGAGTGAGAGCAGCATTTTAAATAAAGCCATTTTTCTTCTGTGTTATAAACTATTAACAGCCTCACAATCTGTAAAAACCTGGATTTAGTGGCTGCAGGGACCTTTTTGCTGACATGTGGTCGACTGATTGTGTCTTAAACTTATATTCAACCCATCTGCTCTGAACCTGACTGTCTTCATTTGATTGAAGTGAATGAAACAGTGAAGTTTAGGTGCATGATAAGTTAAAGCAAAGACAAGTTGTCTCCTTCCAGGTTAATTAATTCAGTCTTGAAGGGATCATAGCCGTTTACTCGTCTGCTTTCTAGCGACCTTTCAGTCCATTCACTCACTGACTGTCAGTCCGACTTAAGATTGAGCCTAAAATCTAAAATCTGAGCCTCTGAGCCTTGTGAACACAACAAACAAACCGTTCTGCAGATGATAAAATGATCCTCTGTTGTCGAGGAGTGCTACACGAGGACATAAGAGCCAGAAACAATGTTTAAAAAAGGTTTTATTGCACATTTAGAAACAGATAAAGGCTGTTCTCAGATAAAGGTGACCTGCTCTTCTGTCTCTCTCTCTGTCTCCTGATGATCTTTGGACTGCAGCAAGTTTACAGGACAGTGGAGCCCACAATCAACACGTCCATAACAGCAGTGACAGGTGAGAAAACACTTCAGAGTCAATGTCGCTGAGCTGGCTCAAATACCTGTAGTGTCTGGAAAGTGGAGTTTGACAAGTTGGTTGACAGAAAGTTGATAAGTAATGTTGCTGATAACACACCTGGTAGAAACAAAGCGTTTCCGTGTTACAGGCCAGTTAAGTTTTGAGAGTTTTAACTCTGTAGATGCTCTCTGATTATGCACATACGTCCAAATCAACAAAAGAAATTCAAGTTTCATGCAGATAATGCCCGTCACCAGTGCAACACATTGGATCACTGTATCATCTTTTATATTCCACATTCTTCTACAACTCGTGTGCCAACATTTTCTGCAACTTTCCGAGGTTAATTCAGTTCAACCGACTCGAGTGACATTACTGGAGGACATTTATCAGACTCCACACGGCTCTCACTGGAAACTACTCCTTTTGGAAAGCACGTGCAGTCGTACTCCCACAGACACCAACCTTTTTTTTCCTCTTTGTTCCTCCCCGCCTCATTTTATTTTCCAGATGTTTACCAGTTCGTCAGTGACCCTCCTCCGGACCTTTACCCCAGCGTAGCGGCGGTGGGCTTCTCTGGCTTCCTGGGACTTTATTTGGCCAAAGGTAACCTTTGAACATTTACACTCACACACGAACACAGTGACCTGCATTCCCTCGCAGAGACGGGTCGGGTCAGGAGCTGCAGACGGGAAGATAACGACAGAAACGCTGCTGAAGAAGTTATTTTGTAAACAGCAGAAGGTTAATTCAGTTCAGCTGTTTGCAAACGTGTTTGTTTTGTTTGTTTTAATTCATAAAGCACCTTTATGCTTGAGACCCTTCACAAAAGCTCGACAGTTTCCTGCGACCGGTTTATCTCGGTCTGTCTGCTCCTCTTGCCAAGTTTAACATCCTGCAGTTCCCAGAATGCCTTTCATCTACCGACCTCCAGAGAACAAGTCACGGAAACATAAATACAACGTTCAAGTCATCTGATCTAATGAAGGCCGGGGCGTGTCTGTAAGTGGCATGTTGCTGCAGAGACACAGGTGTCGTCAGGATGTCTTAAAAACAACAGGATTAAGTTATTGTAGTTTCACCCACTAATCGTGACTAGTCAGCAGTTGTGTCAGCAGCTCATGCTGGTGAACCCTCGGTGTTTTGACTGCAGCAATTTGCATCCAAATTTGCATTCCTTGTCTGAGTCACGCCTCGGTCGCTTCTTCACAGACAGACACGTAACACATGCTGATGTCGCTTAAACTGTGCGAGGATATCCAGCGCGAGGAAAGCTGGAGGAACCAGAGGAACAAAGACGGCATGAGAATCATCACGTATTTAAGTTTGCCATCCTCAGTTTTGTCTTACTTTGATTAAAGGAACAGTTCACCCCAAAATTATCATAGTCTACTTAAAGTCAGGTGAAGTTTCGTCGTCCTCAAAACATTTCTGCAGCTTCACAGCAAATCAGAGTTGCAGCATCCTGCTAAACAACTGAAGTAGCTGGAGACTTGATTTAAAACAGAGAAAAACAACCAAATACAAAACATAAAAGGGCTCCACACAAATCGTCCGGAGTCATCGAAGTCTCAGAGAGCCCCGAGATCGATGCTTTTTATACCCTCGATGCACGGTCGAGCTCGTACAACCACTTCAGACAGGGTTAGCGCTACAGTGAAGACTTCAGCTGTGTACATCTTCATCGTCTTTTCAAAACAATTTGGGATCTCGGGGCTTCTGAAGACTTGGATTACGTCAGATTGCGTCATGATGGAGCCATTTTATGTATTTTCTTTCTATGGTTTTGGTTGTCTCCAGCTGCTTCAGTTGTTTAGCAGAATGCTGCGACGCTGTTTTGCCGTGAAGCTCCAGAAATGTTTTGTGGACGACGAGACTTCAGCTGACTTTCCACCAGAAGAGATGGTGACTGGAGCTTCATTTTTGTGTGAACGGTTCCTTTAAAGTAACTTAAATGAACCCTGTCACAAGTGTTGCCTGTCTGTCTGTCTGTCTGTGAGCTTCTGAAATCTTTAAAATGAGAGGCATATACAGCGGCTGATGAACGTACAGAAGTCGCCTCAGGTCTCACAGCAGCTTAAAAACATCTCTCTCTCTTTCAGGCTCCAAGGTGAAGCGACTGGTGTTTCCAGTCGGACTGATGGCCCTGAGCGCCTCCATGTTTTACCCTCAGCAGGCTGCAGCGTTACTCAAGGTGAGTTTGTTATTGATATTCATCTCCCGTTCACATTGTTACGGTGGAATGAATTTGCTGTGTGGGAGGTGGCTGTTAATCTGTAAATCAGGTCACGCTGTTTATTTTCGCGTGCAGAGATCAAAACAAATTTCCTTCTGACAGTCAAACGAGTCATGTCATGGGGGTTGTGACAATATAAGCTTATGGGAAAAAGATTTTCGGGCCCTGGTGCAACAACAAAACACAGTTTGACCTCTTACGAAGAGTTGATCCAGAGCCCGGCGCTCTTCCTGGGGGCTTGCTCCATCCTTTGTCCAGCTTTTTGGCTTTTGGCCTACATGACCTGCCCTGACCTGCAATGTGTACACGCTGCCGGGATAAAAACAAAGTATTGGAAGTTTTAATCCGTTACATTGCTCGTTATTGGGGAAAGTAACAGTACTGCAGATTCTGGGTTTAGGCGGTTTAGGAGGTTTGTGTTGAAATGGACACTTTTAAAAGTTGAAGCCGTGTTTCAGAGGCGACTCCTCCCGTGTGTTCATTCCTCTGGTTGTTTCTCCACGAGTCAGAAAGCTATGACGTTACAAAAACGTGATTGGTCAGCTTCAGTGATCAGTGTTCAGTCCTGGAGCTACATTAATTATGATTTTCCTGGAACGACACCAACACGGCGAACATCAGCTAACAAATCAAAAACATTAATCCTGTAAATCTGTTTTCACCTCTTTATTTAATGTTCCCTCTCAGCACTGAAATACTCTCAGGAAACAGCTGTGAAAGCAGGAACAGTTACACACGTCTGGTTTATGACTCGTTGTATTTTTAGGTGCAGGTAGATATTTTTTTTTTTGTGAGCCAGAAAGTTCATTCTAGGAGTGTTTTTAACTGGAAAGTGGAAAATCACAGCCTCACCCTTCAAACAAGACATCACGTACATTAAAACTTTCCAGGCAGGTCTCACGCTTCAGAGTTGTTTGAGCGTTTGTGTCACCTGTGACTCGTTTCCTGTGAGGAAAGGGTTGTGCTTCCCTGCAGGAAGTCCTGGCTGTGAATTGTGCTCCTAATTCCCACTGAAGTCTGGGTCACTTCATTTCCACCCACCGACTCAAACACATGAAGGGAGGTTCAGACGCCGAGCGCAGAGACACGCCCGGTTCGATCGCACTGCCGCAGAGATGAAGCAGAAAAGGAAGCGGGGCAGGGCGCAGATACGAAAACACATGAGCTGACGAGATAAGAGGAGACGTTGAGCCGCTTGTTTGCAAGTCAAAGGCGAGGTGGAAAACTATTATTATGAGAAAGGAAGGGGAAGCTGCCACTCACAGCCCTGATGCACTACTTTTATTTAACTTTCTGTAGATGTCAAAACTTTGATTTATAGACTTTAAATTAAATCATTGCGTCAGTTGTGAGGTTTTCCTTTCCTTTGTTTCATTGAGCCTGTGGAGTATATTTGTGTAGTTTCCCTCAATAAAAGCTTTCATTCGTTCAGTTTTCCATGTATTTAAAAGCAGAAACATCTTAAACAAGAACGTCGTGATTTCTGAGTTTTGAATTTAAATATGATCAAAATGATTCTTCGGTTTGGATAATCGAATTCAAACGAACGGTGAAAAGCCACCAGGACAAAGTCAAACACAACATCGGGCCCAGGGTGGATGAGACTTGGCTCTTGGACACCGGACCTCTGTGGGTGTCCTGTGGTGTTCGGGATGAGTGCGTCAAGTCCTGGTGGTTACGATGTGGGGCCGCCTTCTCCCGGCATGTCCCATTGCGTTTGGAGGCCAGCTCTTTGTTCTTCCGGACAATCCTGAGCAGTCTTTGTGGTGTGTCAGGGCGTGTTGTCCTGCTGGTGGCGGCCACAGCGATCCGGGAGAGCTGCTGTCATGAGATGGAGACCCAGTTCTTTAATTTTGGGGCTGATGTCAGTGCTCACAACAACAGACAGAGCAGGCTGATTATAGCAACATCTCCTGTGATTTACTGAAGCTGAACGCTGCATCCAGCACTTTGAAGTCAGTGGTTGAAAAGTTCATGGTAAAGCTCGACAGTAAATGTCGGACAGAAAGTTCGCTGTATAAATACACCCGACGATTATGTTCAGACACACCCTGCAGCTCGCCGAGACGTTACAGGAGCTGCTCCTCAGTTGTCTGATAGAAACTGAATCGTGCTTCTTGAGAAATAACTGGCTCACGGACGTCATCACGGTGACCTCTGTCTCTCTCCCTCTGTCTAACTGATTTGTGCTTTTCTGATGATGTTGTCCACCAGGTGAGTCGGGACTCGGCGTACACCTGGGCCCAGCAGGGCCGCGTCACCGTGGAGACGCTTTGGAAAGAGCCGCCGTTTGGCAAAAAAAAGGTACGCAGAGAATTTTTCTCTAAATATTACGAGTCTGATGTTCACGGCTGAAGTAACGATGGTGTCTCGTTTTGTTTTGGAGAAGAAAGAGCGAACAGAGAGCAACGACACGACCAGCTGAGACGGCGGGAAGACGCACATCTCTCCTCACAGTAGCACACACCTGAGCGGCTCCTGCAGGTTAACTCTGTGTTGAGACACCAGTAACGACCCGTATTTAAATTATTTATCCCACGCCGTCGCTCAAACTCATCCTTATCACCACCATCTGCTCCACGAGGCAGACTGACCGGATTCATCAGCTTACATTGACCAGATAAGGTTGTGTATCTGTTTCCTGGAGCAGTCCTCTCCTGTCAACACTCCCAGTTTCTCCTTCAATGACCTCGGCTGTCAACAGTTTCTGCTCTGTAGTGTTGCCAGCAGCACATTTATAATACTGACACTGACACTTCCTCGTTCTTGAAGATGTTTAAGCTGCACAACACAAGTTCTCACACTGGAGCAGAGACACGAAACTGCTAAAACACAACAATAAGATGATTATAACACAACATTAATCAGCTATTTTCCACAGTCACATCAGTTCGGTGATTCCAGCTTCACAAATGTGAGAGCTGGCTCCTTTTCTTTGTCTCACTCTCTCAGTTCGAGGTGACTTATTTGTCCTTATACATCACGGGGTCACATTGACCATAGTCACACGGTGGCCATTTTCCTCTGAGGTCGGACTCACATTGGGAAGCTTGAATGCTGCGACAGTCTTAGTGCAGGGAATCTGAAAAATCGTCTTTATTTGACGGCTTCACAATCAGTCAGACACTGAACGGACGATGGATGGTGAAAATCTGGAGGGAGATCTGGTTATATTAAAGGTAAAACAACATATATGAATCCTGTTAGCTAACGTTAGCATTCAAACACTTCTCTAGCTAACGTTACTGTTTTACAGGATACAGTAGGATCCTATAATAGTTGTTTGCAACCATAAACTGAGCGTGACCAATGATAGAAAACATGAACAGAAGTTGTTTGTAGTCGTTTTATTCGTCTGTTTGTTTGAAGAATGACTCAAAAACAGGTTTCAGAGAAGCTGAGTGGAACGTGTTGATTCACATCTGCAACATTTTCTGTTATTTAAAGCGGCAACAGCGTTTTTCCAAGTGGTATTCTCTGTCTAAACCCTGCGCACTGAACCTTTAATCCCTTTCTCGGTGTTATGAAATGTTGTTTTTCTTGTTAACCACACAAACTAACTGACACATCAAGGTGCAGCAAACATTGTAGTCTTATGAAAACCTTCTTGTCTTGTCTGAGTGCCACTTTGATCAGTTGAATATTGAAGGACGATCGTTCGCTGTGTTCACTCACTAATTGTGTCAAACACGTCGACATTCCCACATGTTGTGTTCATGTCGCTTTTGATGCTAACGATGCTACTATGCTACAGTGAAGGGCCGGATAGTGTGTGTCCTCCAGCTTGAGTAATGATTAATGAACTGAATGAGAATGTGTTTATCGTCCGTGTCTAATAATGAACTGTATATAATGTACGAGGTTTTAATTTAAAGTAATTAAATCTGCCATCTGACTGAGCTGACGCCTTTTTTTCCATCAGTTATTGAACCAAACACACACGATAGTGTTTGACTAACACATCTGTGAGACACAGGTAACATCTGTCTGTTTAGATTCAACCGGCTCAGTTGATCAGAGGTTTTATATGCAGAGAGTCGGGTGCAGATCCAGACCTTCTGGAGGAACAAACACCTGGAGTAACGTCTGATTCGGCTCTGATCCGACAGAGGAGACTTTTTAACTTTAGGGATTAAAAGGTGGATTGCAGCAGTGACCTCAGAGGGACTGTAAAGCTTTTCGAGCTTATGTGTCTGATAAAACTCGAGGATTTTGTTTTTATTTAAAGTGTGTGATTGTTGACAGTGAACTTGTTGACTTGTCAGCTTGTGTATATTCAGAAAGATCTTGATCTTGAGTGAGATTCCCTGAATAAATAAATCTTAACCAACCAAATACCACTGGCTTTTTTTGACAATGTATTTTTCCTCGCAGTGACGTTTGGGTTCGTTGTCTCAGTATGAACAAACTTCATGAACTTTAAAGGAGTTAAAATGTGTCTGGCTGCTGAAAAGAGGAACATAGAAAGAATTTATTTATAATTTACTGAACTAATTACCAGCGTGAGGAAATAAAATGCAGCTGTAATCACTTGTTAACGGGGTTACATGTTTTAAAACTGAAGTGAGTCTTGATCGTTAAAAACGTCTCTTACGTCTCTGTTCTTGTCTGCAGCAGGAAAACGTATAGACCGATCGTGTGTGTGACGTGTGTGTGGCTGAAACGCTGCAGCACTTCCTCATATCACACCACAGAGCGCTCACAGTTGAATGTGCCACTTAACTTGAATTTACATAAACATCTGCAGAGTCTTTGTGCCGAATGTTCCCATGTAATCTAATTTCTCCTCTCTGTGGTTTTGATTTGTCTTCGGACCACTCAGGTCGTGTTTCTGCAGACAGGACAGAGGATGTGTTGTAACTCTCCTCCTTTTCAGGGGTGAACCAAGATTTTTCCCAATGAAAAACAGCTTGATTTGAAGTTTTTAAAGCATTATGAGACAACAAACAGACCTCCAAGAACCTAAATCAGCTGCATCAGGCAAATTAAAACATATTTATGCCGAAGGGAACGTCTGGAAAAAACTGACAGCACATTTTGAAGCAACAAAAGAGGAACACAAGAGGAGGTGTGTGTCTTCCTGTTCCTCTTAAGATGTTTAAAATGGTTTAGGTTCCTCAAATCTTCTGAAATGCAAAAACTAAATGTTGAGCTGTGCTTTCCAAAGACTGCGTGTGAACGACTTGCTGCCGTGTCTTAAGGTTTTCTCACATCACTCTGAAAAACACATCACGCTGTTTCTGTTTTCACTTCTCAGGCAGCACAACGTTTTACTGTTAATGTGCACTGGATCAGGAGGACAGATGTTAAAGAGTGTTGCATCCTGTCTGATAGGATAAAACGATTAAGTGATTTTATATCTAAAAGTTCAGAGGTCAACTTCACTGTGACATCAAAATATTCTGCATCAAATGTTCTGCCACGACGACCGCTCCAGGGATCCAAGCTCATGCTGCTTCTTTGTGAGTAAATTCCTGCAGTGGATTTATGATTGTTCAACTCAGATGAACTCCTTTTATTGGAGGGTTTCCCTCAGGAATGATCGTCTGTCACGATAACGGCTCCACGGTTGAACAACAGCCCTCAGTTCCATCTTACAAATGCTAACGAGGTCGGGCTGTTGAGGTCAGACTCGTTGAGTTTATGGGGTCCAAAGGGGCTTCACACAGATGGTTCTGATAAACACAGCTTCTATTTAAAAGGTGTAAAACCTCACTGGGGCCCTGCAGAGCACCAAGTTCAGAAAGGCTACTACTTTGATTAGAAAGAAGTTAAATATTATCAAATTAAACTGTAAACTATTTTAAATATTTTTTGTTTTTACTTCCACTTCAGGTTTTTTTTATCCCTGCAACTGCATTTTTGCAAATCAGCTTTAACATGAAAAACCTCCAGACACACGTTTGTTTACATCGTCCGCCTCTCGCACCAAACCTGCAGAGGAACGACACCACGACGACATGTTTGATTAATTATTGTTTTATTGAAAACTTAAGTGTTTGCCTCTTCCACACATCAAATCAACCAAAATAGAAAATTAAATCTCAGAATAAAACACGCTGTTAATAATTCAGTGTCAGTAAACAGAAGGCTGACTACAGATCGTGAGCTACATATAGAGTCATATAACTGTGATACAGAATTCCCCTTTTTGAAAAGCTGAACTTCTACGAATCGACCTCCGTCTGAGCGGAGAGAAAAGTCGAGGAGGTTAAACTCTGCTCGGACTGTCGAGTCTCCTCCGCTCCCTCCTGAGCTCCGCGCTGGGCCTCTAGTCATTCCTCCGCCGGAGTGGCCATCTCCACGAGGCTGTTCTTGCTGAACTTGAAGAGCCTCCAGCCTTCGTCCTGGGAGAGATCCTCGGCACCGCGCCGCTTGTAGAACTGGATGGACGGCTCGTTGTCCTCCGCGACGACGAACATCATGCCGGTGCAGCGCATCTTTATCGCCAGCTGGAGGAGGGACGAGAGTTAAAGGGCCGCATTTAAAAAGTTGAGTCGGGACACATTTGTGTGGACAAGATCGGCAACTTCTACCGACTGTATATCACTAGATCCTAGATGATTACATTTTCAGTTATAGATGCAAAACACAGGAGATTTTAGTGAGAGCTTGTGGTTACAAAGAGGATCTTATCACCTCAGCCTGTCATTGGCAAAGACAAGCAGGAGCGGATGTGACTTTGACAATGCAGGAAAACAACAGCCTCATTTTTATCTCACCAGACTAGTTTCAGCTGCTGAAAAAAAAAAACAGCACTGCAGGCGACAATTCAGAGGTTTGGAACCAGGCCATGATGCTATTATTCCCCATCAGACACACGCTGCAGACACAGTGACGTGCTAACAGCTAAACGCGCTCACCTTACTGAGATGCCGCAGGCACTCGGAGCCGATGCCGAGCCCTGGAGAGAGAAGAGAAACATGGGAAGAGTTTGTGAATAAAGAGGCAGCTTTTATATTCAAACAGCTTTATATTCAATATGCTCGCCACTTTTGGGGATGCATGATATAAATTATATTATCCGCTATTTATCTCCGGGATATTCTAGCCAATAAATAGGTGGCTGATCCACCAATAGAAGAAGAAGAAGAAGAAGAAGAAGAAGAAGAAGAAGAAGAAGAAGAAGAAGAAGAAGAAGGAGGAGGAGGTGGAAGAGAAGAAGGGAAGTGTTTCTTTTTCTCAGGAACTTCTTTTTAAAAACACAAAAATCTCTGTTTTATTATCTGTTATCTTTTCAGTATCCAGTTATCAGCTGAGAAACAAATTATTAACGTCAAACCAGCGTGGACTGGATCAGATGTTTATACCTCTGTAGGCCTCCATCACATAGAAGTCCTCCAGGTAGAGCTGTTTTCCAACCCAGGGGTCATAAGTGAAGTAGTACATAGCGAAGCCCACCACCTTCAGACCTGCAAAGCAAACAGTTAGACAATGATGACGTGTGAAGAATCCTGCTGCTATTTTTGAATGGTGATTTCTATTCTGCCTCAAGGGTTTCACAGTTGCACAACCGGAGTCAGTACTTCTGGCAGGGTTTGCAAAAATATTTGACACAATGCACAGTTCAGGTATTACACCCTGAGGGATGAGGTATCTCTGACCTACTTCTTGTGCTGCTTGAACATGTAAAATGTGTTATGTCAAGAGCGCCTGACTGTTCACACAGAGAGTTAAACAAAGCTCAGAGTTTCTGATGCAGTTTGACACCATATGTTACCAAGTTAAGCACAGGGTGTACAATAGATCAGAGAAGAGTGAACATCTGCAGCCAGGCAGCTGCTGCTGGGTGCTTTAACAAGCACGCCTCTGTTATCACACCTATAGTTATTTTACAAAAACAGGAAGCACATGCAGTACGGCGTTTAGGTAAACACCCTCAGCCCGAGCAGATGTTGGAGGCAACTACAGCATAAGCTTGGAAATATTGTACAGAGAGATGAGATCGTTAAAAATGGGCGCAGACATTATAACTCCTGGAGAAAAACAAACCTGACCGTCTACCCCGGGCTAAGAGCGTAACAGGAAACCTGATGAGCCTGTGTGTGTTACCTGACTTTGGATAAGACTAAAATGAAGAGGCGGGCTGCATTTTTCTGTGCGAGGAGGTGCGGTGGGTGGTTCGTACCTTCACTGCTGTTGTCTCCTTGGATTTCAGCGATGATACAGTGGTAAAACGGGGTCTCACCAAATCCATCCTCCAGGAGCTCTGCACAGAAATGTAATCTTTCAGCACGAGACGCAGAATACTAATAAAAATATGCGTATAGTTGATTAATGGAGGGCGCTTTAAAGCCCACCTTTTTCAGTCAGTGTCACCTGGTGCTCCATCTCTTCATATTTTGCCAGTTCCTGTGAGAAGAAAGACAGAAACAGCGGGTTAAGTTTGACACCAGAACCCAAATACAACCAACAAATAAAATCTAATTAATTATAAACAAAATGTGATGTTTTTTACAAACACTGTAAGCTCAATGTGTTCAGTCTGGGACATTTCACACTGCTCTAGAGGCTGAGGCGGTCTTGTGTCACTATTATGACGTCATCGTGAGCCGCAGGCCTCGGGGTCAGCGTGACAACAACATGCGCTGGACCTGCCGCTGACCATATTTGGTAAACCGGTAGTGAGCCGGATGCGAGACGTCTGGCTGTAAACAAAGGCCGCCGACATCTGATCTGTCACTCGGACATCCTCCGGACGTTTCCCCCGGACACTCGGTGAACATTACACGGTGTCATTAATCGTTTAAATGGCGTCAACTGACTTTAAGAGTCGCATTTTTTTGAGTTACTCGAGAGTCGCGATAGAGTTTAAGTTCACGGCTAACAGGCTGTTTAGCTAACATGTAGCTAGCTAGTAATCTTAGCCGAACTCACGTCGGATAATATAATTTTAAGGTTTCTGAGCACATTCCCGGTTCGTTTTGATTCCTACCTTCACCATTCGTAATATATCAGACACGTCCCTGGGTTCAGCTTTTCGTAATTTATACTCCATTTTCTTCTTTTACTCTTTTTTCCTCTCGTTACTAATCCTCTGTACGTGAAGTGGAAGATGAGTTGTTTCTTCATTCGCTTCAGAGTGGCTTTATCCCCACAGTCAGCCTCTGATCCGGACGCGTTTGTCGAGAACAGAACATCCAGTAGGTATCACCCTCGGCTGGGTCGCTGCCGTTCAACTGTCCTCTCCTTTGTTTACATCGGAGCTTTTATACCCGGCTCGCGCTGGAATGCGGTTGGTCAGTCCCCCCCGACGGCTCTCAGATTTCTGACGAATCAGCGACAACCTCTGTTTTTTTTTTAGCCAATCGGCGCACAAGGGGATTCTTACGGGGGAGTGTGTTGTGATCCTGTCATAGGATCTTTGTTTTGAAGGGACGAAACTTGGAAAAGTAGTTTGAACTTCAGATAAAAGTAGAAACTCCACATATTTAAACTGCCATGTTTACTGTGCGTGAGTTGAAACACATTTTGCATTAAAATAAGTAAAATAAGCTCGAATAGAAAACGCCTCAGTGTTCAAAACAGTTAATTAACTGCATGCTTCAGTGTGCTGCAGGACTACAACGACCACTCCATTTTCTTTAAGGTGTGTTAAAGAAGCATTACAGTGCATAAGTAGTTTAACACACCCACAAGACTCAGTCAGACAAGTGGAATTTTCCACCTCTCACACACAGAAAGGTCAGGTGAGGCTACAGGCAGGTTACAACGCTATGCAATCATGGATCAAAATCACATCCTAGACTTCTCCCAATAATGACGTTCAATCATTATCTCCTCATCCCCTGTCCTGATGGAGAGTTGGGTGGACGAAACGTCTTTAGAGTTTCACAGCAAAACAGAGTTGCAGCATTCTCCTTAACAGCTGAAGTAGCTGGGGTCTTGATTGGAAACATACACAAACAACTGAAAACAAAACATTGAAATGGCTCGATACAGCTTGTCCAGCATAATCCAAGTCTCTGCCAGCCCTGAGATCCTAAATTGATGTGAAAATACTTTATTTACATTACAGTGTGTGCACACACTTCAGACAAAGCTAAGCTTAAAGGGAAATTCCAGTATTTTTTTAACCTTGGCCCTATGTTTACATGTTTTAGTGGGTCAATATCCATATTTGTATAATCAGTCCGGTAGATCACCTCAGCTGGCAGCTGTGATATGGCTGTCACATACTTAGACTTAAAGGAACAGTTCACCCAATAATGAAAATTAAGTCATTGTCTCCTCACCCTCATGCTGATGGAAAGTCAGGTGAAGTTTCGTAGTCCACAAAACATTTCTGGAGCTTCAATGTTTGAAAAGCGTGAAGACATGAAAGTGTACATTCAATACACCGGGTGGCACTGTTTTGCTAATTTCATTTAAATAGTATCCACTGTACAACAGGTTAAGTCTATGAAAATTAAATGTCAAACAGCTGTTTCATTTTCATTTTAATGTAGCCATAGAGTATGTAAACCCCTACGACGCTGTCCTGAGTTCCCTTCCTGAGACAGCTTAGCACCCGTTTACACCTGGACCCACCTAGTCCTAACGACCCACACAAATGGGTTAACGACTCACATTTGACCCTGAAACTCAGAGTTCACATGCAACGACCCTGTTATGGTGCCTTCCATTGCTAAAAGTGGTCCAGTGCGGTTGTTTGGAAAAACATTGTTCACTGCCAACGGTTGTTTGAATCAAACTTCACAAGCATCTACAGCAGCTGATTTAACAGTTAAGGGCACTTAAAAAAGGGCAGGAGGCTCCTAACACATACTCTCAATGACTTCTATTGTGCACAGATCAATTGAATAAAGGGAAAATTACAACTATAAAGTTGTGCTTACTGCACGTTTCACAAACAAACACATGACGTAAAGAGATACATAAGTAAAAAGTAATTGTTCACTGTGTGCTGTCAAACTGCTGGTATAAGGGTTCACATCCTCACAGGGTTTAAAGCCTGCAGCTCCTCTCCAGTTAGTTAGAACAGAAGGACGAGTTGTGAAACGTATTTGAGAAAATACATAAAATGTAAATGCAAATTAATGCATTTTTTGCATGAAACTTATTAAGCTACTGTGGAATAACATTTTAGTTTTTAAATTTGCATTAAATCATCTTAATAAAGTCCTCTCTGGGCTTCCATACAGCCCTCCTCCCCCATCTGGAGGATCCACTCGGCCAAATCAGGACAAGGGCGCGTCATGTGCGTGCGTCTTGCGTCATGCCGCAGTGGGCGTGTCCGAATCCCAACACGGAAGCTGTCCTGTGGTCCTGCCTGTCCTGCCACCGCACTGCTCTGACGAGAAAATCTGTCATATTTCTCCTTTATTACCAGCTCACCGGCTTCATTTAGACCCCCGGAGCTTTAACGCCGACACCCCGGACACCACAATGCTCTCACCCAGGTCAGTGTGATTAAAAACGGGGCTCAAAGACGTGTTGCTGCCTGGTACTTTTAGCTTAGTACCGTTAGCATATTTACACATCAGTTAGCTGGCTAATTGGTGCCAGGAACGATAAGCATCCCTGTGAACTACTTGTGTCAGTGGTTTTGTCCTGGTGCTTTGGTTGTACAGCTGTTTTTAAGGTTTTTTTCTGTATAAATAAAAGGATCAGCTCCACCTGGGAAAAGAAAATCAGGCCCAAACAGGGTGGGGAGTCGTTGTATACATAAAGGGTGTGTCAAGTTCATACCACTGCCAGAAAAGTACCCAAGTAGTATTTACAGGAAACTGAACAGAAATGAACCTTTCCATGCAAAGTTAATGTAGCAGGTCAAGTTATACTCTTAGGGGTATGAGGTATAGACTTTAAAGGTGCACTATGTAGGTTTTTTTAAAGAAAGATCTTCATTAACTGATTTATTTTTGGCTAAATAATCAAACTCTATTTGTTTTCACGTCTGAATAAACAGACTGACCTTAAAGGACAACACAATTTATACTGTTTTACTTTGTTTACATGTGGCGGACCCTGCCACCTTTCTAGCTTCAAACAGTGTTCTGGGACCTTATTGTCCTCTGAGAACAGCTTGTTTATTCACTTATGGAAAATATAGATATTTCTCTATTAGCACCTCATTAATATTGTAAATATTACTTTTCTGAGTTTGAATGTCTTCTTTAAAAACTACGTAGTGCCCCTTTAAAGTCTTGAATTGCATTATGTCTAATGAACGTGTAGTTTATTTATTCTGAGTGGCAGCCTGCTACGCCTCAGCATCCTCCAGTATACCTGTGTATAAATCTTTTAAACGAAGCTGCTGATAAACAGAACTGAAATATCTGGCAACACGACAACTTTTACATTACGCAGGAAGATCTGTCCGTCCGTCTGCCTGCTCAGCTGTTCACTGTGGAACAACGCAGCGGTATTGAAGGCAGATCAGATTCAGTTATAATTAGAAGAGGAGGATGCATGTGGATGTAAATGGACTCCTCGGTCTTCAGGTCATCTCAGGGTTTGTTTATATTCTGTCTTGTCCTCATGTGGGCTGCAGGTTCCTGCTGCTGCGGTCGGCTGCGTCCTTGACCACAAGGTCGTTCTGCGCTGGGGGCGTGTCCAAGCCGGGCAGGGCGCCGGACATGGTTGAAGGTAAGACTGTGAGAGAATGATCCTGCTTCCTGTTTGACTTGATAGACCCTCACCTGGTTCAGTCATAGATCTGTTATAGACACGTGTGTGCTGTCTGCTGTTTTGCACTGGATGGCAGAGAGTTTACTGGTTCCAGACCTGTGAACCTGCTGACTCAGACTTTTCTCAGCATTTCAAATAGAAAATGAAATATTCGATTTTTAGGTTCAGAAATTGTATTTTTTATATAAAACAAAGAGAGACCTATATTGTGTTTCACTAGTTAATTATGACAGAAATGTTGTCACCTTCATTCTGTTATTTCCCAGCCCTCTGTCAGTGTCCCTGAAGTGGTCGTGGTGTGTGCTGAAGTTTTGATGGTGCGTTCAGGGTCCGTTGATGTTGTTGAAGCTCTGCCCCTCTTCTCGATTCTCAGTTTGCTCATCCCCGCCTCCTTTCCTCACCTCCTCTCCTCGCGTCTTAGTCCCTCCCACATGATTAGTGAGCTGAGTAGGAGAGGAAGAGACACGAGGAGACATTTAGCGAAATGAGACGTCCGTGCTTCAAAGCCTCATTTTAAAGCAACGTCAATCATATACGAGGTGTGGCGCAGCTGCATCATCTTTGTTTTCATGACATCCAGCTTTTACAGCTTGTCTGGAGGTGCGAGCGCATCATGATCATGGTGACGTAATTAATGTGTGTGTGAATCAAGTTCAAATCGTCTGATCTGCTCACCCCCGTGCCTTTCTTAATCATTTTTATTTCTCCACAGGAAATCCACTTTTACATGTGTCAAATGGTGTGTGTTGGTAAACCGAGACAAATCCTAACTATCTAAACCACGCTCTCCTACCTGTAGTAATTCTCCTCTAATTTGCTCTAATTGCACGTTAATTCCTCCTGCATGTTTCTGACCGAACCTCCGTTCTCTTTTACCTGAAGCGCACCTTCTCTCATGTACGGCAGCTTTCACTGTGCACTCGTTCTGGATTCAATGTTGCAGCTGGCTGGGCTTCTCCTTCAGCCTTCCCTGCAGCGGTGGTTGCTGGTCTGTTAACCTTCTTCTTCAGCTGGTTCCCTCCTGATGTCTGTCACCGTTCGGCTGCTTCTTTTCTCTGTGTTGTTTCATATTGTCTCACAGTTTGAGCCACAGTAACCTGCAGCCTTCAGGCAAGAATTAGGGACATTTTACAACTTCTCCTTAAACATTTAAATCTGACTGGTGAAGATGTATGAGGCTGATTACTGGTTTCCTTGAAGGCTCCAGCTGTAAAAACAAGAGTTTAACAGTCCCATTGTTTGTTACACAACTTTGGATGAAGCGCTGCTCTGACAGAGACAGTATGAAACATGTATCCTTGAGCTTTTAGCACTTCCACATACGTGCACACAGAAGAGCTGATTGTCTTTTCTGTGTTTTTCAGTGCGAAACAGGCTGAGAGAAATCGTGGGAGCTTCCACTAACTGGAGGTACTGAAACATCAAAGGGCACATAATGAGCTTGTTTTGTGCTGACGGGTCACCACAACCGAATTAAGCATTGACACTTTACATGTTGTACACCCTGACTCAGACTTACTCACTTTATTTCAGTGATTATACTTCATATTTTATAAGCAAATGAAAGATTTAAAAAAGAACAAATGGACTTTATACTGCAGGCACATTGCACATTTGTGTCTTTTTGACATATGTACATTTTATATTTTTACATATACTGTATTTGTAAAAGTCCGCCACACTGCTCGTCCCTCCACAAACTATACATGTGTACGACAAATAAACATTTCAGTCCTTGGAAGACGATGACGGAAGAGAAACCGTATTAATTATAAGAAAAAAAGAAATGGCGTCCAGAAAGTTCATCTCCAAGGGTGTTTATTTAATAATATGTTCAATAATCCCGTCTGCAGTGACCACCAGCAGGCCATGGCGGAGCGCGTGTCGCTGTCGTCCATGTTGGCGAAGTCTCAAAACGACCTGCCAGCCAAGAGGATGAAGGACAGCTACCTGGAGGTTCACCTGCCTCTGGGCTCCGAGCCACAGCTCCGAGAGAAATACCTGACCTTCCACAACACTGTCAGGTACACACATACACACACACACACACACACACACACACACACACACAAGAACTCACCTTCCTCTAACTCTTCTTCTGTCTTTTTCCAGGTTTGGCAGAATCCTGGAGGACTTGGACAGTTTAGCAGGTATCTTTCTAACACTCATTGATGATTTTTGACATTTTGACTAGACAGGAAGTTCAACACAGTCAAACACTTATCCACTAACTTCCTCGTCTCTCTCCTCAGTCCTCATCTCTTACTCTCACACATATAATACGGCACTGAAGAGGTCTCCGCTGTCCATCGTCACCGCCCTGGTGGATAAGATCGGTAAGAGGCTCTCATACGTGATCACACCTACAGGTTGAGTTGTTTGACCTAAAAGTTTGGCCAGATGTCAACGTCCACGTCCTTCTACCTTTAAACTTTAGGATGTGTTTCTTCAGTTGATGTTATTCCTGAAAGGATTCGTGATTTCACTGATTTACTGACAGAAAATGTATCAACAACATCTTTTATAACCAGTTAGTTAAGTTAATTTGGTTTGGTTTCAGTGGTTTGTGGTCAAAACAAGCTATTTGAGAAGTAACCATAATGTCAATAATTGGTTTAACAAAGACTACGAGACAGTCTGATTATCAGCTGTCTGGGTGCTTTATTTGGCACAACCACAGTTCAGCACAACTGTTTTAATTTGACCTAATAGTCCAAACTCAACACGTCCAAATAAACCCATAAAACATGCTTTGTTCGAGCGTACATTTACGTCCATGTCCAGGTTTGAGTTGCAGATGTTTTCATGTTGTGTTGTTGTTGGACAGACATGAGGCAGCACATCATCTATCCTGACTGCGACATCAAGTTCACCGGTCACGTGACGTGGGTGGGAAAGACCTCTATTGAAGCCAAGATGCACATGTCACAGGTAGACACCCTTCCCTGTCTACTTATGCACACATTGCGTGTTTACTGTAATTTAGTTTAGTTGTCAGGTTGAAACAAAGACACAACTCAGACAAAAGACAAACAGGTAAATTACCCACATGGCCTGTGAAATAAGATGAAAACAAGCTAAAGAAGACAAATTAAACAAACTTTATTCTACTTGTGTGACATCCAGAGAGGATCAAACTTTAACTCAACTGACATCCCCAACAGATATATTTTACAAATACAGTTAACAGTGACCAATATAGGCTACTTATCTGTCCCTGTGGAGAAAGTCCCCAGACTCCCTTAAAAAGTCGCTCAGTTTTGTGAGTTGTTGAATGAGGAGAAACTCTACAAACATGTGAAACGCTGTCTCGGACAAATTTATAATTATTTGGGCCTTCTTGTAAATTCGGCAAATCTTCTACATTAAATTTCTTTCTTTGTGTAGATCATGTTGTCTGGTTGTCCCAGTTAGATACGTGTTTATTTGCATAGAGAGTAGAAAGTGAGATCTGATCACAAGTGGTCACTCAGACGCATCTTAATTGCCAGGTGTGAAGTGACGGACTTAGAGCTGTCCACTTGTGAACAATCAATCAGGACGGACGTTAATACCAGGACTGATCACTTCCTTTATGATGTGACTCTTCTTTCAGTATCGTGATGGAGCTTATTCCCCAGTTCTGGATGCTACGTTTGTTATGGTGGCCCGAGATCCAGAAAACAAAAGGTAGGACGCTCAGTCGAAGCTTTTCAGAAAGTCTGAATGAGTATTTGTAGGAAGGAAGTGAACCCATACAAATGAATCAACAGTTGTCAAACCCTCTCCTTCTTCTCTCATTAATGTTGCCTGAATCCTCTGTTTGTTTCTGCTCACACTTCTTCTTCTTCTCCTTTATTTCAGAGCAGCTTATGTAAATCCACTGAAGCCAGAAGGCCCAGAGGAGGAGAAACTCTTCCAGGAAGGAGAAGGTTTAAGATCCTGACACAACAGCGGCTACGATAAGATGATGCCTTCATTTGATTTTTGTGCCAACCTCTTTTCTCTACATCGTTTGTGTTTTCCAGCTAATAAATCCCGGCGTGTGGAGCTCAGCACTGCGTCGCTGCTGAAGGTGGCTCCTACAGACGAGGAGAGGAAGGTCGTACACAGTCTGTTCCTCAACACGCTGGACACAAAGTACGACTCACCGACATGCTGTGAAATTAAATCTGAACTACATAAGACCTCAATAAAATCATCACGCATATCGGGTAGAGCAGCACTTACTGCAACTTAAACAATTTGGGATTTAGTTCAAGCTACGACAAAGATAATGACTGAATTATCATTTTTGGGTGAGCTTATCCTTTAAGATACAGCGTTTTAAATCCCTCACTTCTTCTGTATTTTCTGTGTATTTCTTCTCCTACAGGACGGTCAGTTTCCGCAGCAGAGTTCTGCCTCCAAACTCAGTGTGGATGGAAGATGCCAAACTGAAGGGACTGGAGATCTGCCACCCTCAGGTGAGAGGAAGTCTGAGAAGTCTACCTTCCATTCTTCTTACTTTATGGTGCTTCTAACATTTTAAAGAAACCTAAAATGCACATGTAACGCAGTAAAATTAGATTTTTAAACAACAGTAGGAACTCACTTTAAGGCCCTTTCTCTCTCTGTGTGTTGAACAGGAGAGGAACATCTTCAACAGGATATTTGGAGGTTTCCTGATGAGGAAAGCCTACGAGTTGGGCTGGGCCAACGCCTGCTCCTTCGGGTGAGAGCTGAGAGGAGAAGATGCTGCTGCTGGAGAAAGAAAGAACGTTTTCTTTGACGTTAAAGTGTTTGTTGTGTGTCCTGCAGAGGGTGTCGGCCGAGTCTGGTGGCTGTTGATGATATCCTCTTCCAGAAACCTGTGGAGATCGGCTCCCTGCTGCTGCTCTCCTCGCAGGTCAGAGAGTCTGTGTGCATCTCTTGTGTTCATCTACATCTGATCAGCGTCTTCATATTTTATTCTGCCAATAGATCCTCCTAAATCCTTCACACTGCACTGTGAAACGCTGAGAGGCTGATTTACTGAACATTCAGATGTTACAAACATTAATTCTGTGATCGGGAAGGCATACTGATGTATAAGTGTGTGTCTTTGTGTGTGTTTCAGGTGTGTTACACACAGGGGAAGCACATCCAGGTCAGAGTTCACAGCGAGGTGTTCGACCCGCTGTCACGCCAGCACAACACCACCAACGTCTTCCACTTCACCTTCGCTTCAGACCGAGACGTCCCCAACATCATTCCCAACACATATGGAGGTGAGCACACACAGACACACACACTGTAACACACACAGGTGGAGTTGTTGTAGTAAGGATTTGTGCCTTTTTACCAGATTAAGTCTATCTAACTACAGAAAAACGAGGGTGACACATACTGGATTAAATAGGACTGACAGACGCTAATTAAGATTCAAAAACCTTCTGTCTCTTGTAAAGTGAGAATTTTGTGATCACTACATGTTCAATGCTGGTGTTTTATTTGTCTCACAGAGTCGATGTTGTACCTGGACGGGAAGAGACACTTTAACCAGACTGTGGAGCACTGAGAGCAACACGTCTGCTGCCTGCCAAAGCCTTTCAGCAGCTGACCAATGAGGCTGTTCAGACCTGGTATCAAGTCAACATCCGTCCTGAGTGATCCGATCACAAGCGGACAGCTCTAATTAAGGTCACAGTCGTGATCTGATCACTTGGACCACATTCAGAGACGGTCTAACCACATTGTTTTTGCAGTTTGTACGCACACGTGTCCCGGACCACCTACTCAACTGACATCCTCTGTGAAAGAAGAAGAAGAAGAAGAAGCCACAACTACAGGCAGAATGGATTAAACACTCTCTGATTTCCATGTGGTTCACTGTGATGTAAATTACATGTTTGAGCTCTTAACCTGCCAATGTTAGCAGCAGATGTTTGTGAAGACACTGTCTGTTTTAACTGATCCAACCATTGAACTAGTAACCACAATATCACCAGACTCCCTTAACAAATCGTGCAATTTTAAGTGTTGTTGAGTGATGAGAAACTTAACAAACTCTGTGAAATGGCTACAACAAATTCTGAATCATTGGTGCCTTCTTGTAAATTCAGCATAAATGTAAAATATGAAGTTGTTTGATTCCTTATAAAAAAGTGTCAGTTTGTGGCAGCACGGCTGTACCAGCCTGTCTGCTTCTGTGTCTAAATTGTGTCCAACATTTACACTTAATCCATAAAAAGGAGACAACTTTTTCTTGACGTAAACATGTCAAAATTTACAAATACAGCAACCAATATAGGCGACTTCTTTGTTGTCTGCAGAGAATCCCCAAACTCCCTTTAAAAATCACTCTATTTTGTGAGTTGTTGAGTTAGGAGAAAATTATAAACTTTGTGAAAAACTGTCTCTGACAAATTCTGAATTATTTAGGCTTTTTAATTAATTCGGCAAATGTTATCAAGTTCTTTCTTCCTTTGTGTGCAGAATATTGTGCCCATTCGTCACAGTGAAAACGTGTTTATCTCCACGTAGAGCTGGGATGTGAGATCACATCACCAGGTGTGAACTGACACTCAGAGCTGTCCATTTGTGATCGGATCACTCAAGATGGACGTTGATACCAGGTGTGAAAAGGGCCTTTGTGTGTGTGTGAGCAGTCAGTTGAGAAGAATGAATGCAGTTCATAAAGTCTATATAGTTTTTATATCACGCCTTGTTAAGTTTACACAACCATGTGGTGACCTGACTCCTGTTTCTTTATTTCTTCTGGTGGTTTACATTTTGTTCTCACGAGGAAAACTACAGTACAGCAGAAAGACAGCTTTTTTACACTCATTTATATTTTTATCACACTTTGTTTGACAGATATAACTACCAGACGGTTTGTTTGACAACCAGTCAGCGTTTACAGCTTCGCGAACATGAAGCAAACGTTTGGTTTCCTTGCCTCGTCATAACCTCAGATATTCTTGTTTCGCATGTTACATTGTTATTATCCACTGTCGCTTATACGCACAAACCTTTTTGACTTTTCTTTGTTATGTTGAATGGGCAGCTTTATTCTGAATGTGTCAGACTGCTACAAGAGGAAAGAGGGTTTCATTGTTTCTGACTTTCAATCATATATTTACTCAAATGCAATAAAAGAATTATTTATCTTGACCTTGTGGTGTCTTTGCTTTCATTACGTTTGCTAAAAGTAAAAACTGGTGGGTGGATATTATCCTCTGATGTCCTCCGTTTCCTGGAGGAGCTTCGTCAAATCTGAGAAACAAACCCCTGATTGTGTAATAATGATGTCATCAGGGTTATTTATGTCGTCTGTTTCCTGGAATTTACAACAGAAAAACATGAAATGACTGATGAGTCTGTTATTTGTCTGTGCAACCAACCCAGACTGATTAGCCAATGAGAGCCAAGAATGACCATGACATGTCTTTGTGACATCATCCCTCATTATCATAAAGAAGTATAGAAGAAATATATTGACAAATAACAAATGAATGTGAAAATAATTAATACTGAAGATATGTCATTTGTTTTATTGTTTATTATTCTGTTTGTTGGAGTCTGTAAGTATTAGTAATGCTGTTTGATTTCCTGTATTTTCACAAGTAAATTCTGTGGTACCAAACCTTTGTCCCTGCTTTGTTAAACGAATACCACCAGGTGTATCTACTTCATATCTACATTAGTTTAAACATCATTTAGATGTTTTTTTCCTTTTTATATTTGCATTTAATTTCCTTATCTTTTCTTTTTTTTTAAGAATGTATGTCTAATTTATATCTACATTACTTTTAAAATAATTTCCATGATTTATTTAGCTTTATTTTCATGTTTGCATTTAATGACTTTATCTTTTCATTTAATGCGATAAAACCTCTGGGGGTGGGAACCAACGTTCTGTTCCGTGTTCACCGGAGTCCTTTCACGGACGGACACTAACAGTTAATTAGCCGCCAGCAGCTTCTAACTCCCGCTGGTCTAATCCCTTCAGAGCCGGGTCGTCGTTCAGTAGCATGCAAAATATGTTAACCATTATCTCTAACGCACTTTGTCGGATCACTGGCAGGAATGTGGTGAGTTTTCTGGCCTGGGGGTGAACTTCGAGCCGGGCGTTGTTTCTGAGACGATGCTAACGGTTAGCTAGCCTGGTTTTGTTTGGCATGGGGCTGACCTTGTGAGCGGATAGCATGTTAGCCACACGGACTAGCTTGACTCTTGCTTTTCCATTTGCATGTCGAGGTGGATATATAATGAAATGTGTGCCTGCAGATTGTTGACTGACAAACTGGTGATTTAAACGAGAGCAAGGATAACCGCGGTCTCGCTCAGGAGCTAAAATGGTGCTCGGTGTCGTCGCGGTCATGACTCTACACTGTTTCTGAAACCACAGCTAATCTTCACTTTGTCATGTCTGTGTGTCTGTGATTGTGCTGGTTTGCCTTCCTCGACCATCTTTGATTAACTGAGATGCACTGATGTGATCAATACTGAACAATATCTGTCTTAAAATGTAACACAAGGCGAACATTGGCTTGCTGTGTTACTTAAAATATCCAAATAACCACCAGTTATAAGCACGAAGCCACCGTGTAAACACTGGTTTCACACGCCGAGCTGATTTCTTCTGGATGAGAGAACAGAAAACAATGATTTCACACAGTACAGCTGATACTTAATCTTGTCTAACCTCGACTAGACTTATGATGAGCGCCTAGAGACGACTTAAAACCCTTAATTTAAATCTGAAAACGTTTGTTTGAGTAAACAGTTTGAATCCCCAGAAAGAGAGAGATGAATTTTGTGCAACCAGGAAATAATTTGTGGGCTCAAGTTTAAGCTTTATTTTATTTATTTCCTAAAGACTCAATCTTTTAACAAACTGGGACTCCTTTAAACAGTTTTCTATTTCTTTTGTTGGTCCAGTTCAAACAGGAACAGAGAAATCTAGGTCTTGATTTAGCTAGATTAAGCTTAAAGGAACAGTTCACCTAAAAATGTAACTCCAGTCATTCTCTCCTCCCCCCATGCAGATGTAAACTCTGCTGAAGTTTCGTAGTCATGTCTGGAGCCTCACAGTAAAACGACGTTGCAACATTCTCCTAAACAACTGAAGCAGCTGGGGACTTGTTTTAAAATGTAAAAAACATATATTAACAGAAGATATTGGTCTCAATTGAAACACATCCGTGCATTAATTCTCACTCTGCTTATCCAATAGAAAAAGCCAGAGCCCTGTCGGCAGCATGTTGTGTCTGTGTTGTGGTGTCTCAGCAGCAGCAGGGATCCTACAGTCCTCTGGTGTGACTTTGGTATAAATCAGCTGTATTTGTTTTACAGCTCTGAACCTCATATGAATGTGCATTGATAAAAACATTAAGAGCAACATGTGACTGTAGGAGCTCTGCTGTTTTACGGCTTTGTATTGAAAGGGCACAAGCTTTCGTTCTCTCCCTCGGCTTCCTCTCCCTCCTCATTAACACTCGCACACACAAACACAACAATCCCTATTTATTTCTTGCTTTTCTCCCTCCTCTCCCACTTCCCACTCGCCTGAACCCTAGGGAGCCCAAACAGTGTCTGAGGTAAGCAGCTCGTTGCTCTGCTGGTGTTTGTCTGTAGGCTCGGTCCTACGCTTCCTTCCCCCTGCAGTGATGTTTCCTAAGAAATACTTTACTTACTTTATGAATTAGGTAAAAATAAGAAAGGAAATGACTAGAAAACACAAAACATTACTCGTTATTGTTCCTCTTGCCTAGATTCAATCAATCTAACCTGTTTTACTGTGTTTAGTTAATTCTGTCCCTTTTTCAATTTATTTAAATTTCATGGAAAATTCCCATTCAAAACATCAGTCTTGTGTTTTTTATTTTCTTTACACAATGATGTTATTCATGACTAATCTAATCTGTGTTAGCACAGTTGAAGCCTGTTATCTGGGTGAAAACACGTCCCAGTGATATTTCACATTGGCACAATATTTTACCGGCTGTTTGAGCAGGAAGGACGTATACGAGATTTTATTAACATCTTAAAAAATAAATATTTAAAGATGCAACACCTAACCGTCGACAGCACTGAGAATCAGTCTTAATGCTTTTGTCCCAGTTTCTTGAAAAGTTAAAACACACTAACAAACGTGTCAGACTTGGTGAATAAACAAGTTTGTCTATTTTTTTCTAATTTAAATAAAAATCCTGGAGAAGCCTGTCCGACTGTGTTTTAAAGTTTGCACCCTTGAGGAAAGATTTTTTGTTTACTGATGATTCTTAATGTTTAATCTATAGCGAGAATGGAAATGAGCCCATAACAATACTGTGTAGAGCCCAATGGGCTGTTCACCCTGTTACAACACACTGTACCATCAAAATGATATTGAAGCTGTTATTTTAAGGTGTTATGTTTCATTAAGTTGCTTTAATACATGACAAATCAACATACTCGATCATATTTATCCAAAAATCCAACAGACTAGAGTATTTCAGTATGAACGTGATGGAAAAATCTATTTCAAGGTTTTTAAAATGTTGTGCCAATTTGAAATCTCGTGTGCTGAGTAGACACTGTTGGGCCGGTGCCAGTCTCCATGTTCCCCCAGTGTGTTTCTCCTTTTAGCCTCTAGCAGTCATCACATGTGTGTGTCCGTGTGTGTGTCCATTCTCCACTTAGCTGCTGCTTCTGCTGTTTTCACCTGTAGACGTCTCATCACCTGTAGACTCTGTAGAGCTCCTCTGGCTGTGCTGTGCTGTGCTCTGATTGGTTGGCTCCTGTGTTCCCCAGTTGCTGATTGACCTGTCAGAGTACGTCAATCTAACCTCACCGGCGGCGCCCGCCTTGGCACAGACTGCGCGGCAACCACCTAAACCACCTCCAGTCAGTACTAGAGCGCCTGCTGCTGAGTTAGTTAGCGGCCAGACCGACCAGCTAGACAGACCAGTAAGAACATGTAGCATCCTCCATGTCTGCCTGATCACTAACACGGGTGGGGAAACTTAAAGGAACAGTTCAACCAAAAATGAAACTGGGAACAGTCGTTATCTCCTCCCTCCATGCTGATGGAAAGTCTAAAGTTTCGTCATCCACAAAATATTTCTGGAGCTTCACAGTAAAACAGAGTTGAATGTTTTGTGGACGACGAAACTTCACCTGACTTTCCATCAGCATGGAGGGAGGAGATGACTAATCATTTCTGTTTAACTTTGTTTGTCTGCAAACCACTGTGGCTCATTAGAATTCAAAATTAAATTAAAGTAACCTTATTAACACAGTTGGTTATGTACTATCCATTCATTGTTCTGGGGTCCTTTTTTATCTTGGGTGTTTTTCTGGGAAATGTTTGAAACTAACTGAAGATGTAAATAAGGAAGGTTGAGAGTAAAAAACATCTTTTTATGCAGAATCACAGGTGATCACAGATGTTTGTGTTGTCTTTAGAGCTGCCACATTTATCATCCCATGGATTTACTGTAAAACCTTTATTCATTTCATGATCGATCTGTCATTCTAATTGGTTTTAAAGTCAATTAATTGTTTTGTCTTTTCATTTTGAAACTTTTAATATATTGAATTTACAAAGATTTAAAGCAGAGAGAAGCAGCTAAACATGTTTTTTGTTTTGCTTGACAAATGACTCGTATGCATTACTGTATCATATCAAACAAAAACCTAGATTTTACAATCATACCAACTCAAGGTCTGCTTGCTTGCTAGCTTTTGTGAACGCTTCATCACAGGCTTCATCAACAGATGGGTTTTTCCTTTGTTACCGTGGAGATGGAGCCGGTTCAAGTTCAGTTGCTAACGATTTCATCCACGGATCTTTTCAGGACTTATTGTTCGTGTTGACTTGAAGTGAAGCATGAAGTTATGGAGTTATTTAACCTCAACAATGAGTGTTCATGCTCGTAAAAAGCTGGAAATTTGACTTTAATATTTAAACTGACATTTCTAAAGTCAGAAATTACCTTTAAAGTCTGAAAATGACATAATATTTTAAAGGTGTAATAGGGATTTTGCCACCTGTCACAGATGGGAAACAGCAAATCACCAGAGGAACCACTAACTAACTAGGTAACTGAGGATGCTCAGTTAGCTCTGCAGTCAGTGGCCATAAGTTGACATAACTGGGCTCAGCAGCCTCTGTATTTTACATAACGTCAAAACTGATATTTCTTCACATACTGTTGATCATTTTTGAAAGTTTTAAACTAAACTTGAACCTAAATATGACATATTACACCTTTTTTTTTTTTAAATAAATTGTTGTACAGCAATGAAGAAACCCGACGATGAGACGTCTGCAGTGGCCAAAAATTGGAGACTAAGTTTTCATATTTTCCCAGAACCAGCCAGTTGTTGGTGGAAACAATGTTCAGATCCACAGCCGAAGATTCGGTTGTTACTGACTTCCTGTAGTCACCCAGTTCAGAGAGAATCACCTGATCCCCAACTACCTTCGACCTGCTGTGAAGACGCTGTCAGTGTGGAGGACTCGTGTGCCGTCTTTACGGCTCATTATCTGTCAGTGATTGTGAGCTGTGTGTTTTTGAATGACCAACATCTGATGTGTGTTCTGGTCACTAGGGTGCCAGAGTAGTGGTCTCCCGCTCCTTTGCTGACTTCACCCCTCAGGCGACCTTTGACATCAAGGTGGGTCGAAGAAAAGTACAATCCTGACTGTAAAAACTTCCATCAACCGCTTCCTGCTCAATAATGTTTTTTTTCCCCTGCTTGCTGTCTCGGCGAGTAGAAATGCGACGTGCACCGTCTGGAGGAGGGTCCTCCGGTGACGGCGACGCTGACTCGGGAGCAGGGCCTGCAGTATTACCGCATCATGCAGACCGTGAGGCGCATGGAGCTCAAAGCTGATCAGCTCTACAAACAGAAGATCATCAGAGGCTTCTGCCACCTGTATGACGGACAGGTGAGGATCACTGATGGATGAGGTCTCGATGGAGTTCGTGCAGGTTATGCTGCACCTTATAAATGTTGCACACTGTTTTTGAAGTCTGCAGTAAGAAGCCTTGTTTTGATCCACTGCTCCCGTTTGTCCTGTTAATGTTACTCTATTATGCTGAATAGCTGGAAACATGAACAAAGAGACGATATACATTGATTGTTGTGTGTGTATAAGGTAATTCTATATATTTTCTTGCAATTGCAGCTTTGGTAACAAGTACACATGATGATAAAGGCTTTGAGAGCCTGGAAATGTTTGGTTTAGTGACCTTGAAAGTGCTTAAAACGGCTTGATTTTACTTTCAAAGCTGTTGAATAAAGGAATAAGACCAGACAAGGAAAAATAAATGTTGAAAAAGCAAAAAATTATTACATAGTTATTCATATTCATAGTTTTATCCCTGTTCTCCTACAGGAAGCATGTGCAGCAGGCATCGAGGCCGCCATCAACCCCTCCGATCACCTGATCACCGCCTACCGTGCCCACGGATACACGTACACCCGCGGCATAGCCATCAAAGAGATCCTGGCTGAGCTCACGGGTGAGAGAGAGTTTTTTTAATAATCCAAAGCTGCGGATGATACTTGTACGTCACCGCAGTGACATCACTCCTCATCCTCATTATTGCTCAGGTCGTAAAGGAGGTGTGGCCAAAGGAAAAGGAGGTTCAATGCACATGTACGCTCCACATTTCTACGGCGGCAACGGCATCGTGGGCGCTCAGGTAAACACACCATGAAACACAAAAACTTAAATATTTCAGCTGCATTTACACTGATACAGATAATAATCATAAGTCATGATGAACCCAGTCGGACACCACTAAAATCACAAGTTCTGTTCAGGTACCTCTGGGAGCTGGCATCGCTCTGGCCTGCCAGTACCAAGGCAACAACCAGGTGTGTGTCACGCTCTACGGAGACGGGGCAGCCAATCAGGTAAATATCCTGCCCGATTCTTAAACATCCCTCACAGTTGACATGCATATATTTGTTGAACCCGTCCAACTCCTGTCCTCTCCGATCCAATCAGGGCCAGCTGTTCGAGGCGTTCAACATGGCCGCCCTGTGGAAGCTGCCGTGCATCTTCACCTGCGAGAACAACCAGTACGGGATGGGGACGTCGGTGGAGAGAGCTTCAGCCAGCACCGACTACTACAAGAGAGGAGACTACATACCAGGAATCAGAGTGAGACACAAACTCAGGGAACTTCACTGTGATGCCCCGTCTTAAAGGGACAGTTCACCACAACATCAGAAAAACACATTTACCTTTTTACCTTTCTTATATTTATCCATCGAGGTTGTTTTTGTGTGAGATGTCCATTTTCTCTCCAATATAATAAAACTAGAAGGCAAGTGTGCATGTGGTGCGTTAAATAATGTCCTCACCTGAACTGTAACGCTAGCTAGCTTAGTTAGCTGTCCTCTCACCCATGACTGACTTCTTCGCTGTGATATGGTTGTTGGGTTTTTTCATGAAATAGGGGTTTTATCACGATACTATATAATATTGATTCATTAGACGATACGATATTTGCCGATATCACAAAGTCTGCCCCAATATGGATTTGATTCCCTTCAGTACCCTGCATGTATTATTTATTTCTACTTTTTCTTACTCACCGCTGCTTTAAGTCGCTGCGGGTGTATTTCAGCCTACGTGAACATTTTTTCAGCCTGACATTGTTGAAGCAGATCAGCAACGAGTCGAACACCAACAAGTGAAAAGCTTTGTTCGTCTGCTGACTCGTCTTTTCTCTGGAATCCAAAATATTTCCACCCTGCTGATTTTTATTTTTTCTTCTTCTTCCTGAGAACAGAGTGAATATTGTCTTTGTCCTCCTCCTGGCTGCTTGCCATTACCTCGCTGACACAGCAGTGTTTAAATGTTAAGGAAGGGGGTGTGGAAAAGGTGATGCTGCGTGCGAAGGGAATTTCAAAATAAAGGCGTCGCCTAAAGATGATCTGGATCGATGTTCCACTTCGCAGTCATGGCATTAGATCGTCACTCGTTAAACTGATTTATCGTTGAACCACTAACATGAAACTGCACACAACAAGCTCTGTGGATTATCTTGAGTAACTGAGTCATGATTTCTGGAAAGAGACATTAAGCTGAGTTTTGTATAGCTTGAACTTAAGCCTACACCTTATCGGTCAATTTTTCCTTATCTTTATTTTGTTTTAAGTTATTTTAATGTCTTATTGTTACTTATTTATTTCTATGTTTGTACATTTTGGAAAATCCTCAGTAAGGGCCGAAATAAATGACTACTACCACTTTAATCCTTTGTGAAATTGAAGCCTTGTGGTCTTAGGCGGTAGCTGCAGTGTGTCTGTTGGCCGTACGCTGCAGCTGGCCTGTATCGACCGAGACTATAACAGGATGAGACTGACGGTCCGTCCTGGCAGTTGCAGGTGTGAGCATCCATACAGCTGTCTGACGCTCATGTATGATACTGCACACAAACAGCTGAAAAGCTCATTGTTTTACTACTTCATCAACATCTCCTGAATTAAATTAACCAACCTGCGTCTGTGTCTTCTGACCTGTTTCTCCTCCTCTTCTTACCTGGCAGGTGGACGGGATGGACGTCCTGTGTGTCAGAGAGGCCACACAGTTTGCTGCCGACCACTGCAGATCTGGGAAGGTGAGCCAAGCTGCTCTGTGTGAGGAGAAGAAACTTCCAGATATAAAATCAGAAAGGCGACGAACTAGTGGAGAGTCGAGGGATGATAAACGATGAAAGATTTAAACAAAAAGTGTTTTTACTTGGTCAAATTTTCTCTCTACTTCTTGATAATTCATCTGTCAAAGGTGGAAAAAGTTCACGCCCCACAGTTTTTATCAATCAGTAAAGGATGAGCTCATCCAGACGATTTCAGCTTATATATGGAGTTAATAGCGTGTTCATCGTGGTACATAAAGCTTATGTTCCACTGGATCAAGCCATTTGACCGTTGTAAGGAGGTTTTGAGCAGTTTGGATGAACTCTGAAAAATGACTCCATGTTTCAGGGTCCCATTGTGATGGAGCTGCTGACCTACCGTTACCATGGACACAGCATGAGCGACCCAGGCGTCAGGTGAGTAAACAATTAACGGTGAATTCTGGCGTGTTTTTAAACCCGGGCCCTATCTTAATTTCAAAGTCGGGTGTGTAAATGATTCATGTTCAAAGTTGGTCCAGTAGGTCGCCTCAGCACCAAATATCAAGACCCAGCGGGAGAGTTTGTTCTAACTGTGATGTCACTTCCTGTAGTTATCGTACTCGTGAGGAGATTCAGGAAGTGCGCAGTAAGAGTGACCCCATCTCCCTGCTGAAGGACCGCATGCTCAGCAACAACATGGCAGCTGTAGAGGAGTTCAAGGTGAGTGCACGCAACACACACCAACCGTAAAGTTAATGCAACAGCCTGCAGTGAAAGTGTTTTAAAAGACACATCGGTCACAAGAACGGGCGTCATCCTGAGCACAGCTGCTCTTTGTCTCCTTGTTGAGACTGATTATCCAACATTTTTGCCCACAGTTGGAGGAAATTCATCTTGACTCGTGCATTCATTGGTGTTCTGGCAGTGATATTTTGACCTTTTTAAACCTCTTGATTTATTAATCTCCATGATATGATGTTGAAACCAGATTTTAACCTCCCAGCCTTCAGTGATTCAACCATCAACAACAAAAGATAGAAATGCAGTTTGTTACAAAGTTCAGTTTCTCAACTCTGTCCAGAGTGAACAATCTTTACACACCACTCAATAAAGGATCTTTGAAAAAGAAAATAAACCCAGTGACCTCTGATATCAGTCAGCTGATCATCTTCGTGGAGTTTGAAGTGTTTACTTTAAAATAGTCTTTCATATTTCCTTTTCCAGAGTCTAGAAAAGACTCTTATCCTGAGAAGCTCCTCTGGATAAGAAGAAACAGTTGTCGCCTCAGTTGACTTGATGAGTTTATGAGGAAAACAAACCTCCGTCACGTTGTGGAGCTGTAGGAGTTAACGAGTCCTCTCTTCTGTCCTGTCAGGAAATCGACATTGCGATCCGTAAGGAGGTGGAGGAGGCCGCTCAGTTCGCCACATCAGATCCGGAGCCGCCGCTGGAGGAGCTCTGCAACCACATCTTCCACAACGACCAGCCACTGGAGGTCCGCGGGACCAACCCCTGGGTCTCACTGAAGTCCGTCAGCTAAACTCACACACTCCAGATATACATAAACACAGCGACCACCATGAGTAGACTCCTTCAACTGCACCCTGAAACACGCAGCAGCCTCTTCCTCGACTTTAGATCGACTCATTCCGCACCTTAATGGGACTTGGACCTGAACCCTGTCAGTGTTATTTATTTAGAGTTTTATATAGAAATATGTTGAGTTATTCTGTCTGCATTTGTTCTGCGCACATCTGACCAGTCTGTTGGTGTTGCACTGTCATTGAGCCGCTTAACAGGAGGGCTGCAAACTATACGCACAAAACCTAAGCTTCCTGTTTTCCCCTTTTTATTTCCTCCAATACGACACGTTTGACATAAATTCTTCCGCTTTTTGGTCGCATTTATTAATGTTTTCCAGCTTTTAAATGGTTTAAGAAACTCGCAAAGGAATTTCCCTCCAAGAAACCAGTGGAGACTTTGAAAAGCAATCAAGAATATTGTGATGTCTCAGGCAGAAATGTTACAGACGAGGTCGAGTTTGATTCGCGTTACGTTTACTCTCGTTCTCCGACTTCCTTCCTCGCTCTCTCACTCTCTCCTGGATGTTTATACGACAGACGACCAAATGAAACGCACCGTTACCTTCAGTAAAGTCACAGATTTCTCTGTTTGGACATTGTTGGAAAGGTCAAGTTGTTTTTAGACATTTTAATGCGGAAATGTTACATATTATATCTTTAAAGCAATCAGTCACTTTTTGAGTCTTTAGACTTTTCAGAACTTTTTGTTTCGTTTTATTTTTTTTTAAAAGACAGCAGAAAAGGATTCAGTATGAAGCAGTGGTGTAGTTGAGTAATGCTACTTTATACTTCTACACTTCAGAAGAAATGTAATCGTTTGTACTGCACTTTTTATTTGAAGGGTTTAGTCACTAGTTACTTCACAGATTGAGATTTTTATTCAAAATTATACCCACAAACAATGTATGATGAATTATTATGGATTAAGCTACTCAGCTACAGCATTAAATCGAAGAATATATTATTGTATCATTAATTATAATCGAATTATGTAAAATATTTATTGTTACTTTTATTTACATAAATGATCTGAGTAGTTCCTCCACCACTGGCTTGAAGTTACAGATTGTATAGGATTAAATGATTGAATATTAAATGAGCACTTCACCCACAAATGTAAACTCAGTCATCTCCTCCCTCCATGCTGATGGAAAGTCGGGTGCCGTTTGGTCGTCCACAGAACATTTCTGGAGCTTCACAGCAAAACAGCGTTGCAGCGTTCTCCTAAACAAGTGAAGCAGCTGGAGACTTGTTGTAAAATGGTGGTTTTAACGTTTTAAATCAAGTCTCCAGCTGCTTCACTTGTTTAGGAGAACGCTGCAACGCTGTTTTGTTGTGAAGCTCCAGAAATGTTCTGTGGACTACGAAGCTTCACCTCATCAGCACGGAGGACCGTTCCTTTAAAGATGACTGATCTCCGAGTTAAAGCTCGATTAATCAAAGGTTTTATTCAGAGGGATTTATAGGAAACTACTGACCTTTAACCTGAGTGTGGCCAGGAGGAAACAGTTCTCCCCCTCAGCTGCTCTACATTACATCCTATTGGACACATTTTATGTTGTGCTTTTGGTGAATTATGTGACTTTGACATGTGTAGATGCAAATTTAACTTGTAGGGGAAATGTGAGGTGAAAAACAGCAGCAGCACTGAGTCCGTTTCCTGTTTCACTTGCCTCTCTGTCCTGAACACGAACGTTTACTGCCCCTGACCCTGACCTTGCACAGATATGAAGCTTTACTTGACTATTTATGTGTGTGTGTCGAACTGAAAGACTGTTTGGCTGTAAAATAAATGCATAAAGAAAGTGTGAATAGAAACAGCGTGTGTGTCGATCTTTGTTGAATGAAAACAAAATGTTTGACATTTTTAAAGTATTATTTTATGTTGAAAATGAAGATGACTGATTGATTTATGCAACACAATATGAATAAAAATAGAAAACGGGTTAAAGGGCTGTAAAAACTAGAGGCAATCCAGAAAAAGAAAAACAAGGAAAGAAATATTAAGAAACCTTTTTTTATTATGGCTAACTCATTAAAAGGGCAAACATTATAACAGCCGCCACATTTCGAGTAGATCTCCCCAATTATACTTGCAGACTTTTACTTTAGTAACATTTAACTTTGACTGAATGTATTTATACATGTAAGTACTTGTGCTCCACCACTGACCACTAGATGTCACTACCAGGCTGTAAAATCACTTTATTTATTGAGCGTCATGGCAACAAACATCACAGTAAAACAGCGCTTTAATTAAATGGATCGTGTTGTTACTCTAATAATTTACAGGCAGTTAATGAAAATACTCCAGTGCAGCCGCCCAGAGAGCAGATACAGGAGCACGATCACCTGAGAGAAGATGGATGAATTAAGAATAAATGTCACAGGAGTCTGGACAGTGATTATAGACACTGGGAAATGTCATATTTGACTTTTCATCACCAGGAACACAAACACAGTGTTATTGTTCTAACTTAAAGAAAAAAGTACTTTGCATCAGAGGAAACGAGAACTCGAGCAGGACAAACGACCACAAACAAGTCTGACACAGTAAAAACCTCTCATGTTGTCACTTAAAGCTGGAAATCATCAGAAAGTTTGAGGATTCAGAAAGTGAAAGCGTCAGAAGTTAAATTGTTCCTTTAAAGCAACATTATGTAACTTTGTTCACCTTAAAATATTAAACGTAGCTCAGTTATTCCACCACCAGTGTTCGGTTTCATTAACGAGAGACAGAACTTTTGTATATTTAGATTTGTAGACGGCGTTTTGTCTCGCTAATCAGGGATGAAATGTAACTAAGTACAATTACTCAAGTACTATAAGTGTGATTTTGAAGCATACTTTACTTAAGTATGTCTGTTTACTTCATACTTCCACTGCACTACAGTTTGGAGGCAAATACTGCACTACGTTTCTTTCCAGTAACTTAAGTTACTAGTTACTTTGTGGATTACATGCTGCATCAGAGCCAGTAATCGGTCGACAGTGTACACATACATGTAAATATATTTATAATTTAACTCCTATTTGTACTTTTGATGCTTACTTTTCCTTAAGTACTCAGATAGGTGACTATTAAAGTCAGGTGTTAAAGTAATATTTTAACACGATATCTTTACTTTTACTCGAGTATGACCAACACTAAAGGTACCTGAAATAAGTAACTTCGCTAACCAGTGATGGAATGTAACTAAATACATTTACTCAACTACTGTAATTAAGTACAATTCTGAGGTACTTGTACTTAAGTATCTCCTTTTTTCTGCTACTTTATACTCCAACTCCACTACACTATGTTATGGAGGCAAATATTGTACTTTTACTCCACTACTTTATCTGATAACTTGAGTAACTAGTTACTTTACAGATTGCTAGTCTATTAGTCGAAACACTTATAATATTAGATAGTAATGAAGTATTATTCATATGGGTGACTTTTAAAGTCAGGTGTTAAAGTAATATTTTAACACGATATCTTTACTTTTACTCGAGTATGACCGACACTAATTTTGTGTTTTAAATTAATTAATCACATCTCTTTTTGTGTAAGTGCGGCACAGTAACGTGATGAATGAGTTCCGGATGTGATAAAAAATCAGATTAAATCCAAAGTGGACTTTTTCTCTTCTTCCGCCTCCTGACGTGACGTAGGCGTGACGCAGCAGTCTGACGGACAGGTAAACCGACACCGGCCGCCATATTGGGAAACAACGGAAGTGAGAGAGAGACAGAGCGGTAGAGCGAGAAAGAGAAAGAGATTAAGAGATAACTGTGTGTGTGTGTGAGTGTGTGTGAGTGTGTGTGTGCGTGTGCGTGCGTGCGTGTGTGTGTGTTGAGTCAAAGGGCGTCCTCCTCTCATGTTCGTCTCCCCGGAGGAAGGGGCGGTCTCAGCGCCTCAGCAGATCCGGAATTAGAAGGTGTTCGCTCGGCTCTGCTCGGCTCGCTCGCGTCGCTGAGCTCCGCGGCGGTTCGGTTCTAAGCGACACTCAAAGAGAGGAAACAGAAGCGGAACTCGGGCCGAGAAGACTTCAGTATAAAGAAAAAGAGAGGAGAAGGAAAGAAAGAAAGAAAGAAAAAGAAGGAGAGAGAAGCCGGTGGGAAGTAAAAGTGTCGGCCGAGGGAGGGACGACAGCCCCGGAGCAGAAAAGAGGAATAAGAAGGAGAAAGTAGGCAGAAGAGGACGAGATGCCGCTGGCTCAGCTGGCCGACCCCTGGCAGAAGATGCCACTCGGGGGACCGTCTGGAGAGGTGAGACAACACGGTCCTCGTGTCAGACTGACTCAGGGACTTTTCACTTGTCTGTGTGCAGTAACGTGGTGGCAGCAGGTAGAGACACCACACAGGATGTTATCTGGTGCTGAGCGCACCGTCACAGCAGGGTGATGATGCAGGCTCACAACATGCTGTTATTATCTTCATACAGGTGTTAAAGAGGAGCCACAGGAGGCTGACCATGTCATAAAATACAAAAAAATCAAATTATGTACAACACATGCTCCTAAAAATGAACTAACAATGATTAGAAGTGAATTAACTTTCATTATTTATTATTTAGGCGTAGTAAGTCACTGTCACATCGTTATTAAAAAGCCAAGTCGGATTGAAATGCACCCGAAGGATCATGAAATCAGTCTGAGCTCACAAAACGTGCTGTAATTCTCATTATACAGGTGTTAAAGTGGTGCCACAGGAGACGCGTGTTACATTTATGAGGTAGAAAATGACAATAAAATCAAAATATGTTCCACAAATGCTCCTAAAAATAAAGTAATAAAGATTAGAAGTTAATTAACTTTACTGTCGAGTCCATAGTGGAAGCAGTTGATCGTTTGATTAGTTGATTATGGTCAATATTCAATATTAAAACATCCTTTATCGTAGGGTTGCAGTGTTTGAAGCCTGACTGTCATCACACCGTGTACATTTCCTCATATATGGTATTGAATTCGAGCATATTAGCGTTATAATATATTTATTTCAAGTGTAATGTCTGTCAGGAAGTTATATTTAGTCATAGGTGCAGAAACACATCACGCAGGATGTTATTTGTAATAAAAAGGCTCCATTAGACACCTCAAAGTCACTATTAGACCTTTATTGAGAGCTGCAGCGACTCTTAGAAGCCAAATCAGATTAAAATACACCTGAAAGGATCGTAAAATCACTCCGAGCACAGAAAACATGCTGTAACACTCATTACACAAGTATTAACGTCGTGCTACAGGAGACACATATCCCATAAACCACCATGAGGTGCCAAATATGAGCTTTAAATATATTTAATAATGTCACAGCGGTGTGACAGTGGTAATATTTTAGGTTGAAAATGTCACAGAATCCAAAAAAAAAAGACAATAAAATCAAATTCTGCGCAACAAATGCTCTAAAAATCAAATAAAAATGATTTGAAGTTAATTAACTTTACTCTCAAGTCCAAAGAGGAAGCAATCAGTCGGGTGATTGATCATTTGATTAGTTGATTATGGTCGATATTGAGTATTAGAGACTTGCTACACCCTTTTTATTGTAGGGTGGCAGTGAAACCTGACTGTTATCATACCGTGTACACGTCCTTGTATATGCTGTTGATTTCTACTGTATTAGTGTTATAATAAGTATATTTATTTCAAGTTTACATCAACTTTAATGTCTGTCAGGGCATAATATTGTTAAAAAAAGCTGTTTTCATTCTAACTAATAACTATATTAATAATAATAATGATAATAATAATTATGTAATTCTGTATTTCGTGAAACTGTGATATCCTCTGAGACGGTTATCACGCCATGTAAACTCTGCTTTATTGTACCTTTATAAGTGTAAAGGTGCAGTTGCAGGTCACACACCTGTAAATTAAAATATAAGACCACAATAGACGAATACATTTACGACAAATGTCTAAATATAGAAGCCTTAAAATGCCAAATATGTGAAAATAAGGTCGTTAATGCTGCTGTGAATAGTATGTAAGAGCACGAAGACGCATGAGATGAAGCAGCGCGCTGGAAGCTGACGTCACTACTGAGCAGCAGCAGCACCGGCTCGCTTTAAGCTCCTGTAGTGACGTCAGAGTGACACTTAACGAGATTAAAAATACCATAAACAAACTGTAATACTCTGTAGGAGTAGTTTATATTATGTGTATTTATAATTATTAAATTCCCAGTGAAGTTTGTTGTTTCAGTGCACTGCCGTCGTTTCAGACGATGGAGTTTATTGTTAAACGTTCTGCCTCCGTCTTTAATAAACACATTTCAGGGTTTATTGCAAAAAACATGCAAATATTGACTGATGTATTAATGTTGGAATTGATTTACTTACTGACATTAGAGGCTTAAAATGTCATTTAGTGCAATAACATGAAGATAAGGTTATTAGTGGGTCGATCAAATGTTCTGCAAGAGCAAAAAGATGCATGAAATGATGAAGTTAAGCGCCTGTAGGGACGTAAGAGCGACACTAAATGAGATTTAAAAACACCATCAACACAAACACAGCACATAAACATAGTTTATTACTCTGAACACATAGTTTTCTGGTGAATCAAGCGCCATAAAGTGACAAAATGTCACTTAGATTTCCCATTCTCATTATTTCTCTTAGCTGGCTGAGTGTCCAACATTTTCCTAGAAGAATTGAAAGAACGGATCATGAAAATAACTTTAAATTATGTTTATGTGCACAACATCAGAACATGAATATGACATAAAATGATGCCACATTTGAATAGCAGGACCTGAATGTGACAGTCGAGTTACAGCTGAGTGTCGCAGAGCGACGACGAGTCAGTCTGCGGTTGTTTTGTGCACAATGAAGCGGCCCTTTGTCGTGATTTAGATTTGATTTGTGTGAGGATTTATTTCTTGATGTAAAACAAAAAGCAATAGATGCAAACGGGCGATGCCAAAGTGTGGGATTGTTTCTAAAAGGAGCCTTGTCGTCAAAACTGAGAGAGATTGAAACAAAAACAGCTCCTGTGTGTTTTTTTTCTTTCCAGTTCTTCCTTCCTACAAGTTTTTGAATCTTGATAAAGAGCAGGAGGCGGTGCCTCTGCAGCAGCCGCATGATTCAGGAAGAGCTTACGTCTGTGTGTGTGCGTGTGTCCACTTCCTGTATGAGGTGTCACAAGGGCTGTATGGAGAAATGTGTGTGTGTGTGTGTGTGTGTCACTCTGTAGGCAGATTGTGAACAATCAAACCTGATTCACGATAGGCTGAAACGCAAAAAATGCACTGAGTCACAGCCAGCTTCTCTTTTTTTCCCCCCTCTCTCGCCTCCTGACAAGCTCATACCTGCTCACACTTTCCCCACACGGCCTCCTTTCACCTCCCTGTCAACCGGACAGGAACACGGCGCCGCTGTCTGCCCAAAGACACTGACCTTTGACCTCTGTGTTACACCTCTGAGCCTTTCAACGTGCAGGCGATGGGTCCGATAGCTGAAGTTGTTGTACCAGCTTTTTGTCTCCTAGGCCACCACGGGACAAAGATAAAACACACTCACACACACACACACACACACACACACACACTCACAGACACAAAGGAGCGAGGAGTGAAGTTGAGGAATGAAAAAGAGATGCTTCTGTAGGATTCGTGCCCTCAAGACAAGATCATTCAACACACACACAAAGAGCAGGCAGACGCTGCACTCGTGTTGAAATGGGGAAACAAAGATGAGCGTAGATCAAGATGGCTGCAGCCGCGAAGCCGCACTCTGTCAGACAAACTGCGTGGAAATGGCAGCGTTTGATAAAATATCATTCAAGGCTCAATATTGATTTTGTTTTGTGCAGGAAATAAAAGAAAAAGCTTGACAATTATAACTCCTGAAACACAAGGTCGTGCTTGTTTTATCCGACCAGTGAAGGTGGAGAAGCCGATTGTTGAGTCTCATTCACAGGTCGACAGATAAAGACGCTTTGGTTTGGTAGCAGGTCCGTCACGTTGGTGTTTGATGACCTGTGAGTGAAACTCAACAATCACCTTTTATCAAAAACGTGTCAAATATTCACATTTGAGAAGGTGAAACCAGAAAATTAATGCGTTTTCTGCGTGAAAAGAAGCTGAAACTGTCATAAAAATAGTTGCTGATGAGTTTTCCGTAACGCATTAATAATTAATTGAATCATTTCTAATAGAGCTGCAGTGATTCATCGATGAGATGTCAACTTTTAAATGAAACGCCGCTGGTTTGAGTAGTTTCTCTACAGTTTTCTTCCTGTGTTTTTTAAAGCGTTCGTGGCTTCTTTCTTCTTCTTCTTTTATACTCAATGAATGGCCTTAACATAAGATCACAATAGTTATAAACCTCAATAGTTTGAAATCTTCTCAGAAGCTCTTCATGAATGTTTGGACCGGCTCACATGGAGAAGAAATCTAGTCTCACATCAGGATAATGATGTGATGTTGAAATGTTGCTCAGCCTCAAATGAGGTCAAACATTTCTTTGAATAATTGATGAATCAGTTACTTGACTTCTTTCTTCATGTAAATTCATAATCTTCAGACAAAACAAACCTAATTTACAGACTTAGATTTACAGACTCACATTTTTCTGTCCAGGCGATGAATTAGTTACAAATGAATGGTTAATTAACATAACTGTAAATTGGAGCTCCAGTTCTGAAAAATGAAAACAAAGTCTCTTTCCAGAAACAATAGATGATCTGGATAATCCGCAGACTGAGCTGTGCTCATTGTTTTCAGTTTAATCTGGATATTGGCTTCAATCTCCCAGTTTGATCCTTTTTGTGATGTGAGTGTCTGAAGTTTGATCCAATTTGATTTGATTTGACTCGTGAAGATTAAGTCACAGCAGATAAATGCTAATATTGCAGAAATATGAAAGTGTTTCTCTGAGTTTATCCTCTGAAGTTACATTCTTTATATTCTTTATAGCATTTTTATACTCATTCAGTAAATTTACTCACATTTTACACATCGTGCTCCTACACTGTAACGTACGTACACACAGAGAAATAAAGATCAGTATTTGATGTTATTAATGGAAATTAAGACCATCTGAAATATGAAATATCAGTAATAAATGGCGTTTTAATTTCACAAACCCAAGCTCCACTCACTTCCATGATATCAGGGTGGTAATCTCAGGTATGTAGCAGAGAGCATGACTCATCGTCAGAGCTGAATAACATTAAACACAGAGCGAAGTACTTCATTTTCTCTGGAAGTACCACCTCTTCTTCTGTTTAGTTGTTTGTTATTCAGTCTAATCATGCACGCCCACCAGCAGGGCTGGGAATTGTTGCTAATACTTGAGAAACTGTAAAACTTGTTTTCACTCTAAAATTAGTCAACATTTTAATGTAATTCAGGAAAAACAAGCTAGACCACGAGTTTCTCCATGCAACATCAAGCACTCGGCCGGAGAATTTAAGACACATTAGTCATTTAAATGGTGACATTTCTTCTTGAATATGTACAAATGACTAAGGGGAAGAAAAACACATGTTAATGTAGGTGTAAATTAATAACAGTCCTCTGTGAAAGAAGAAGAAGAAGAAGCCACAACCACAGACAGAGACAGAAACGATTACACACTGTCTGATCTTCATGTGGTTCACTGTAATATAAATAACATGTTTGTGCTTTCTTAACCTGCCAGTGTTAGCAGCAGATGTCTGTTTCAACTGGTCCAGCCATTGAACTCGTAACCACAATATCGCCAGACTCCCTTAATAAATCGTCTGATTTTAAGAGTTGTTTCATGAGGTGAAACTATAAAAAACATTTGTGAAGCGGCTACAACAGATTCTGAATCATTGTCTCCTTCGTGTTAATTCGGCAAATGTTTTACATTAATTCTTTCTTTCTTTGTGTAAAAAAACACCGTGTCTGTTCGTCTAAGTGATGTACATGTTTATTTGCATATGGAGCGGGGAAGTGAGACCTGTTCACAAGTGGCCACTCATGTTAATATCAGGTGTGAACTGACGGACTTTGAGCTGTCCACTTGTGATCAGATCAATCAGGACGGATGTTAACACCAGGTCTGATCAAGCTTTAACTGTAACCATGGCAACCTGGTACTTCTTGTTTACGTTATATCCCCCCAAAGCCCCCTCAAAACTTGGAGCATGATTATCCTCCAAATTAAAGAAAGACGAGGGACAACAATAGTGTTTTTTGTTTATGCAGACGTTTGTTGCAGCCCTGCGGACATGGAGACAAAAAAAAATCAGCAATTTAAAATTGTATTTGTGCGGCACAGTTGCCTGAGGGAGTCCCACAGCGTCATCGAAGACAGCCTGCTAGGTTTTTACCCGTGGATCAGACTCTGCAGGCCTTCACGTAGGCAACACAACAGCTTTTCTTCACTTCCTCTCCACCTACACCTCCGCATCCTTCTCCCTCTTTCTCCTGGTAATCCACCGCCCGTCTCTCCTCCTCTCTCATCACTCTTTCGCCCTGCTGTGCACATTTCAGGCTTATCCTCCCAGCGCTGCACTCACCGGCAAAGTAAATAATCACCATAATCGCTTTTATTGTTATTATTGTTTTTTGTCAGGCAGGAGTATCAGTGCTATCAGTGTCTGAATCACAGCTGTTGTTCCAGCAGGGAAGCAGACAGACTGCTAATCTTCCTTACGTAATGCTAATTCATATCTGTTGTTGTTGTTTTTCCTTTTGGCCGAGCAGACGAGGTAGAATCGGTCGGAGTCTGGTGGCCCTGCTGATAAAGCTCACGTTGTGACCGTCTGGGGACTTTTTAAAAAAAAAGAAATTGAACTCTGGTTTGACTCCTCCGTCACGGCGAGCAGAAGGGAGATGACAAGATGGTTTTCAAAATAAAAGACGCCTACTGTTCGAGCGGCGCACTTCACTCCTGAATACCATCACAGTATGAAAGTGTAGGCAGCTGAGGACAAAGCACGAGTCTTTACAGTCCGTCTGCACACGATCCAAAATCTGCCACAGGTGTTCAGTCGGGTTATTTTGCTCAGCATCTTGTCACGTGTCACACGTTATGCAAGGATGTTTATTTCTGTGTCCTACAGTATGAAGCACCTGCGTTCATTATGTTTCCTGTTTCATTTTTCTTTTCTATTTTATCATTTATCTCCAATCTTACTGTTGCAGGTGTTTTTCTGTGAATCCCTGTGAAATCCAAAAGCAAGTCCACCAGAAAACAAGCTTAAAGGAATAGTTCTCCATTTCTTGCAGAAGTTGAATGAGACGATAGAAACCGCTCTCTTATCTTAGCATAAAGACTGGAAATGATGGAAATATTAAAATCAAACTACCAGCGCTAATAAACACGTTTTATTTGTTTAATCGGTTGATCGAAGTTGACCGAACGTGATCTGATCGCACCTCTCCAAGTTACAATTGCACTATTACACAACCATAATTATATTTTTACAACCGAGTCATAAATCACGACCGATGTGAATGAAACCAGCCTGCTCAGTCGGTATTCGCAGTGACGTGCAGTCGTTTTTCAGGCTGTTGTTCAGGTGAACATGTTCCAACCTGAAGCAGTGACGTCGCAGCCGTCTGGCAGGACCTAATTACCGTGTCACCGCTGTGCATCAGGTGTGTGTTAATGCGTGACGTCTCTGTGTGTGTGATTACAGGATGCACATCACGATCCGGAGGACTCGGTGGGCGAGGACGACTCCATGCCTGTCTGCACCGTAAGTCCGCCTCACATTCTTGGGTCTTACGTTCTCATCACACACAGCGGAGGCTCCAGATTGTGTTTGGAGGTTTCTGTTAGTCCTGCCTGACATTTAGTGGGCTTCAGTTGTAAACACAGCGAGCGCTCTGTTTGTACTGACAACAGCGTAACACTCTGAACTCAGTGATGGCAGCTGTCTTCCTGTGTGTGTGTGTGTGTGTGTGTGTGTGTGTGTCAGCTACAATAATGCAGTCGTAAGTTCGACCTGCTGCTATTGACGAGTAAACAGCCTCCCCGACGTGTTTGTGGCCTTGTGTGTGTGTGTGTGAGACTTCACATAGCTTCAGTTGCAAATTGCACAAAAGCTCAGTTTTTCTTTTTGATGATATATCCACTGTTTGGGAAAACTGACGCCTACTCCTGCAGGATAATTGCTGGTATGAAAGTGAAGCGTAGTGCGACTCACTATTAAAGTCATGAGTCATCCTAAAGCAACAAATCCTCCCTCAGATCCTCGGCTCTGCTCGATATCATCATTCAGTGTCGATGTTCATCACGTCCCGGGAGTTATTTGTGGGTTAGATGTTGTTGTTTACTCTTTCACTCAGTTCACATCATTCACACAGACGCCATTTTCCCTCTGACATCACACTCGGGGTGGGAAGCTCCACTGTCGTTCTGCTGTGTTGCAAGTCGTGTAAACGAGGGAACAAACAACAACAAATCGCTTCCTCGACTGAAAGACGACGGACAGTCAGACTCCTCAGGGACCTGCGGCCATGTTTCAAGGTCACACAACATCTTCTCCTACTGTTGATCTGATCGGTTGAAGTTAGCCTGGGATAGACGGCGATAGATAGATCGATAAGTTCGTCCAATCACCAATCAAGAGTCTGTCCTTTTCCAGACAGTTTCTAAAGGTGACTGCTCGGGGTGTAACGGGACAGAGAATCGGATCGGTTAGCAAATAAGTAATTTAAGATCAAAGATGTTGCCTTTAAAAGACGATAACGAACGCAAGCATATAATTATTTGCAGGTTATAAAGAGGTTGTGTATCTAACTTATTGGAAAGTAAACCGTTGTAAACCCTGACAGTTGTAGCAGACTTCAGGTGTTCAGGAAGCTTCCACAGGTGGATCGCATAGAAAGGAAAAGTCTTATTTTTATGCAGGGCTGATAAAATAAAGTAACGTAAAGGTGATGTTAATGCTAATGACATCAGTAACGTTAATATCTTCGGCCCTGTGGATGTTGTTGGGGCTTATTTTATATAATAATACAAAATCCAACAAAAAACTGCCAGAGATTTTTGCTTTTTGTCTCAGTAACCGCCATGTTAACTGATACGTCGCCCCTGCAGCGCTGTATATGAACACAGCTAGAAATCTCCCAGAGTGCCTTTACAACAGTGTTTAGATAACAGATGTTGGTGCTGGTGTCAGGTTGAACTCTGAACTGGACTGATGGATTTTATCAAACCAGAATCGGAGGAGTCGGCTGCCTGTTTATTCCTCAACACACGAGAAAGCGGCAGCGGCAGCAGCAGCTCAGTGTGAAGCGTGTTTCATCTGCGCTCGAGCTGACTGAGGGCGAATTTACTTGACATTTGAATATTAATGGGGATATTTGCATCACACTGACACATAACATTTGAATGCAGCGGACTGTGTCGTTTAGACGAGCAGCTTGTTTCACCGCAGTTTTCCTTTTTATTGATAAAGTATTTCAACCACATACGGACAGATATGGTGCGTCGTTGTAGAAATAAATGAGGAGGGATGTAGAGCAGTGGCTCCCAACCTCAGAGTCGGGTCGTGGGTCATTAAAATGAGCATGCTGGTGTTAGCAGTTAGCTCAAAGCTCACAGAGGCGCCCGCGTGGCTGCAGACTCTGCTTATTGTGAAATACTGCAGTTTTATTCAAATGAAACAGTCTGAGGAAGGAGTATCGATGTTTCATCGGACTGCACACAGCTCATGGACATATGTAACCTTTGTTGAAGGGGTTGTTAGTAGATATTTCTTCACTTTAAAGGGTTTCTAAGCCATAACGGCCGGGAATCACTGGTGTGGAGCGTCCAGTATCTGGAAACCCAGAGCCAACAGTCCGGTGTCTCCACTTGAATAAAAACCAAATTTGACTTCGATCTTACTTGGATGGTCTTTCTAGCTGTGTGTGTGTGTGTGTGTGTGTGTGTGTGTGTGTGTGTGTGTGTGTGTGTGTGTGTGTGTGTGTGTGTGTGTGTGTGTCGGCGGCAGGCAGGCAGGGCAGCTGCACGCATCGATTTTTAAATGCAGAGGAGATGGTTTATGGATCCACTGTCTGAGAAAGAGCTGAGCACTCATTACCTCACTCTCTGGAGTCTGCAGCGTGCACACACACACACACACACACACACACACACACACACACACACACACACACACACAGAGCTCGAAGGCAAGAAGCCAGAGGTGAAAACTGTATGAACGTCACATCATGCGTGTGTGTGAGGATGAATATATTACAAAGCTGTTAATGAGTGAGTTCGACTGTTCCACTGGCTCAACTGAGTGTGAAATGTGTGTGTGTGTGTGTGTGTGTGTGTGTGTGTGTGTGTGTGTGTGTGTGTGTGTGTGTGTGTGTGTGTTGTCTCAGGTTAAAGTGGGGTAATGAGGCATCTTTCACTCTCTGTGTCACACTGCTCAAAGTCTTGAGTGTGAAACTGACACAAGTACTGAATACATGAATACTGAATGCATTCACTAAACTAGAATGGCACTGAGTAGAGCGCATACCTCCGCCAAGGCCCAACACTCCCCCTTTGGAC